>NW_008794431.1:1974225-2027131 GCF_000699145.1 Aptenodytes forsteri | reverse complement strand
GTTTCCTCCCTCGGGAGAAAAATGCTGAAAACAGCGCCAGCCGCTGCCTCTGCCCTTATTCCATGGCTGGCAACCGGCTTGGCCACCACCGCAGACCGGGCGAAAAGGAGAGCTTCGTCTCATGTTCATGTACTACACAGTGTATTTCCCACATTGCTTCTGGACGTTAACAGAGCCAGCAAGTTCTCAACAAATGAATTTTTATGATAAACGAAATGTCACTGCTTTAAAGCTAAATAAAATCGTTTTAATTTGATAAAGTGTTCGCTTGAGAACTCACAAAATTTTCACTCCAATATATCTTTCCCTTTCAGAACATAGTCTGATCATTTAAAAAATGCTGGAAATGTACCTCAAATTTGAACATGGTTACTCTGAATTACTTTCTAGTAATTCAGAATGCAAAGCAGCATTTCCAGTGATTTGTGCCATTCTGATAACTTGGAATAGTCAGGAACTGAGTTCATGGCTGCTTTGCATTCCCAAAGTGACACGAAACAAATGGATTGTAGTAGGGAATTCATCCTTTCTTAAGTTCTCGTCTCCCTTCTTTCACCAATGTTATATCAAATTACTAATGTGTAAAAAAAACCTAAAAACTTTTGCTGAAGAAATAAGAAAGTCATATATAAAAGTTGCAATATTGCTTCATTGGAAAATTTGCATACTCATTTTTTTCTTTCTTCAGAAACCCTGTCTGATAATCCATAACAAATTCATTCAGACATGAAAACGTGCTTAGTGCTCTGTAATGCACAGCGCATGAAAACTGTGGTGCACCTTTCCAGGAATTACACCCTGCGCGCACGCACACGCGCGGTTTTAGCAATCAGGTAGGTAGGTATACGGCCCGCTGAGGGGCTGGCAGGACACTCCCTTTTGGTGCAAAAACGTAACTGAGCAAGGAAAGAGGAGGCTGTAGTTTGTTGCGCAGACTGCCCACAACAGGCAGAGGAAAACAACGTGCTTCAGCCAAAACCAACAAACGTGCTGCTCCTCTCCTCTGCCTCCCAAGTCCTCTGGGGCAGAGCGGTTCATCCAGAGCATCCCATAAGTCAGAGCTGTCAAAACTGCCAAGGAAACTGCACACAAGTCCCATCCTAGCCGTAAGCATGTGTTACAGATCTGTGCGTGGAGCTCTTTCTTTGGGAGGCGCATGCGCGTACGGGTTCCTTGTAGGACCAGGGAGAAAACACCAGTATCTGATATATACATCCTCTTACACAGCAGCTCAGCAAAGAGGGTAGAGCTCAGAGTCCTAGGAGAGAAAATGGGAGTAACAGTTTCCTGAGGACTGCTAAGCCAACACGCTATTAAATGTACTGTCTAACATTGTTCTGTTCTTCCACTCTTGCAGCTACCACATGTGATGGACAAAATCCAAGTTAAACACTCTCACCAGAGCATGCTCCAAGACAGATGACTGGGCCTCAGGCTTCACCAATACAATGCTGTTCTATTCTCTATTTACTTTTTGTAGTTCAAAGACCTGGCAGTAGCCCATTTGATGCCTGCCACAAGGACCAGTGCATTCCTGATTACTGCCATGAGATTTCCAAGCCCACAGACGGCATGTATTCCAGCATATGCCAGTCACCAAGATAGACTACGTACAAACAGCGGTGGGATTCTCTGAAAGAAAGAAAAAAGCCAGCTCCCATTTCCACTTTGAACCCCCCCGCGATAGGCTGCCAACTTGAGGACCTTGTTTTAATCACAGCAACCACATGAAAGAGTTTATTCTGTTTATCTTGGTTCATTTAGGAAACCAGTGATAACTCTGCCATGAAAAAATTCCATCTTCTCCTGGAAGCTGGCATACTTGTCCCAAGATACGGGCTTTGATTTCATTTTAAGTGCAGTTATTTACAGTCATATCACAGAGTGCATGAGTTTTCTCATTCTACCAGATGAGTTCTTTTCCCTAATAAGCAAGCTGTGAATACTTCAAAATTCCTCTCGAGTACAATGGCATCTCTGAGTGGAAGTGGTGGCAAAGGGGCAGCAGATCCTCCTAAAGCTGCAGCTCAAGTGTGCAGGCTGCATCCTTGATGTGTGCAACCGGCCAGGCAGCAAGAAGTGCTGGAAGAAGAGCTGTGGCCCACACGTAGGAGGGGACGAGCTGTGTGATGCGACTGACCTTTCTTTCTCCCACTAGGCTTTCTGAAACAAATAGGACAAGTGCAATATTAAATAAAGATAGGAGACTGGCGCCCAGCTATCGAAGATGGAGTATTACTTTGCCATGGAATAGCAATAACAGAGAAAAACAAAGATGAAGACTAATTGCAGATAAAATTGTATAACCCTCTTCTGCATGAGCTATCTGTGTTTTTTTGTCTGTGGAGTATCGTGGATAACCAGACAGGTACTCTTGTCCCTGTAAATCAGAGCGGTATACATACTTTTTAACTTTGCTACCATCTACAGACTGCTGGCTGCCCCCGGTGCTGTTTGTGGTGTAGGCAGATTCTGTAGTGCTGTTGCATTGGTTTTCTGGGCTCACTAGGTATCTCATAGGGTTTAAGTGTCAATGAATGCAGTTCTCTCCCTGCTAACAAGAAGTTTTAGAAGGTGTGAAATGGCCATCAGGTTCTTTTGAACCCAATGGATGCATGATGATGGGAGTACGCGCTGGAGACTGTTTAGGCACAGGTTGCTAAAGGACTTCGGAAGCAGATGGTAGCAGTCTGCTGTAACCGAGCAAAAGACATTTATGGACATATTTGATTCCTGGAAGCTACATGAAGCCTCGACTTCTGGCAAAGACATAAATGGGAACGGAGAGGAAAACTCTTCTCATATTTGCAGAAAGATGCATAATTTTCAAATTCTGAAGGATCATTATCTTCAGCACAACCATTTTTCCTTTTGAAATGTACGTTATATTACTACATTTACTTCTGACTTCTCAGCCCTTGGCACCCATAATTCAATTTTTCCGTTTAAAAAATTGCTGAGGTCTCTATGCTGATATCTCAGCAAACACAATATTTCATCTCTAACTGTATCCTGTTTAGTCTGGATTTGTTCATGTTCACAAGCAGCAGATTTGAAATACAGCCTTGCAGAATAGTCAGTAATAAACGCACAAAAGTGACAGGCAATAATTTCATAGTTTTCATGGGACATAACCTAGGATATTTTGCAAAACTTTGCCGTATCGTGTGATTGTGCCAATTTACCTCTCGCAGTAAGATAGAGTTATTCGTATTGCGAGATATTAGGAGATGCTACTATAAATCTTGCAGTATCTTGCAAATGTGCAATTACTCTTCACAAGTGCCCAGATGGGGATTAGATCTCATTATATCAAGTGCTATGCAAAAAACCAAATGTCTGGCTGTAATTAATGGGGTTGGAAACTTCAAGAAGAACAGATCTGCTGATGAAAAAAACACGAACGGTCAGAGTTTCGGCTTCAATAACAACTCAAATGACTGGATGTTTATGTTAACCTTGTCCAAAGTATGTAATCATTCTGAGAATGCAAAACTGGACTGAATCACAAGAGTGACCTTCCCTGCAAGCTTTCCACTATGTCCTTTGTCTGTGTGTCTATGCGTTAGAAATATGTCCAAAAATTTTCCTTTCTCATGCTACAGTAGCATTTAGATTTCTGACCTTTTTTAGAAACAGAAATAACAGATCCCTGGAAAAAAAAAAAAAGAAAACCAGTTTTATACAGCATTAAGGTTAGAAGAAGGTCCATTTTGGTGGAAGCTTAAACAAGTTCCTATTTTATGTGTCAACCAATTCACTCGAGCACCTAGACCTGTTGTTTGCTCACATAGGTGTAACACAGCGTTGCCAAATTCCCAATTACAAGCCCTAACCAAATTTTCCAACACGAAACATTCCCATTCCCCCTGCCTGGAACCTTAAAACATGTCACTGAATAATCAGTTCCCTTCATGTACCACTGTAGCATTCTACAAATAGACATCATCCCTGGATTATCCTGCTCAAGAATTGCTTGTGGCCAATCCACACATTTTGCAGTATTTCAATTTCATTTGCCCCAGTAACAGATTTCCCCAAAGAAACCTCTTCGGATGATCTCAAGCGCATGCCAGAGATAGCCAGCTATACCGGCTTGGGATTTTCCCTGAAGTTTTCTATAATGCTATTAGCTGAACAGGCTCAGCTGAGTATGTATTCAGATATGCTTTTATTAAAATTGATTTTTAATATTAGGCATCATTAGAACAGATCTTCATACTTCAAACATTGTTTCCCTTAGTGCCAACATAGTTAAAGAAAATTGCATCTGAATAAAGTTATTCTCATTGTCTAATAAACATTTTGATTAAACACACCACATGTTGATCCATCTCTAAAATATTTTTAAATGCTTTGAGATGCGAGTTTTCAGTTTTCTCTAAAAATTATGTATTACATCTGTTCCAAAGGAAGCATGGGACAAGTCAGATCAGATTTTTAAGGCATAAAGTGAAAACAGATGAAATTTTTCATTCAAGAAAAAATGGCCTCATGACAAGAAGGCTTCAAATTTACGATTCTACCAATTTTTCTCTCATTCTCAGAAGTGTTGAGAAGCAAAACCGAAAGCAATTCCTTTTCCTTTCTATTGGAAAAGGCACCAAAAAGCAGAGGTGGGTAAATTCCACCTACCTACCTTTAATTTCAGCCTCAGCAGTGTCATTTGTCAGTCAGAACCAATGTCAGGATTGCACACTTATTAACTGAGTTCCTTTCATTGAATCCTTGCAACCCTTACTGATGCGTAAGCCATGAAGTATGAAAGTACACATTCATTTTGAGTTCAGTTTGTAGAACAAGTAACCAGGAAAACCACCGCTCTGCCTCCCCTTCCCTCCAGCTCGCAAAACCTGTCTTGAAAATGTTTAATGACCCTAACCCTGCAAAACCGCTGTGCAAATGGATGCCGCTTCTTAAACAGACTGTCATAAACACATGATGAACAAGGGGAGCCGTAATGGCTATTTTTAGATGGATGGCACTAGTTTCAGAGAAAACTTCTTTTTTTAAAAAAAAAAGGCTTTTGGTTCACCCTTCCTTATATGCAGCTACGTCAATCTACCTCAGCTTTCTCTACAACAAAAAATGAGTAAGTGATGTCCAGCATCATGCCTGGGCTTTCTGCTAGGCGGAGAGGAAATGTCCTGCAGGCTCCGTGGACCAGCAGCTGCCACTTAGCAATGACTTGGCTGGCTGTGGGAAACTGCAACCCACACCTTTATTCTCCTGACTTACTAGTTTGCTCTTCTGACTTTTCCTTGCAGTTTCTTCCATCCTGTCTGTGCATAATCAACTTCTCTCTCTAAATAGCGCTTAGGATGTGAACCTCAGGTTTTCTTCTTGCTAGAATTCCTGCTTACTTAGTCCCCCCCGCTGTGATTTTGTACTTGTTATTTCTGTCTAACACTATGCTCTTACTAGAGAATTGAAATGCTTGCAGTAATTGGCCTTAATAGTTGCCCTTGAAAGATTACTGCTGGTTTATGTTTGGGAATACCAACTCTGACAAGATATGCCAACACTTAATTTGTACCTGAGCCATTTAGTAGGTGAGTTGACTTTGATCACCTTAACACTAACAAAAAAAAAAAAACCCTAACAGAAATCATATACCAAACAATGTGAATAAATACGCTGAAATATCTCTGCGTTCTTGAACTCTCTTAGTCTCTTTTTTGATCTGTGCACTCCGAACAGGATAAGAGGCATTTTGTGCTACTTATACGTAGTCTGTTCAGGAGAATCTCCCTGCAGCTGGGAGAATGTGACAGCATATACTTACCAAGAAATACACAATACTGAAACGCTGCTCTGAATTTTTCATGGGTAGGGAGTTAACAAGACAGAGCTCTGCCTACAGATTAACAAAGAAAGTATTACCTGGATCTAATGATATGCTCTTGCTTTCACCAAAATAGTGTAATGCAAACCAGAATAAAACTCTGGCTGTATATCCACAACATATAATTTTTTCCACCAGAAACGCGAATAGTTTAATGTGTTGATTTTTACATCCTGCTACAGTCCTTTAATAAAATCAGCCTGGAATTTGGAGGGTTCAGCTATTGTATTTAAAAGGCATTAGTGTCCAGATTGTAAATTTGACCATTTTCCCCTCTCTCCAGCCCTTAACAACAATATTACAACAGAAAGAAAAGAACCAAACTGTGCTTGTTAAAATACTTACATAATTTTCAACCTAAAAAAATGTGCTTTTATACATTCTACTAATTTTTCCAACAAAACCAGCAGAATACACTTCTAGCAGTTGACTGAGGCTTCTAATCCAACAAAGCACTTAAACACATACTTAATTTTAATCTTCCAAGTTGACGCCTTGACATCAACTGAAATACCCAAAAGCAGAACTGGATAGAAATAGTAATATTCCCTGCCTAAAAAAAAAAAAAAATCTAAGAAATTAATCCCAAATCTGTACCCCCAGAAACCCCTAAAAATATATTTTTTTTTTCATAGAAATTAGAAACAAACAGAAAGTTCTGGCCTCCTGAATGCATGCCAGGAAAGCTCCTGTCATCTGCCAGAAAGTGAACTTACAGCAGGGAAAAGGGTGGCTTCAATAAGCCCAAGAAGGGAGCAATAAAAGCAACAAAATTATTATGAACAGCTTGGCAGGTAGTAATGATGGCCATAAAACCGTTGCTATTTACTCACTCGCAATTTTTATAGCTATCATGGCAAAAGAAATGGGAAAAGGGTGATGAGATGGTTTTGAGAAGTTTTAATCATTTGAGACGTTCATCGTGTTCAAGAGAGCTGTTAAGAATGAAAACACGAAAGGCCTGGCTGGGAAATTTGATAAATGGGCAGTGCTCTGTTTTTTGAAGAAACCTGATAAAGACAACTTTATGTGCTGTGTGGGGAAAAAAAGTCAGTATAATTTCTCCTGAGTGATGAATTTAGAAATGCTCCTTGCTGAATAAAAACATCAGTAACTATGGGAGAATTACATAACTGAACTCAATATTTGTATTAACTTAACACTTTAGACATGTCATTGTTAAAGCCTGATAATCAGTCTGCTGTAAGTAGCTTCACTGGCTCAGGGTAGAGAGTGTGTCTTAAAATTTATGATGGAAAGATAACCATACATTTTGTTTGATCCTGTATTACAGAAAATATAAAACTGAAGATCAGAATTATAAATGTAAGTTTTGAAATCCAAACAAGGTCAAGGAGTACAAACTGAAAGATGATTCCCTAACCCATGAAAACTCGTATTTGGAAGATCAAAAACCTCCATTGAACATCTGAATAAATTCAGTGTTTCTAATGATTTCACAATGTGAAAGACACAGATTTAATGGGAATTTCATGCTCAAACTAGCTCTGATATTGCGTAGAAAGTTATCAAAAATAAAAATTCTTCATAGAATACAAATTGTGAAGTATATGTAAAGACAGGTGTTCATTCCTGGGAAAGCTTTGAAGCTAAGTGCAAAATAAAACAAAATTAAAATTAAACATTTTATATAATGAGAAAATTTTTATATCATTGAAACAAATCAAGAAAACAAGTCTTCAAAAGTCTCTTGTATTGAAAATGTAAAAATTAATACCTTCTTGTGATATGTTTTAATTTCTATGAGATTCCTTATTCTGATAAATATTTGCTCTAGAATTTTGTTTCATTTGCACTGCAGTTTAGTAAACATTATAGAAATAATTTGAATGTTGGGAAACAGAAGTGCCAGACAGAAATTTTAAAATATCCTTATGATATATTATAGCAGTGACCAGACATATAATTTGAAAATCAGGTGTCTTCAGATTATTAAAAAACCTGTACTTATGTTAACTTCTCAGTTAGAGCTGGGATTTTCAGAGACTAATTTTCAACATAAAATGGGTGTCTAACTTTCTGAGATGAGCTTGTGAAAATTACAACTGTGTAAGTAAGGAACTGTTGAAAGTTTTTATTATAATAGTCTTGATGGAGACAAGCCAACCAATTCATATACATATTACAGCACAGTGTGTCAAATGTATTACGGTTAGATGTTTCACCAGATTGCTGAATCTTTCACTTCCATAGCTCAGTTTCAAATATGATTGGATTGAACGCAGCCACTAGTAACTTTTCAGTGACTACAGAAATGCCTGTAAACTAATTCCTTGGAAAATAGAGCTAATTGTTAATTCCCTAAGTTTTTTTAAATAATAATTCAACTAAAGGCCTAGTTTTGCTTTGGCAAGCCGTGTAGGTAAGATGGTAGTGCTGCAGGTCCTTTTTATTCACTGCGGAAATTTTTATTGCTTTGGGGATTCAAAATCAAAAAAAACAATTAAAATATAATATAAATGTTGACTGAAACTGATGGTCAAGATTTGTTCCAAAGCAATCCGGCCCCCCTCTGAAATCTTTTGTTACAACATCTCAGAGATTTGGTCTGTTGACCTGCCTTTTCCGTCCACAGTATGGCCACAGAAGCTACAAGAACTTAAATGTAAAGAGCCATTCATACAATTAATTGCTCCATGAACCTTGAGTCATAACGATTCAGATGAACCAAGGCCACCAAAAGCTCCCCAACCCAGGAAAGACCTGCGACCGAGTGCAGCTGCAAAAGCATCTTGCATAGTCACTTTGTTTTCTTGTCTTTCAAGGCAGAAGTGCCTGAGGACTTCAAGGCTTCTGCTTTGAATTCCTCCTTAGCTTGCCAAAACTGAGATAGTGACTTAGAAGGAATGAACATATTTTGTTGTTTCACAAAGCCATTTCAAAGGACTACTCTTGTGGTTTTGCCCAGAGGTGCTGGGAAAGGGAAGGATTAACGTTTTCTAAAGGATGGTAAAGTAATATGTGAAAATAGTATACATTTGTAATGCGTGTGGTTGAAAAAGTAAATGAAGTTTCAAGGTTTTAAAAAAAAAAAAAAGGAAAAATGTATACCTAATCATCCGATTAGATACAAAAATCCATGCATTCTTCCTTCCTAATGTCACTTTAGAGTTCAATGCCACGATAGAAGAATTATTTAACGTAACTCCCGTATCCATAGCCAGGAGCTTTCCACAGAAAAGTAGAAGGCTGGGCTGGGCTTGAATACAGTGCTAGTGGGAGTAGAGACCAAGAGGAGATCAAGGAATGTGGTGCCTTCAAAGTCTTGCTGAAGACTTCTTTTAGTATTTTTCGTATATTTTTGCTCATCACCAGCTAGATAGTGACAAGAGAAACTATTCCTAATTAGTTTAACTAGGAATTAGTCTAGAAAACAAAGCCAGCCTAGTTCAGTAATGACAATAATATCCAATAACTAGGTCACGTTATCCACAATTACTGTAGAGACTATAGAGTTCCTTGTGGAAAACCACTTTCTATATTATCACAGGACATGAATAAAATCTGGGATGTATCTAGTTCAATAATGGATTCAGTCAAGCAGAAAATTAACCAACGCACAGTCTAGCCACTAATCCAGTAACTCTAAAATTCCTGCAGTACGTCAGGTATCTGTTTCAATCAAACCAGTGAGGAGAAAAAATCCAGAGAGCTGTCTCACAGAGTGTTTGGAGAAAAGAGAATTTCACTCAGAAATGAAAGATTAGATGCAGCGGGTAAGCAGGAAGGATATCAGGGGCGCTCTCTTGGCTCTAATGATCCTTCAGGTAAGACTGGATTTGCTATGTGTGCCTCACGCCCGTTTGTTGGGCATATCCTCCAACATATTTCCTAAATCTGGTATGGGGAGTCTTGGCAATTAGCAGGGGAGGTCTCTCTGGCAATGAATTCTGCATGTGGGCTAAGCAAATTTAAGACAATCCATATCGCCAAAGTCCTTATTATTTCAAATGTCTTCCAGCTGTTTTCTGTCAATCACAGTACTTTAGTACACCATGAAATTACCACGTTGCTGAGAACCTCTGATGCTGCAAAATATTTTCAGATGATGAAGAGCAAGAATCTATCAGAAAGGACATGCTCATACCCCCTAAGGAAAACTTGAAGCAAAAGCTATGCCTAATCTGTCTAATCTGCACATAAAGGGTAATAAGGACCTGATCTCGCAAATTTACAACACACTCCAAGCCTACACTACAGCCTTCGGGACTGTTCTGCTTTGCATGGAAACAATGTGCGAGAAGGAGGAAGAAAGTTAACATGTTTGTTCGCCATCTGTAGTCGTAAGTACCCAGAGTCCCATAGTTCAGATATAGCTAAGGATGACTCACTTGAAATGAAGGTATGGACAGGTATAGGTTCATCTAAGAAGCTGACACAGGAATCTCATAGGCACATCAGGTACCATATCCTTTAATTCCAGCCATGTATGTAGTAATCAACAGCGCAAGAGACTTAGATTTTTTGTAGTTTATCAATATTGTATCAGTTTTTTCTCACATGAAGAGAAACAATAACAAAAATATCCAAAGCCAGCCATCGGGAAGTATAGACAAAATAGCACACTTACTTTCACTGATTTACACAGTAGATAAGACATCGACTTCTTTCTCAGTGGGAGAGAATTGCTTGGTTTTTACACTAAACTGAGATGTTATTCAGGCTTGAGAAATACTTCTTTCCTTTTTTAAAAAATATTTAAATGTTACCTCAACCTTTAAAAACAATTGTAATGAACAAAACAAAGAAAAAAGACATAATTGAAGTTGTTCATCTTTAACTGCTTTATTTATTTCTTTTCAAGGCCTAGACTAGCTGCGTTGAAATGCCTTACTATGATATTTGCAATCAGACATTGACATGCCTGTTCAGTACTTCTGGGAGTTTATGTGGTTATACACTAGACAAATGTCAAGGTCCTTAAATTTTCACCGAGGTACATTCCCTGTGGTTTCATTGCAGAGGTCAAGATTTTAATTACCGGGGGCAAATGGTTTAGTTTACTCTTTCTTGTAATCAGCACTGTTAAGAGCTCTAGTAATGTATAATTTACTAAAATCTTTTTCTTTGGTTTACTCTTTCTTGTAATCAGCACTGTTAAGAGCTCTAGTAATGTATAATTTACTAAAAATAAGTCTTTTTCTTCGGTCGTCTTTGAAAATGTATTCTGTTTTGCAACTATATCTTTTCATCATCAAGTGGTTACAAGTCAAAATGACATGCATTAGCAGCCTTTATGAAAAAAAATAAAGCTGTTTGCAAAACTGCTTCCCCCATACTAAAACACAGTTTGAGAGAAGTGTAGTTTTCAATTTGCTTGGTAGAGACGCAGTAACCAATTGGAAGGCAGTTGCTGCCAGGAACATTTGATGTCAATTACAGCAGGGCTAGAGAAAATCCGGGAAAAAAAAATAAATAATTTTTTTTTTCTTTTTTTGAGACACCGGTGAATTCTCACATTTTTCTCGGGTTTGTCAGAATTGAGGATATACTGCATTTTCTGTTCTGTCAAAAAGCAGTTTGTCCCAGCAAAATGTCAAGATGTCTTTCTCTAAGTAGTTGCCCCACTTGCATTCTCAGCAGACCAGAAAGTTGTACTATTTTCATGAGTAATAATGAGAATACTAGAACGTGATTATTAAATGCAGACATCTGAGGGACAGAAATTGTAAAAACAGAGGACAATTTTCCACTTACACTTATTTAAATGGCTGCCACTATTATTCCTGGAACTGTCCCGTGACTGCTGCTATTGGTGGCCACATACCTCAGAGCCCAGGTCTGTCTTTATGCCATGAGTAACTTACCCCATGAGTAGTCCCGCTGATTTCGTTCCCTACCCTTCCAACATAGCTATGGGACAGAATCCGGCCCTTATGATCTAACAAAAAAGCTCTCACAGTGGATAAGCAGAGGTGTTGCACTTTTCTTAAAAGCATTTTTTGGGCTATAATAAAATATACATGGACTGTAGTTTTCAGTTCATAAAGAAAACTAGTGCTTTCTGGGTTGAAAAAATGACCTTCCATGACTAATAATGTCCTTGCCTCTGGCTTCAGAATTTGAACCCCATAGGTTTTCACCTTTTTCAATCCCATAGAGCAATTCCTTTCCCCATAAACTAAAGCTCCAGCCCGCATCAGTTTTATTACATACCTTTAAAATGTCATTTTAGGCTAAAAACGTGCTAAATGAATTTTAAGTGTGTTCTACCAATCATAAAAAGAAAACTACATATAGACCTCCACAGACAACGTAGCGTACAGAAATTGTGTCACGTTGGGAAAGAAAACAGCCATAGCTGTTCATAGACGGCTGGTGAACCAGCAGTGAGTCAATCAAGCTGTTCTTGGTTCCTCCAAAGGAAACCAGCATTTTTCCTTTCGCTCTGCCTTTGTGCCCCTAGCGCACGGAGGCTGCATTGCTGTGTGGATAGCCAAAACCATCACACTTGACTTCTGAGCATGCTGGGTCACCCGTTGTACAGCTGGAGAGGCACCGCCCCCAGTCAACTGGGGGATGAGAGGGTGTCACTGGGATTTACTAGGGAAGCACAGGTTTCCCTGCAAATGATGAAGGTCTATGACCTGGCATTAGCAAACTCCAAGTAAACAACTTCTTGTCGGGGGGGGGGGTGGGGGGGGTGCAGCTTGCTTGAGCTGGCACAGTCTCTTGTGTAAGTTTTGCAATGTTGTATCTCACCAGAGCTATAAAAGGAGGCCCAGAACGTGATCTCATTTCCACCACATCTGGAATGCTTCCACTGGAGTCACTAAAATCCCTCTCTTGTGCCTCCAGAACAGGCTGCAATTACTTCAAAAACTGTTAGCCACCAGAAAGGGTGGTAGGAATTCTCCTTTTCTAGGGGCACATTTGTCTAAAACATGCAAACCCCTGTCCCACACATTAGACTTCTACCTACTTGAGCAGGGCACTAGTTTTTGGAGTTGCTATAGATCCCTACTTCACTCCATTGAAATTCAGACAATTTCATTTTCAGACGCCTCATGGGTTGATTGCAAAGTACAAAGTTGCTGAAGTTTTTAGCCCTTGCTTCTAGTCATAAGGTGCTCAATGTTAATGAGAAGCTTTATTACACATGAAAAGCTACTGAAAGCAACTTACATTTCTTCCTTCCCTCTCAGACAATACGTTTGGGTCCCACAGCAATGAGGATAACTTGAATTTATAAGTGCAGTGTGACAAATATTACTGCAAAGTATATATTTTTCAAAAGGCCCTAAAATATTCCTTAGAAGAAAACAATTTTCTGTAATTCTGTGTTAGCCCTGATTATCAGGATTTCCACTACTTTCAAAAGTAATGGCTGCTTTCATTTGGGAAGATAGCTGGTGGGATACATTCTCTCACAGTAAAATTAGCATTAAAATTAAACCGGCATTCCAGTCTGGTATCTTATTGGCACAAATGAAGCACAACCAGCACAACTCATCATACAGCCATCTCAAACTGAAGGCCAATAATACATCACCACTTATTCACACATATATATTGCTGTGTGTTTCTGGAGAAATTTCACATATTTCTCTGCACAGGACACATTTCTTGGTCTAATTAACATCCCTTTAATCTTTTCATTTCTATCCAATATTTTATCAAAAGATGTGTAACAAAAACTTATTTTTGACTTTAATGTCTTAATGAAATTAAAGGTGTTAATTCCATTTATAGATAAGAATGTTAAAACTGAAGGGAACCGAAATGACAATTCCTCTGGTCACCCACTGCCAAGATTGTTTCTAATTTTACTTTGGTGAAACCTGGGAAATGTGTTGTTAGCACTTCTCTGTATCCTTCTCCTAGCATTATTAAAGAAGACTTGGCATAGTCTCATTTTGTTTATTTCATTCAAAGACCTCCTCACCTTCCCTTGGTTCATTTTTTTTCCTTCTTTCTCCTCCCACCCACTCCCAGTCATAAAGCTTTCTGTAAATTATGGTAAGCTTCACAGCTCTGTGGGTTTAAAAAAAAACCTCATAAAATAAAGCTTTTTTTTTTTTTTAAAGCAGAACACATGCAAGGTACTTAAGAGAGATGTGAAAATGCTCTCATTTGACTACCCTCATTTGAGGGCAATTTTTGGCAACAGAAGAAATTCATAAAGAACTAAAGGAATAAATTAGCAGGTCATCAACATCTTTGCAACCACAGAACATAAGGAGAAAAGTTATGAGGAATAGTTAGGTTAGGTGAATCAATGGATAAGTTTTATATAAAAAAAAAAGACAAGAGGATCACTGTTTGATCCCCCTGAAATTAAGTATTTTTTTCATTTTTCTTTTTTTCCTACATCTCCTAAGTTTCAGTGCCTCATTGCTGAGTGCCTGCCTTGGGTCTCCCAGAGCCTGCTCTCAGAGTTGAATATTTACAGTTCCAAGTAAAGTGCTAAAGCACACTCTCACAGTCAGGTTTGATATACCTCAAACAGTCACCTAAAGCATGTCGCCCAACGTTAGTGGAAACATTTGGAAATAATGGTCTAGTACAGCACATTGTGTGAAAGAGAAAATAATAAGAAATTTTTACCTTGCAATGATTGTATGTGTAAAGTAAGTATTTTACAAGCCTTGTTATATCAGATTACTTAGAAGTGTGAGGGATTTGTCCTTTCTTTGAGTAGAAAGTAATGCGTCCTGCTTCCAACTGCCTTACTGTTCCCAGATCTATTGCTGTTGCTGCATCAAAAAATCAACAAGGAAAGATATATTTTTCTTAATAAGTTAAATGAATAGAAAATGACCCATCTACAGTGGTCTCATGCCAAAACTGGCAGTTAAAAACAACTAAATAAGAGGAATATAACACCTTGCTGCTACAATTTAAGCATTCAGAAATTCACCATATGCTTGACATATGCTAAAGGTCACAGGCAGCCAATGGTAAAACACAAGAGAGTTTCTAAATGTTATAAATTATCATCTTCCAGCTAAAAAGGCACTGAACCCAACACATAATAGATTTTAACACTGGAAGGGCCTAAACTAAGATTATCTTCCAGTCTGATCTTCTGCAGTAAGTATTTGGACTGGTTGTAACCAATAAAAGATGAATTACCTTGTTTTCCATATATCATCCACCCTCAGATAAACCAGCATCCCCGGAAAGAATAGTATGCAGATAACCCTCAGATAACGTACAAGTTAATTCATAAAGCATCTGGCCCCAGACAGTAGGCAAGAGCTATGGCAGATTCCCTCCCTCTCAGCCCTCTTCATAGGACCCTCTTCTCCATCCCGCCACCCCATCTCCCACACGCTCTTCCCTTAGCCCTTCACTCCTGACACTTGCAGGTCCATAAATCAGTTCAGCGCAGAGAGCTGTGATGCCTGCTGGAGGCGCGAGGAAGCCGGGAGCACGGAAAGAGGGAGGAGAGCCATGGAGAGGATGGGGGAAGGCAGAACCGAACACCAACTGGGACAGCAGGACATGGAAAGGGAAAAGGCTTGTCCTCATAGGGCAACGTGTGACGTGGGGAAAATCACACTAACCTTTATTTTTATGGTTTGACAGCTCCCTCTCCTTGCTGGGGTCAGGTTGGCATATGAAAGGAAACTCTGGAATTAAAAATCTCCTTGTTATTGTCAGGTACATAATAACCTGTGCTGCAGAGTAATTCCTAAGCATGTTAAATACATAGGTATGTGTGACCAAGTTTATTTATATAAGTAAATGTCTATAAATATTGGAATTTCATATAAAATGTCAAAAGTTCACACTTCCATAATAAAGACAGTAATTCCAAAATGAGCCCTGATTTACTGTGCTTTTGTGTGTAATAGTCTTCAGCACTTGACCCCATGTTCTCTCTCAGCTCATTTTTTCCACAGTACTTCTAAGTTTTTCCACCATTTGTTAATTTTATCATTTCCATACCCACAGATCATTCTCTTTATTAATTAAAAACTGGACCAGAGTTAATTTATACTAGTCAGTTGGCTAATACAGCATTTAGACTGATCAGCCCATGAGCCAAGTCAGACATGATAGCTGCTGAGCTCAGATTTTAGGAAGGAGGAAGGAGAAAAGGCAGGGCACACTAACTTGAAACTCTCTCCTTTACCTATCCACAAATTTTTATCTACTTGTAAAAGCAAATCTTTTTCTGAGAACTTTCTACCACTTTAAAATGTTCTTGAAACTGTCAGGCAGGTCATAGGTTGATAGAGAGCCCAGCACCATGGTAACACAGACTTTGTTTCCCCTAGCTCTCAGGTTTTGCCCAACGCAAAGGTACTGTCTTTTTCTGGTTTTTACTTCTTTTGTTTGGTTTTTTTTTTTAATCTTTACAGCTCATATCAGCCTTCCAGTCAGGAAAAAAACATTTTGGCATGTGCTTTGCTCTTTAATTTGATAGAGCTCATCCTTACGTGATACAGCACCAAAGCCTATTCCTGAAGTTATATTACAGCTGCAGGATATGACTCCTTGTATGATTAAAGTTTAGATCTCATGAAATGGGACTAATTGCATTAGAAAAGGGTATGTCTGCATACCACAAAATATTTTTCTGCAGGCTATATTATGCTTTATAAAAGCGAGAGGTAGGAATAGATGCAAAAATTTAAGTCTGACTTTGGCAACTGAATCAGTAAACTAAAATTTAGGAAGAGATACGTAAATGTTATAGCTACTGAAGATGAGCTTAACACTGCATGAGGAAAGAAATCTGGTTAGTCTTTGACATGAAAGTCGTTCGCCGTGTTGGTTCCGGCTCCTCAATATACTGTCAGTAACACTATTCAGCTTACTGATTAACAGCTTATTGTTAGATTACTACAGACCTGACCTTGGGCTGATATAACAAGGCATATTATTGCCTTTCTTGCAATTGGTTGTTACTCCGTAAGCCGATGGACTTCTCTTTGGTGGCAATGCTTACCGAGCAAATGACGTTTTCCTCTTTCAGCCTTTGGCAGTTACAGCCAAAATATTGTTGGATAGAGCAGTGCACACGAGGTTTTTGTGCTGCTTTGAGGAACAAAAGACCTGCCCATTTGAAATCCTTACAGTTCCAAGGCTTCCTTAGGATGCAAAAGCTTATCTCTTACTTTAGGATGTAGCTTCTCTTAACAAAGTATTTCAGCGGTAGATGGATCTGTCACTTTCAATTATCTGTTTTGAGGGAAGACCGCTTCATTACATTAAACAGGAGAGTTCTATAAAAACTTTCAAGTTATTTTTTATCACAGAAAAAATTTGAAAATGATACGGGCATTTCTTGATTTTTAAGCTATTTTAGCTATTTTCAAGTTTGAAAGGGAATCGTCTAAGCTTAAAGGGAATGCATTTATTTTCCCACATCTTACTTTTCAGTAAGAGGGGCAAGGAAGAAGAAAAAAAGGTGAAAACAGGAAACATTCAATATTTTTTTCCAAAACTTCTAAAAATTTTTAGGAATTTTGGATAACTATATCTTTGTTTTATTTCCAGTAGATTTCTTAAACAATATTTTTATCCTTGCATCCAAATTGCAAGTGAGCTAATATATAAAATAACCTTCTAGAATTTTGAAAGAAGGATTTTCTAAAGAGATAGCTCATCTGCAGTTCAATTGTCTTTAATTATAGCCCAGAGTAAGAGATAACAATTTCTTGCTCCTTCCCCCCTTTCATTGGAAAAGGGACTGAATTACTCACAGTTACGCTCAGCAAAATAATGGGGTCCTTAAAGCAGAATTGGGCCACCTGCATACAAACACTTAAAATGTCTAAACTCACCGCTCACAGCCATGTTTGACCAGAAAGCACTGTAAAAGCTTGACACCTGCCCAACCTCTGTGGGTTGACCTTTATCCACTAGATATCCAATAGCTACTCAAAAGACATTTTGCATAGTATAATGACAGGATACAACCAGCCACAAATAAAATTTCTTGCTGCTGCTGCTGCTACACCGCAAGTGTTATGCCATGGCCTGGGAAGGTGGATGTCTCAGCTCGCAGTTTCAGAGTGATCGGAGGCTCAGGGCAGAAAGGAGGGAGTGAGAGGGCGAGGGTGAAGGATGCAAAGGGGTACTCTTGTTGATGATTTACTCTGTTGTGGCAAATCACTGAGAAAAGGAAAGCATACAGCTGGGACGGGGAAGACCTGGCATCAGCTCAAAGCCTATTTTTATATCCTATCTAAAACCAGCTGGATGCTAAACTCAGAAACAGGCTTCAGAACAAGAACAGGGACATAACCTTCCCATCCCAAAGTGGATGTCACAACCACCAGGCTGCAGAGCTATGCTGCCTGTTGAATGCACTTGCACACAGATGCATACCCTTCTATGCTCAAATAAAAAGTGGGGACCAATAGGGAGTCCACTCTTCAAAAATTAAATAAATACATAAAACCACGTTTGACGGAATTCTAACTTTTGACAGAGTTCTAGGTGTCTGAACCTTAAGGGAAAGATTCAGGGTCTTTTTAAGCGAACTGCAATACCTTCATGAAGTCCAAGTACCAAAGAAGAAACCGCAGGGCTGTACGCCTAATTATGCAGCATCCCACCGACTGGACGGGGTGATACAGCTCTCGGGTCCTGGCATGCTTTCTCTAGAGCACACTCTCAGGCCCCTGCTCTGGCTGATCACTGCACCGAGAGCTCCCCCCTGCAATGACGCCCTGCGCACCAAGCACCTCCTTACAGAGCTCCAAAGTCCTTTGTCAGAGTTAGCTTTTAATTAACGTGCTGGGGGCTCCCAGCCAGTTGCTTTGGCTGGTGAATAGGTGAAGTGGGCTTATGAATCCCCAGCCATCTTTGCTTTGTCTTCAGCCACTAACTCTGTCATTCATCTGGGAAAGAAAGAAATAAATAAGGTACTCTCTGCCATCCAGTAAGATCCAAGCTACTTTTCAAAACATAAAACCTTTCTTTATAGGAAATCCCATGTTAGAGTTCCCCAGAACATGTCAGAACTGCATTTCACATCATAGGCAAAATGTTTCTTATTTACTCTACTACTAGTGCATTTACCTGGCTGCCCACGAGGACCAACTCTCCCTCACATCCACTGGGATAACAACTTACATGTGGCTTTCTGGTAATGTCAGTGAGGCATATGCTTTTGCAGGATTATGGTTTAGTGATTAAACTTTTCTACTTGATGTTGTTGCATTAATTTAACTGAGTTAGGAGTTAGGAGTTTAACTAGCTACCCAGACTCTTTAGCTGATTCTTTATTTATTTACTTTTAAAGATCAGTGTTATATTTGTTTTATTCTAAGTAAACACCGCCACCCCCCAATTTTGATTTTACTTCTCAGAAGTAAATTAAAAGAAAGTAATTCAATATTTCCTGGTGGTCTTCCAGAAAATGGGCATCTTTTCATCATCCAAAATGAAAAAGCAAAAAATAGCTTGTTATTTTAATTATATTTTGAGTGCCTTCCCCCCACCCCCATTTTGATTTTTAGGTGGAGTTTTTATTGCTCCTCTTTTCTACAAATTAGAGTAAGAGCTTAGCAGCACATTCAACTTCATGTATTATGGAAAGTGGCCTGGAATACTGCCAATTTGATACTTCATTATAAAAGCAAAAAGACTTGTGCAAATACTTACTCCTCATGAAATCTGCAAATTAAACCCACATCAGCCTTTTAATACTAAATCCTATTTATTTTTCAGTGTCACTTATTTAAGCTGAATACAGGCTGCGTTTTGGCACTATTTTTCTATTTTTTTTCATTTTATCACATATGTCACAATTAATCATCCAAATCTATGAAATGGTCAAAGACAGATTACCAAAGGTTTTAAACAGTGGCTTTTAATACTGAGGCAAATCAACCTTCCTTGTAAAACACTACATTCGTTGAAGAATTGCATGGGAGAAACTCCAGCAGTCAATAAACTATAACGAAATTAAAATCTACTGGAAATGCAACGCTCCCTTTTTGATCTTTTTGCAATCTCTCTAACTACCATGTACAGCACTATGTGTACACTACCATGGATTAGGTAGGACTCTGCCTGCTCCTCACGTAACGGAATCATTAGACATTTTTCAGGCTAGAAATGTGGTAATATGTAATTTATTCTTTTTCATATGTGTACCTTCATTTTTTTTTCTCATGTTAAAAATGGTGTAAGGCAAGATCAAATTTGCAATAGTGTTCTTCAAAGAAAATGTGCCATTGCCTTAACTTTGCCCACCAAGGAGGCTTGCTGTCCCACAAAGATCTTCCTAATTAACTCCCTTTTACGCTGCCAAATACAGCATGGCTATTTCCTGAAGATAATTGATCAGAGCACAAAATCTTCATTAAGTACTATAAGAGTTCTTCAAATTTTCATGGGAAATGTCTGTCAGCTGCAAGGCTCAGGTAATTGCACTGTTATCTCCCAAAAGTAGACAAAACCCAGCTTTATTCTTCAGTTAAATTCATACTACCCTTTTAAAAAAAAAGGCTGTATTCAGTCACACACATGCAGCACTCCCTCTGTAGTGCTCTCTCCAGCAGTTCACCAAAGTACAAAAATTGGAGTAGAGACTTATTACTAGAAATAGTACTGTACAAGTCCGTTTGTGAAAGTAAATGTGTATATAAAATCTCAGATTATCTTTCCCACTACTCAGCACTCATTACATTGTAATCTATTTCCACCTTCATGCTTATCAAAACTAATTTCTTACAAAAATGCAGATATTACCGCTATTGCAAATAGTCCACACAGTATATTAGGGTTTTGGGGGTTTTTTAAGTGGAAGATCTTTTATTCTTCATCTTGCATGTATTCTAAATTAATGTACATTCAAAGATATTACTTCAAACTTCTACTTGCTTGCCACTGATCTAAACGACTATTTGTATTTATTTTTGAAAGCTGCTTACAAGTTTTTAATCCTCAGAAATCCTCTTGACAGCAATGATGTGATGGAGGCAACCGTAAGGATCTCTGTCTTCCACAAAGCAATTAGTTACTCAACTTGGAGAAGGATTTTCTTATTCTACTTAAGAAGAAAGAAAACAGAAAGCAAAAGTGATCAGTATACCATGGCCCAGTGGGCTGGTGTTGTTTACATAGCTTAATAAAATTCAAATCCATAATGTATCAGTATCTCTTTTTTCTTTTACCCTGAGGTAACTCAGTTCCACCGAGGCTGGGGGAATCATCCTTGATGTGCAGCACTGTCACAACAGTGCTGCTCTAACCCTGCATTACGCGTGAGATTTATTAGCAATACAATTTTTTTCCACAATCTCTTCAAACGCTTCACAGTCATTAACTCTGTTTTCTACTCAAATAACCCTCTGCAAGAAAGTTTGAAAGTGCCAGGGGTCAGATTTTCCATGAGTATGAATGAAAGCAGATCTGCTGAAGCGTCAGGGAGCCACGTCTGCTTACACAACTGAAGATGTGCCTTCTTCATGGCTCCTCTCATTTTCCTGACACGCTCTCTGTCACTTGAATTGTGAAAGCATTTCAAGTCTCATAAAAAGATATCATGCTTTTACTCAGCACATTCAAATTATACTCAAGATCTAGCTCAATTACTGCTTTGCCTTTAGACAACCTTGCCAGACGGACATTTTGGCGGATATTACAAAAGGCATTAGTTATCAGAAATCTGTGTGGTTTTCCGTTTCCTAAACTAGATATTTATTATCTGTGAGCAGTTGACTCTGCATCGTTAATTCATGCCCTATTTGTTTCTTGCATTTGTTACTGTGATCTTTCTTAACTACTCTTCCAATTCTGTATTTTTATTTGGGAAGATTACTAAACTAGTAATCTAAAATAGGTTTGTTTTATTTCCATTCAATATACACTTTCTTCTGCTGTTTAAATACAGAGCCATTCTTAGGAAAAAAGCTGTAGGAGTTTTATCCTTATGATACTTAGCTTATCGAAGCCAGTGCTGGTTGATAACCAATTCTTCAAACAATTAGTTCCCCTTTGCCCCACCACAACTATTAGAAAAAAACTTACCACTTTATAAATTCAGCTAAAGCTCATTTTACTGCTGAACAGCTGGTTTAGAATGTAACTCTTTTACAAAGTGAATGGTGATTTATTTTTACAAAGTGAATGGTCATTAATGTTATTTAGCATTAAATAATGGGCTTATGTTACATCAAATGCATGGATTAAAAACCTGAGTACAAAGAACTCATTTGACGTGCAAGAAATCTTGGAAATAATACATAAGGTGAAGTATGCTTGTTTCTAGTTGAGAGGGCTTCAAATACAAAGTGATATTCTAATTTTTACACAGCTTTTCTCTTAGCATCTAATATTTACAATAAGCAGCATGCTGTATATTCAAAGAATGTAAACTTTAAACTGCAGCAACAGCTATAGATTAGATATATAAGGAGAATGATCTAGATGCTTTTTTACAAATTCCTCCATTTGTATAGCCAGTAAATAACACAGGACACGAGCATATTTCCACACGTAATGTCACAGTTGCTGTCACTGCTTCTTCACTACTGTAACGCAGTGCTTTCTTATTGATACCACATACTCATATATAATACAGCCTAGCAAGTGAGATCTGCAACTTTTCTTGACCATACCTTTATGCTAGCATACGACATCAGTAAATACACATGGTGCGATTCTCACCTCAGTTGCACTGCGTTTTGGGGGAGGTAACTCACAGTACCATTACGTTGGTACATCAGGTGACTTGCTGAAGCAGAGAAGTAGAAGGATGCCGATAGCCGTGTGAGAACTGTGCCTATGAAACAGAAATAGAAATGACAATGTGGACCATAGATAATTAAGGGGAGAGCAGGAAGACAGTATGCCAGCTAGCAGAGTTGGTGGGGCACTCAAGAGTGTGGTGCTCTATCATATAAAGCACTACACCCATCATCTCATTTCCTGAATTCCTGTGGTGGGATAAGGCTGAGAGTAAATGCATGATGTTCAGCTGGCCCATGTGCCCTGCCATCTTGGATCAATGATTACTTGGCTCAGGGACATTGTGCAAACTCACCACAGCTCCCTTCTCGCCCAGGTTTTCTCCCCAAGGATCGGGACCGTTGTGAAGGGTGCCATGAAGGGTTGGGGGTGGTCTCATCCTGACCCAGGTCCAGGATGTGCACCTACAGCCTTGGTCTCTGCTGGGCTTGTCAATAATGAACAAAAGATGAAGGAAATGAAGGAAAGCAGCCTGGATGCCACGGGTTAGACATAGCCTCTTTAGAACAATACACAGGGCTGCTACTTCAAAAGGTACTACACTGGCCCTAGTAGTGACATACCCAAATATCCTAACGTTCGTAATACACAGAAGGAATTATTGAGAGCTCATTTACCCTGGCTTTCATGACTTCCCATCTTTCCTGGGACCTTTTGCTTCCATTGATAAGCTTCAGCTGTAGTGAAATACAAGCTTCAAGCTCAAGAAAAACGATGCTGTTCTTGCAAGTCCTATCGCCCAAGTATGAACTGTAGTAAAACAGGAAAGGGAAAGACAGGAGCAGGGAAATTTATACAGTATTGTAGAAATTCTCTTATTAATAGTATTGTCCCTGCCAAATTACATCCCCCCCCCTTCCCAAAAGCTGTTTACAGTCATTTCCAAAGCTACTTAATGGATTTTTTTATCATGTCTACAATTACACTGCTCTTGCTAAATGGAAAGTTTTATTTTAAACATCTCCTGCTTTCTTTTAGTGGAATGTCTCATTTGTATAATCCAACTGCTTCTGTTCTTTGGAAAGTATAGAGGGTTTTTTTTAATTTAATGTCTCTAGGTTTCACCAGATCTTAGCTGGGACAAAAACTTGCAGCTGCATTTGAAAGAAAGAAAGAAAAAGTAAAAGCCAATATATTCTGAAATAATTGTGGTACAGAGGTGTTTGGTCTTGATCCTAGAATCTGTTCAAGGTATTGACACATGGATTGCCATATCATGACACAGACCTGCTCAGAGAAATTTTCATCACTAGCAGCCAAAAATAACAAATAATAAACCACTCTGTGGCTTTCATTATGTCTGATCTCACACCCTGACAATTCAAATCAAACCAAAAATTAGACCCATAGGCCATCAGGGATTCTTGGGCATATGTAAAAGGTTCATAAAGATTTATCCAGAGATAAAGAACTCATCATGCAAACAGATAAGTTTTTTTTTATTTTGCACCATTCATTCTTGTACACGTGAGAAAGCATAGAAATGAGTCCCCCGGCCTCTCTGTTTAAGGATGGGTTTATCTTTCTGACTGCTTCTAGGTCTAGACTTCTTCGGGAAAGGTTGCAGGGAAGGCAGATGAGAAGAGGAACCTCCAATGGCAGTTCATCCCTTTTTAAAATGTTTTCTGAGGGAAGACAATACAGCATCTAAAAGGTGCCTGTCTCTCGCCTTCGAGTAAAGAGTAAGCTTTGATAAATACCTTAAACAAAATATCCCAGTTTAGGTGGTTAAAAATATGTGAAATGCACCACAAACTAAAACAATACTATGACTCTCTACTTGTAGGATAAGATTCATCCTTATGAAGCAAATATAGCTCTTAAATCCCATTTACACCCTAATGTTTGAGGATTTAGTAAGGGCTGCATTCCCTGGGTGATAATTTTTTCTTATGCTACAACCTCACGCTACACCGTTTCTTATATTGTGGTATAGAAATAACTGCTCAACAAAGTTTTCCAGTAGAATTTATAGAACAGAGAGATACTTTGACATAAAATGTAAGGTTCCTTTTACCAATGGAATAATGACTATTCCATAAATTATTTCAGTCCAATTGCAGTGCAACAGTTTTACTCCACAGCTGATCCAGCGGGACATGCTTCTTTAAAAACCCCAGTAAAGCTTTTTATCTTGTATTCTAAAAATACACCGACTGCTTTCATAGACCGGAAAACAAAAGTACTCCCTTCAAATTCCAACCACAATTTAGAAGGGTGCAAAAGAGCAAAATGGAGTCCCATTTAAAAAAACACATATCTTTGAAGTCTGTGAAGAATTTTCTTCTTTTTAGAGATGTTAAATGCAGTGCCAGCAGTCATCCCTTGCACAGCTACTTCTCTGAAGTAGCTCCAGTTCCAGTAGATGTAACTTCCTCCATATATCTCTGCCTGAAAAGTCTGACGAGGCCGTCACCAGAAAACCTCAGGAGCCAAGGGTCCAGATCCTCAAAGATGAATCAGAGGGAGTAAGACATCTTAATAGGAATTGGGTGCTTTTGCAGATCTGTGTCTAAATTGTTTATCATTTATAGTAACCACTTCTTGTGAAAACGTCGAAGAAATTGTAAAGGAAAGCCATCACACTGATTTGAAAACTGCCTATTTGGAGTCACCTTTTACTGCACTCAATGCTCATGTTACACAAAAACCTTTGTGGAGCATGACTAAAATAGTCTATTAAATCAGGTTCGGTGATTTGCAATGTTTTTAGCTTGGATCCATTCATCACATAAAGTTTTCAGGTTTAAATTCTTGTATATGAGCACAAGGCTGAATTTCTCAACTTTGGTAGCTGGTCATGGCATTAAGCAGGTAGAAGGCAGGTGGAATTAATTCAGCTCAGGAGTTAATACTCCCTATACATAAATCTGCCTAGAGAGGAGAGAGGAACTCAATTACAGTTGTAGAAGAGAAAATTCTGTCCCAGCCTGCCACCATCTTATATCCTGCTTACATACACTGCATTGTTTCCTATGGATGAGGTTCCATATCTAACTCACCATCATTTGGCACTTGAAGAGCACGCTGGTTTTAAATCAGCACTGGAGTTTTGAACTGAATTTTGGCACCTCCAGCAATGATAGCAATATTGATTTCTAAACAATTTAAATTCCACCGTACTAGAGCATACAGTTCAAAAACCTCAGCAGACAGTAAAAAAAATAGAGGGCTGTACTGGTCACAGGCGTTTTGCGTTCCGTGCTTTCTTTACAGGTTATTGCAGAAGAGTGTAGCAAAGACTACTACAATATCTCCCACCACCTCAGGGGAACAAACCTCTCCAGGAGCAGCTGCAACAGCCCAAACAAGTACAGCGGAAGCCTCTAAAACACTCTCCCAACTCCCATCCTTTTTGGAAGGGCTAAAAAGACAACTCCTGTCTCCCACTCTTTTAATTTACAAGTTAATTTCAGGGAATAAAAGGATTCTGAAGGGCCTTCCCATCTGCCTTGTGTAATTTAATTTTCACTTCAGATGTAAAGGACCTATGGCCAAACTCCACACTTGTTTACAGCAGCATATTCCCATGTTTACTCAGTTATAACTAAATCAGAGTTTTCTGCCACAGCATTCTGTTTGCTTGACTCACTTGGCTCCCTTTACAGTGCCTTTAGTGACACATCCAAACGTTTTGTGGTTGGTAGCTGTTGTCTCCTAATCTTTAGTGACAGCTCAGCTCGATCTCTGGTGTTTTCCAGGCTTGGATAGAAGACAGAAAAAAACTTTTTTTCTCATTCTTATTGACATTTTTCCTCATTTTTTTACGGAAGGCTCTTTTCAACGGAGGTTTTCTGTTTTTCATTTTTAATGACTGAGTTCTCAAAGTCTGAATTTTAATTGCTCTTCTTTGCGGCCTGAGATGTTTCTCACCATTTACACATGCTTAGGAAAAAGGTTTCTAGTGATAAAGACTTTAAAGAAATGATTAATTTATTTGACGTCTGACGTAATAAAACTGCTGTAAAAAGAAACAAGTAACTTTTTTCCCCTTGTTTTGCCTCACCTCCTTTGCTTTCCATTTTAGAAGGGCAAGACAGCTAGGGACGAGGGAGCCACACTGAAAGAAAAACCTGATGAAGAATGCTCTCGGAAGATGGTCTG
The DNA here is from genome assembly GCF_000699145.1 of Aptenodytes forsteri. Classification (NCBI taxonomy): domain Eukaryota; kingdom Metazoa; phylum Chordata; class Aves; order Sphenisciformes; family Spheniscidae; genus Aptenodytes; species Aptenodytes forsteri. Next base: position 2,000,502 of record NW_008794431.1, on the reverse strand, counting down.
CGAGACAGACCCCCAGTAGTTTTGAACAGCTTTGGTCACTTGTACTCATACAACTGAGAAGAAAGGAAGAAACTAGCCTCCTTGCTCCGAGTGCAGAGACCTATCAATTTCTGTCTCTTGGCTAGTCTTTGTAATAAATATAGGCTTGGTGTGTAATGAAAACCAGCTGAGTGTTTCTCAAGGTACAGATGCTTTCTTTTCTTCTGATTCCAGCTAAGATTGTTCTTACTCTTCATAATCTCTCACAGCTGCCAAAAATCCATCTTATCGTTGCATGAGGTGAAGTTTCCATTAACAGCTATTATGGTAGCAGAGGTCAGGCGTCCAGTGTCAAATGAGCTGCTAAAGAGAAACACTGTGCTAGGAAATGCTGTACTAGGGAGAAAACCTCAAGTGAGGTGTGTTTTATTATTAATTTTGAATCGTTTTTATGTGCAGATGTAGCCGGGCTGTGCTGCTGACAGACTGGTTTCTGATGTCCCGGAAAAAGAGAGGGAAATTTGGGGTGTGGAGGAAGTGGGAAGATACATCCCCGTGGCTGATTGGAGAGGAATTTTAACAGTTTTGATGATGCTCAGCTTTCTGTATGTCAGACAACCAGACTGGCTGCCCCTTCAGGTTGGAAGTCTCTAATGAAGGAAGCTCTGACCGCAAACACCACTTGCAATTTCCACACTCACACCGCTGCAGATGAGGTTCCTGACTCCCAGTCATAGCAAGGGAATAAAATAAAAGCAATAATAACAATAATAGTCCTTAGTTTTCAATCACTTAATGGAAAATGAGACGTTTCCCCCAAAGAGAAACAATCCCATCTCAAACATTTTCATTTTTAAAAGCTCTTCCTCCAGTAAAAACATCTGAATTGAACACATTCTTTGTTGATAGTGAATGACAGTATTTTAATAGCCTTCTAGTATGATGATGGCATAATTTTCTTTTGGAATTACTTACCTGGAAGTGCATATTACCTGAAAGACATTTTGAATATTAACACTGTGTAGGTGTCTTTAGAACTATCTATCTAGATGGTAAGCATACCAAAGCTATAATCATACGGGCGTATGCACTGTGCAGGTGCCAAATGTTAATTGTCAGTGTGCTACACTCTGAACAAAGACAGAAGCAAGCAGATTAAAAAATAAAGTTCAATAAATTTAGGTCTTGTTTTACAAAACCCCTCAATTTTATAATAATGAAATGCATAATTATTTGGAAAACCATTACAAAAATATTGACTATCATGATATAGTTTAAAAATTACTTTTGACATTTGAAAACATAAAGGAATCCAATATTTGCAGAAAATACTGGTTATTTTTCAAAGTCTCACATTATTTTTTCCACAATACCTCAGTATTGCAGGCTCTCTATGCGTGCTGGCATGCAAAGACCTCTGAAGAGTAGTCTGCAGCCACTCCTTAGCACAGAGATATACTGTCTTCCTTAGTGCTAAAATTTCAAGAAAGGCATTAAGTCATAGAACTGATTTAAAAGGATGTTGATTAAAAAATTCACTATCTTTTAAATGGATTAATGAAAATGTTTTTCATTTGTCTCAACTACACAAAACCTTGTTTTATAGGACGTGTGTAGACCTATAGACACCAAAGCGGTTTTGGGTCTTTTTTCTTTTCCTAACTGGTAGAAGATTTACATATATGTCAGGATTTCTGGTGGAAATCTGGTCTCTTTCAAAGTATGCTGATAATAGGAATACCAGATTAATGAGCATCTCAGTTGAATTAATGGAAACAAGGCATGAAAGTGAAAATGTACAGTACTGAATGCAACTAAAGAAAAGGAGATATACTCTGCTATTTAGAATTGCACTTTGAGTAACTGTGAATGAGCAATAGATCACTAAGAACATTTCTCAAGATGTTTTTTACATTAAAACCAATCTTTTGTAACGTGTGTTCTGCTCCTTAATGACGGGGTCCTCCTTAAAGATAAGATTGAGATTACACAAGGATAAAACATCAGCACTTCTACTGTCCTCTCAAAATTACAAGCGAAAAAAGCAGTATGCATGCATGCGTCTCCGACAAAATAATTTTCAAAGCTCCTCTGATTTAGCACGTTTCTGTCTTCCAGGTAAAAATGGGAAGCCAAACCCAACCTGACGGCAGAACAAGATGGGACAAGGATGCTTTTACCAGGATTGGCTGAGGAAGACTGCCCCAGCCTTTGCCAGCCAGTCACAGCTTCCTTTAGTGATGGCAATCTTACAAGTTGCCCTTTACGTCCCAAGAGGACAGAGTGCGTTTGGCTGAGTTGCACTCTGTTCTCACCCTCTCACTCTCACCCTCGCTCTCTTCTTCATAAAGAAGGGAAGATTTTATCACCCTGCTTGCAAATAGATGCAGAGAAAGATTTAGGAAATGGCATCCAAGGTGGACAGGGCCCCTGAGAAGCTGTCATAGAAAACAGTGATGGATGAAATCAAACAGCAACAATACAAGTATGATAAATTTGAGACAGTAACTGAAATAAAAAATTAAGGAAAACCAAACTAAAAAATCATCAAGATGTAATTGTAGACATTAGTGCCACAGGAAGCTGTAGAGATAAAAACTGAAAATAAAAAGTTATGCAATATACATGAACATCAAAAATATACAGTTGAAATTAATGTTAAAAATGTTTGGCTTTTATAAGCATCACACCTGATGTAGCTCATGATCCTTTTGCTTACTTAGTATTACACATTTCTTTGTGGACTACCACCGAACACCAGCAGCTGTAGATGACAGACTTTGGGTCTGATTTAGCATGGCAGCTCCTATGTTCCCTCTAGTTTCTCTCTTCCTCACAGTATGAATCCATCACATTCATATGCACCAGAGCAGAAATAACAGTATTTCTAGTTAAAATTGTTACACAAATTAAGTTCTGCTTTGTTGGTTACTATTATGTCAGGAAATATTTTTTTTCCCCTGAGAATTTTTTTATAAAAGTAAGATGTTTCCATCCATGTTTGTTAGCCAAACTTTCGATTTCATTAAAAATTAAAAGCATGAAATTTGTTGAAAAAAATTTTGAATTGAAAAAATATTACCGCAGTTGTGGCACAGATGCCTTATCACCATATTATCCTCTCTAAATTAGGGTCTTTGACCAAGCAACCTCTCTTTTGATGCCTTACAGTCCCTTCTCTTGTTGAACCACCTGATCCTTCATGAGAGGTGGCTGGGCCCTGGCCCACAGGGGAGTAGGGGTGTATGAAACATCCAATGTAGTTTTCACTAGTCATCATATCCACACTTTCAGACAGATTTTTCATTGGGGTACCTTTGGGTTTCTTTCCATAGACAATTGCATTTCCATGTAAAACATGAAACTCACAGTTTTACATAAAAAAAACCCCAGCTTTGATATATAATTTTCAACCTGTCCTACTCATTATTGCACACTTAGTATTTCCATGTGTGCTGAGGAGATGATATTATACCTGGGTTAATCATATATACACTGAAATACATATCTGCATCTTGAGCATCTGCGAGATAGTTCTGACAGGCCTGACAAATAACCTGGGAGCTGTACCACACCTCGTTTCCAAGTTTAGTAACTGGAAAATAAAAGCATCTGATGCATCAGGGCAGTAGAGCAAAACAGTATGTACTGACAGGGGCTGAGCTGGTTTTATTCTTTACGTAAGCAGAAGGTTGCATGGCTTGTTTTTCTGTCAGTGAGCCAGAAGTTCACAGGTAGTGGGGCTAAGTCAATCCAGAGGTTACTGGAAGGGAATTTCACTCACGCTGCAGCGTGTCCTCTCAGCGCAGTGCTGGCTCCTTCTAGCATCTACTTTCTTCCCTCCACCTCCTCTACGCTTTTCATTATTATTGCTACATTCAATAAGGTAGCAACATATGTGTTATTTTTTCCCAGTCCAGCAACAGTAAGTGTTAAGTAGACGATAGTTCCAAAATGCAACGTGTATATCATATTTTGTGACTAACACAATCTCCCAATCAGGACATTTTGATCTTCCAGTTATAGCTAGGGACTTTTTCAGGAAATGATCTTTTTACATGCTCTCATAAACTCTCAGAATGTCTGGTTTTGTTTCACTCTCTCTGCTAAAGAACACCAATAGTTTCTCTTTGGTTTTCCAGTGTATGTTTATTAGGCTGATAAAGACTGCAAGATGTATTGAAAGAAACACTTGGTTTATTTTATTTTATTTTGGCAGTGACAAGAGAGTGGAATCCATTTTAAAACCAGGAGAAAAATAATTGGCATGTCCCAGTTATATTTTATACATACGCATACATGAATGCATGCACACACAGACATTTTTTAATTTTTTTTTATGGGTACCTTCCTGACTTGCAGCCAAGCCATGTAAATGCTAGCCAGCTCATGCATTTAATTGTATCAGCATATAATGGTAGGCAGATTTTCTTCCCTTCTGTGCTGCAGCGTGAGAGGACGCTTTCATAGGAAACAGGAGAGCGCAAGGTGAGGGGAGGGAAAAAAACCTAACTTCCATTGTACAACAGAGATAAATCACAACACATACACATCTAGATGATATACTGAAACATAGTGTCGTGCCCTCTGTATAATTTATAGAATACATGCCTGTACTAATAAATGCCTTAGGGAATAGTCAGTGGTGAGTGGAAGCCTTGCTTAAGTGCAGTAGTTACATTAAAATCAGCCTAGAGTAGCTAATGTTCTGTTTTAGGCACAAGCAACAAAACAGAAGGTGCAATCAAAAACTCAGAAAATCTGCTGAACTTTCAGCCCTCTTTGTGTCTCTGTCTCCCTTTTCACGCACACACACACGAATGCACACCCCTTGGTAAATTCCAACCAGGAAATAAAGAACATTGCTTAAAGAAAACAGATATTACTGTGTTGTTGTTATGGTCAATGTTCATCAGAGTATGCAAAAAAATACACTTTATGCTTTTATGCTTAAAACATGTTAAAGAATGAAAAAGACTGCAAGTTCTTTATCCAGTACGTTGAGTTGAAGGTAAGGTCATCGCTTGCCAGCAGGCTATGACTGACTCTAATTAAACATTTTTATACCACTCATCCGCTGCTGGGGAACATGTCATTAAAACACAGGAAACATTAATCTACAGATTAATGCTATAAAAAGAAAACTTTTACACAATCTTTACTTCCAATTAAAAGAAGCTTACAAAACATTAACCCTTAGAATACTACGCCACCACCACCTAATAAAAGCTCCAGGGGGATGTTTGCCTTACCCTGCTAACTGCCTATTTCTTCATCTAGTCACCCCAGTTTTGCCTCAGTGTAAGTGTGCTTATCTGAGTTACATTCGCTCGCAGCATGTATACTGATCTGGTCTTTTGCCTACGTAATCACAGATCTTAGATTAGGAAATTGGTTATGTGTATTTACTACATTTTGACTATTTGGAACAGATTTCAAATACTTTTCAGAAAAATGGTGGGTGATCTCTCCATAAATCCCTATGTCTTAGGCTAGTCAAGAGCACAGCGTATACTATTATTTATTCATTATTTATTTTTATCAACCACTGTGGTCCATCTTGAAGCAATTGCATTTCTGTGTGAAGGCATCTCTATGCTAGCTCCATCTGCTTACAAGACCAAGTGGTGTTTTGGACTGGGTTTTGGGGTAGGGGGGAAAAGGCAACGGGAGATTTATGGACGGACACAGATTTCTATGCTCTCGTCTGTTTACCGTAAGTATGCAATTTGCTATTGGTTGAGAGGTGCTATTTAGTCTCTTGAACCTCTAGTTCTCTCACTGAATCCCCCCATTTATTCCCTTTCCTTTCTGTAAGGAGCTATGTTTACGTTCAAACCCTTTAAAAAGGGTTTTATAGCCACTGAGACTAGCAATACTTGATTGAGAAGGTGTAACTAGTAACATTCATTTTGTCTTAGATTTTACAAATCTGTATACATATAGAGAGTGCATTCAGTATTTTTGTTAGTGTGCTACTAAATTTGAGAAGCCCATTTGAGGAGTCCTTTAATTTTTTAGGGCATTTGCTTCCTACTGGTATCTATATATGAATAGATGTATAGATGAAGAAACAGAATAGATATGTAACACTATCTCAGTCTGCACATTTAGAAATTTAGCACACAGTTTCAACAGTAGCATATTATCACTGCTTTTACTTTTCAATTGTTTTTTATAAAATGTCTGTCATCCAGGCCTCAATGCTACACAAGCATTTAGTTAAACTAGTTAAACAAGATCAGACTGTTGCTGGAACCATGCTGGAAATATTTACAGTAAAACTCACCTGGCTTCAAGTATTGTTCCAAAGTTGAAATTCAGCCCAGTCTTGAAAGTTCATAAAGGTTCATTAGCTTATTTGAGCAAAACCTAGGCTCATTTTCAAGTAAACTTTGGCTGATATTTAGTTCTAGATAAAGGGCACAGTATGATAGTGATATGATGAAAATGTCTTGAATGCGAAACCTCTGTTCACTCTTGTGAAGTGGAAGAGAAACATTATTGTTTTGGTTACCCACTCAACACTCATAAAATCAGTCGCTCACTTTCAGAGGGAGGTTTACTGTTTATGCTTACAAATACTCACCACGCAGCTAAAGGATTGACGCAGTCAGCTAAGAAGAAAATACATAACATGGGCAAGTGAAAGCATTGCCGGTTATTTAGGGAGTTAAAATGTCACCTAAACTGGAACAAGCAAAGTATGTTCTACCTTAAGAGGAGACAAAAAGGGAAAACAGCATCCTCTAAATCCTAACAGACTTAAAAATCTATTCCACATCATTATCATCACTTAATGGATTTATAGATTAATTGTTTCTTATTGTCCATTAACCAAATGACCCAGATTTTACTGCAGCTCAGATCCAAACAAAAATCTTTCTAATCATATGGGAATGGAAGACCCTTAATGAAGTTTAAAGATACACTGTAAACCTGGTTTGTCCTACCATGCCAGATTGCATGTTACTAATCCACAGTGAATTACAGCTAGTTTGTCAAGATTAAACAAGGGAGGAATGAGAAAGTCGTATTACCTCCTCTGAGGCTTCAAAACAGTTTTCAGTCTGCTGCGATGACCCTGGTCACCTTCAAGGTTCCCTGGAGAAAAGAAGGAAAGGAAATTCATAAATAGGGATTCATAAAGATGGCTACAGCTCTAAACAGCATCCACTGCTCTCTTTTTTCACCCCTTAGTATATTGTGAAGAAAGAATGCCTCATCCATATGAAAATATAATAAAATGCATATGTTTCTTTTATGTATGGAAAAGGTATGTAATTAGTTTTATTTTAAAATAAGAAAAAATGAAGACTGGATGAATGTATGCTCACAATAAAAGAGAAAACAGCACTTTTCTTTTTTTTTTTGAAAGGCTCTTTTTTAAAATCCTAGTAAAACCAGCAGATGGACTAATTTCATTTAAGCTAAAACTAGTACACACCCAAAGAAAGTTAAACTTGAGTCTCATTTTGTAGGAGTGTCAACTATACATTTAGAGGGATCCACCTTTTCCTTGGCCTCTTGGGACAGTGCATCATGCCAGACAGATCGCTTCCCATCACAGCAACGCACTTTTTCATCCCAGTCTCCTCTGGCATCTTTGCCTAGGAATTAAACAACATATCTTTGCTGCTTAACGAATCATTATCTTTACCTTTACTGCTTAAGAAAAGAGGACCAGAAGTCTCGTTTGAGTATTGAAACTTCTGATTGTCCACATAATTTTTAGTTCACTCCCTGGCTCCAGTTCGGACTCTCCCAGCCAGCTCTCTTCAAGACAAATGTGGAATAGAGGGTTTCAATCCTGAAGCAATGTGGACACAAGAAGTCGCTGCTCCATGACTCTGGATACTGTTTGATAAACTGTAAAAAGGACTGACCTTCTATTTAAAGCAAAGATCTGCTCTGTCTAAAAAAGTAGAATCCACCGGTTTTGTGTGTTTCTCCTACTCAGCTATACGTAATTTTCCTACTTTCTTTCAGCTCAGTCTGGAAACTACCTTTCCTGATAGTTCATCACAGAGCAACTGTAGCATTTTTAAAGTATAATTAAGGTGCAACTGAAGAATACATAACTTGGATTCCTGTTATGTCACTTCGCAGATATAGTTGCAACATATCTTATCTAAAAAAAAAGGCCCAGCACTCACATAGGATCAGAAAAAAAGCTACTCTGAATCACCCTAGGAAAAAAACAAAACAAAACAAAACAAAACACAGAAGCAATGTTGTCTCCTTCCCTGCTTTCCCAAGATAATACAAACCAACCAACCAAACAAAATTACAGGGATAAGCATAAGAAGGAAGGGGAAGGGAAAGGGAAAAGGGAAGGGAAAGGGCAAAGAGAGAAAGGGAAAGGGGGAAAGGAGATGGACCTTTTTGAGAGGTGGTAAAAAATTTCTTAAAACACTCCTTTTACTTATAAAACATAACCCAAAATTAAAACAAGTTCAAAAATATAGATCTTTCATATTTGTAGCAGGTTACCCTTTGGAATACAATTACATTTTAAATCATGACTATGCAGAGTAAATAGTACTAGATAGTCTCATTTGTATTTATAATTTAAAGTATTGCTGAAGAATCACTGAGTGAAGAAGGAATGGAAACTCAGAATATGTGTTCAGCAACATTTGTTTAAGTGAAAAAAAAAAGAAAAAACTCTAGACTTGCTACTGTTGCTCAATATTAAATCTGAGCAGCTGGGTCTGAATTATTTATGTGCCGAGTTATTAAAAGTAAATCAAATAAACACATGGGAATGCTAGTCATTCCATTTGCTTTCATTAAATCCCCCTCAGGTTATTTCTTTTATATATCAGCAATTTGACCAAGCAGACTGCAGGACTGTTCAAGTGTCATGCTTCTTGGCATGTCCAAGAAGCAGTGATAGAGGGGAAGACTTTTTTTGCCACTCTCATGAAGTGTTTTTGAAGTGTTTATCCATGTAATTATGACAAGTTGCATTAATTAATAATGAAGGACCCTTCTGATGTGAAGTTCCTAAAATTACAGTAATCTCAGTGTCTTGAAGATTTGCAGGACACATTTCTGAGATGCTATGAAAAATATTTATATACATGTAACTTAAAATACATTTTCAGGGTTGCAATCATGTAGTCTTACTACATTTTCTGCTTCCAAGTTTCACAGTGATTAAATTTCAAAATCAGTTATCTTAATGAGACATAATATCTGAGAATGATTTTAGTATAATTCAAGTTGAACAAATCTCAAATATATCTTCGATCAAAAATACTTACAGGCATTGTCTCAGGCTTTTTCCCAATATGATTTCTTTGTACAGAATATTGCAAACCATACATAAATTCCATTCATTTTTTAAGGATAACTTTTGGGTTATGTTCTCTATTGTGCAAACTTTCCCATACACAAAAAAGAACTTCATTATATTTTACTTTATTCTACTCCCAGTTATGCTTCTCGGGATTCATGAAAGCTCAGTGCTCTCATTCAAACTGTGAGAGAACAGACTTTAGAGGACTACGCCTTTTTGGACTGCACTTCTTTCAGGTTCATCTATGATGAAATAAATAGTCCGGGCCCATGTTGTTTCTCAAGGAGGATTACAAAGAAATTGTCCATATGTAGGATCTAAGCCAGTGAAAAAATTTCCCTTTCATATTCTTTCTTACCAGCCAGTATGGAAACTTCATCATATTTACTGAAGGTTTACAGGAAGTGAACATTGTTTTCATGTATGAGCATGCTCCCTGGTTAACCAATTAACCAGTTCCCATGGCTGTCATACACACATATAAATATATTACCGGTTTAAATCACTAGATATTTGTTATGTCCTGTAAAATTAGCACAGTTTCTGAATTGAGGATGCATCTGTGAAACTGGAGATCCTTTGAAGAAGTCTACCCATCGCTTCTGAAGACACATCTCATACTGGTTTTCATTGTGACCCATTACCATGTAGGACTTGAAAAAATGTGGAATTAAAATAAGTTATTTGGACATTATATTCCCACTCCTATCACCGTTTCTCTTTTAATTCACAGCTAACCTGCATACTCCAAAACAGGCTATGAAGTTGCATAGAGTTACCTCTGAGGACTAACATTGCCAAGCATTTATGATATTTCCCATTACTTATGAATAAAAACAGGAGTTTCACATAAAAGAACATTAGCACTCAGTGTCTTCTTTCCACATAAAATGTTGGATTTCTTAAAAAAAACCAAAACCCATGAATATCCCAACATCATTTTCTTTCCAGAGAACCTTTGCCGGTGTCCCACGTGAGCTAAGTTGTTTGATTTGCATTCCCAAGGATTGGGTTCTTACCTAGACTACAAAATGGAAGTTATTGGGTAACTTATTCACGAGGTATCACCATTCTTCTCTGAAGGCCAAAATATGGCAGATTAAAATGGCCGTACAGGTATGCCAGCACATGTAGCAGACAATTCTGTTAAAGAATCATCACATAAATTGCAGCCAAACAATAGATTTCAGCCAAAAATTTTTAGTATTTGAATTACCCCTAAATCAACAGACAATATAGAGGAAACATTTCTTTTCATTGTCCTGCAAAAAAACACCTATTTTTAAATAGCTTTCCTTTTCCTATTAAACAGAATAGCACTGCCATAAAATAAAATATTCACATTGAGCTTTCTGTACCGACTGGTGGGGAAAGAGAAAGCAATCAAAGATGAGATTATTCTTATTTATTCTTATTTCATTACATCTGAGGAATAGTCTGTAGATATCATCTATAGATAAATTTTGCCATTAAATTGCTACAAACTGGAGCCCAAGACCACCTCAGAGTTTAAAATTGTCCTATCCATTCCAATTTCCCCAAACCATTTTCAAATTCCTAAGAAGACATTTTAAAACCCTCAAAAAGTTTACAATGTTATGATGGTGAACAACAAATAATCATTTACTAGTGCTACACCCCATGTCAGGTGCTGGCATTCTGAAAAAGCTGACTTTAATCGAAGGAAACAGGAATTTTTACAAAAAATAAAAGTTGCCATTGGACTTCACAAATGGTATATGGAAACTTCTGTAAGTCTCTGCAAGTTTTAAATAAAAATATAAGTTTTTTGCCTCTGTAGTACAAAGTATGTGCTGTCTTTCCCCCACCCCCTAATCAGAAAAGGTTAAGCTATGCTCTGAGCAACTTATTTTCAGGTCAGCAAAGTAAAAGCACTGCTATAATGTAAGGTTTCATCTTTCAACAGGAAATGTCTGCCTGGCGTAAGATTTACTTTCACAGCAATCCTGAGTTTATGATAGCAATCCCTTACGCTACAGGAAAAGTGAAGTATAGCAAATGTACTCTGTACTATATGCAAAACTGTAAGAAAAGCATTGCCCATTTTTCGCTTGAAGAACGAGCAAAAAAGTAAAAATCTTGCAGGCTGTTTCCATTATGAAGGGAAGGTGGTGGGGGAGCTAGGTGTTCCCTGATGCTGCCTTATTTATTTACAGAAATAGATAAGATGCTCTATTCCTGAGCACAAGTAAAATCAAATGACAAGAGGCAGTTTTCTTGCTCACTTTTCCAAACCTCCATTAGCCAAAACGCTCTCCCACCAGCTGTTTCCTCAGGGACACATTCTCCATGTTAGACTAAGCTGTGTCTCCCATCCTCTTACCAGCTCCTACATCAGATTTTTTTGTCTTTTCCTCATCTGTCCCGCAGACACACAAACAATCAGAAAACAGCGGCTGGGAGAACTGTTATTGCTTCCAATTGCCTTGAGTGAGCCTTTCCCGTGCACTGTGAGGAGTGCCTGTATTTTGGGTGGCAGCTACTGCAGTTTTACAACAGAATTTTAGTTCCTTTAAGGCCCTAAAATTACAGTGGTCTGCTAGGTCCCTCAGGTTTTAGGGAAACTTAGTTTCAGCTATAGATTTTTTAATTTTTTTTTTTTTTTTACATAGATGACAAACAAGAAGAGGATATTCCACAGAATATAGGACTATATTAAGTAAACATAATACCTAGGAAGCAACATTAGATGAATATGTATCACTTGCTAACAGGAAAAAAAATTAACTGGAAGGGAATGCTGTTGTCTAAAAAATGCGGATGATTAACCACGAAAAGCCAAGAACCTTTTCTGGGTCACTAAGATGAATTGTAAATTACTGAGGATCTGCCACTTTATTCATTGATTTAGCGGTTTTTCATGAACACAAACCTAATAGCCTGAAAAGTAAGGCTCCCGTTTCATCATTTACCTCCAAAGCATAAGTACAACTGGTGTTTGTATGGGCATGTAAGAAAGTAAATAAAATCCAGTATGTACCTGGCCATCTAGCTGCCTACCAGGTTATGTTTACGCCGAAACACCTGATTTATGCATGCAGATTGGGTATCTGTATATGCAAACAATATATGCCTTTTCATCTTTCTTTTTTCTTTTTGGCCATTTCAGTAGAACAGCACCACTGGTATATTTTACAAAGTATGACATGATCACTGTTTGCAATGGATACCAAGACTTCAGCATGCTGCTCTGAAAAGTATACCTGTAAAACTACACCATGGGACTTTCATGGGGCAATGCTACTTCTTTTTTTTTGAGCCCTGAAAGCAACCAGTAGTCTGAACTTTATACGTATATCTCTAAGTTACAGCAGCAACAATATCATTAGATAATTCTGACGCAAAAAAAGCATTAGCTGAGGTGGAGTTACCTCCACTTTAAGGATAGAGGTCTTGTATAAGCCCAGTCAGACTACCAGCTCATTTCAAGCTTGCTGCTGAATTTATATTGAGTGTTAATGACTTCCAGCTAATTCTAAATTGGAGTTAAGAGCTTACAACAGAAACTGACCCTTGCTGTCCCAGAGGAAAAGTGGGAGTGAAATTATTATCTGGGGCTATTTGTTAGGTCTGAAAACCCACTTAATGGATCAATAAATCAAACAGCGAATGAAGGTGGTTTTGAAAGTAGGTGTGTGGATTCTACTACTAAATAGGTGTTTCATGTGAGGGAATGGTGTAGGTTATTATAGACTGAATGAAATCAGCTGAATTGTACCCTGTAAATCCCCAAAGCAGTATGACATTTGTTCTAACTTTACTATCACCATCCCTTCTTGTAAGTATTCAGAAAAACACCCTTGTATGTGTACCCTACGCAAAATGTGTCAACATAACATGCATGTAATATTTGGTATGTTTTAATGCAGTACGCTAGTAATATATAAATGTATGAGTGTTTATATAGGTAGAATAGTCAAGTGCTGTCAGGAAACATCAAAGACATCTTAATACTCATGTTTGGGCTATTTTCTGGTTTAAAACAGAAAATATGTCACTGAACTGCCATAGAAGAAAAATGATGGACAGGGCAAAAGGAAGACAAGCTTGCTTAGAAAAATTAATAGAAAGTGAAGCCCAAAACCTCATCTTTCCTGACCGGTGCATGGGATAGCATAAGGGCACTCCAGAGACAACTGCTTTTTCCAAGTTATACACAGTTCACCAGCAGCTGTATACAAAACTACCACAGGAAATGCTGCGAAAGCCACACATATTACCCCGAGATTCCTTCACTAACTCATCAATCAGTCAATCAGTCGTCTTCATTAAAACAGTGACATCTAAAGGGCTATCAGAAGATCTGTCCTGGAGTCTTTCAAAATGTTTTTTAAAATTATTAAAGTACTTAGACTTGCACTTACATAGTTACAAACAGAACACGTATGCCCGACTTTTTTACAAAAATGGTATTAGTAGAGAAAATGGGTTTGCTCTCTGACAACATATAATACTAAATTTATGCACACTTGAAAGGCACTACGTGCTATGATTTGCTGTAGTGTACCACAATGCTCAGAGTTCACTGAGCAGAATGCTCGACTCAGTAAAATCACACTTTTTCAAACTCTCACCTCATTACATGTTTATATATTACGGTGGAATAAGGCCATAACCTATTGTATTCACTGTTAAATAAATAAACACAGAACAAGTAGATAGCGTACAAACGTAGTTTTCACATCACAGATCTCTTAGAGTACGTACGTATGTCCCCTTGCCCCAAGAAAACTTTGTAAAAAAGCAGTCTGGCATATGATTCTTGAGGTAAAGCCAATCCCTAAACCATGCCCACCGATATTAGCACTACGCGCCTTCCTCCATAAGAATTTGTCCCTATTCATCCCAGGCAGCAGACTTTTGAGCTAAATCCCGAGAATCATCCTCAAATAGCATTTTCCAAGCATCTTCTAGTCCATGACAGTCAGTTTCTAATAATGCATTTAGTATAACCTCAGTGGAAGGAAACCTATACTTCCAGTAAATCAGGACACACTATCCCAGAAATCTTACTGAGCGTTCAGAAAATATTAAATTGGGAGGAACTGATAGACTGTTAGGACAGGGTAAAAATTCAGTATGAACTCAAACAATTACAGAAGTGGCTTAGGATCAAATAAAGTCAGGTGCAAAACACTTAGCTTAGATCAGAAAAATTGTATGCCCAGCACCAGAATGAAGAATGATTAAGCAGCAGTTGTTAAGAAGAGATTTTAAGGAGTGCCACGGATCACAAACTGAACATAAATCAAAGTTTTGTTCTGTGGAAAGAGGCAGGCATCACATCGGGATGTATTTTACAGTATTGCCTGTGAAAAACTGAAGAAGGAGCCCTTCCCGTGACTGTGCCAGGAGGCATCTGGACGCTTACCCTAGAAACACCAAACTGGGAAAGAGGTTCACCATTTAGAGAGAGTCTGAAAAGGGGTGACAAGAATGAGAAAGGGTGAAGAATCAAGGGGAAGGGCACGAGGAGACAGCGGAGGGGGAGAGGGAGAAAGGAGAAAGGAAAGGCTGAAACTGAAGCTACTTAATCAAGATAAGACAGGACGAAGGTGACAGTGGCGTTGAAATCGATGAAGTAAACTGAAAAGAGAACAGCTATTAAACTATTTAGAGTTATGACAGTAAACAGACATAAAGCTATGGGCTTAAACTTCAACAGCAAAGATAAGTTACGCACTGGGGGAAAGTTAATAAAGTTATCTGGCAGGCCCGGGGAGAGCATGGACCCTCCATCACTAGAAACCCTTAAGACAAATGTGTTAAGAGATGCAAGCGTACTTGATTGTCCCGCTGGGGCAGGAGAGATCTCAGGAGGCACTTTCCAGCCTTAAATTCAATTATCCTGTGCTTCTACAAAACTATTACCATCATAATATTATTAATCTCGTTAGAAACTACGCAGCCACCACAGAAATAAAATAGCAGAAGAAGAGTGGGTGATGAGTTTTTTAATAAGTTTCTTGTGATTGATCTGAAAAAAAGTCCCTGCTAGGGTCCTGGGTGCCTATTAAGGAAAGCTCCAGAGGGATACACTAATATTTCCCATTTTGTCATCGTTTTTACCCTTACTACTGTTCTTTAGATTCCATTTTGTTTGTACTAATCTTAGTGCATCACATCCTCCACAGCAATTTTCAAATACATCCCCTCAGAATAGTCCAAGAGATCCCCTGCATGATAAAGAAGCGCCAGGAATCTTTTTCTTCTTTCTTTTTCTTTTTTTAAATGAACATGTTTTTGAGTTAATAGTATGCTGAGGGAGCAGCTGCACTCAGCAAAACTCCAGCTATAAAACCCCGAAAAGCTTGTGGTTTTTTCACATCATACTGCAGCCAAGCCAGCTAAGTCTACATCTGCCTCAAATCACTGGCAGGTAAAGTTTGTGTCTCGCTACAGGGATGTAGTCCCACTGGGTTATTTTATTTATTTGAGGCAGAGCAATCTGAAACATTTGGTTTAGCTTGAATTTGTGTTTCTCCCCAAAGTTCACATGAATTTCAACAGGGCTTTTTTGCATTGTTTTGTTTCTATGTATCTTTTTTTTATTGTATCTATTGTATACTTGCAGCAACAAAGAAAAGCCATAAAACTGATATAGGATTGCAGTGGCCATTTATGCTGCCACGTGCTACGAGGGCCGTGACAAAGTAACACACAGTGTTCATATTTGTAAATTCTGCACAGAAACTCAAGATGGGCAGCACTGAGGTAAATTTCAGTTAGCAAACTATAAAACTGGTGGGATATTTATATGTATAATGGCAATCAAAGTATCTTTGCTTTTCTCTTTATCTAGCCCTCAACCCTTTTAGCTTTTACTAGTTATGACCTTCCTGTTGCCATTTGTGTCCACGTTCCCTTAAATCATTTCTGTTCCCATAAATCCCTTGTGTATTCACAACACCGCACTGAATTTGTTTGTGTTTACACACTGTCATTCAAAACATATAATGTGAAAAATTGTTTTCCTAGCTCTTTAATTATGCATGCACATATCAAGCGACTGATTTGGGCAGTACTGCTTGACGAAATCATAATATTCAAGGCTAAGAATGCCAGTTAAGCAAAACGCTGGCCATATTTTATAAAATCTGTATTTGCCCTACAACCCTCCCTGCTCATCCTTTGCTGTTCTTCCTGCTCCCACCTCTCCCTTTCACCTGCTCCTCCTCATGACTCGGGATCTTCCCTCACACAGATTTGAAGGCTGGCTTAAGTAAGTTTCTTTCAGTGACCCCTTCAGCATCTCTGCCTCCTACTCTGCCTTCTCTAACGTCAATGCCTCTTTCTCCTTCCTCAAGAGACCTCAGATAAAACTATTTAAGGATTATTTTGACCTGCTTATTTACAGTTTGGAGATTATACCTTGCCCTTAGCTTTCTACATGACAGTACTATATTCTGAAGTCCCTGAGTCAACGTATTTAGCCAGAATAAATGGTATAACATAGGAACGTCAACAACTATGCTAGAGGAAATAAACACCAATAGGTACTCAGACCAATTAAAAAAATATCAAAAGACATTAATGGCAAATATTTGGTCGTTCCTTAACGGCTTTGAGAGGGAATTATTTGAGAAAAAGCTTGAAATTAATGAATTGATTTCACTATATGAATGTAAGCAAGAAATTAGTGCCCAAGCCCAGTGGAAAGATGCAAATAAAACACTTGCACATGGAAAAAGAATCCCTTTTGCTTATGTTTATAAATAAGGCATGTAAACAATCAATAAGAGTATGCCAAGACAGGCCCACAATATCCACTCAAGATTTTGGCCTTTAGACCTCCATGAAAATGCGAGTCAGAAAGTGTGAATTAATGCCATCAGGTGTAGCCACCTGATTTAATTTATATAATTAATAAAATAATAAATATTAATTATTTTCATTATGAAAATTATTAATAATATAATAAATATTAATTATTTTTATTATGAAATAATTTACCTAAATTAAAAAGACAACGACACATTATCAAGGACAAAAGACTACAACTGAAAGCAACAGAGAATGAATTTTCTACTCATTTTAAAGTGTAAGTATGATCTCAGTTCTCAAAGCAGACCTCCTGCAGCTTTTATTTGACTTTCATGGCACAGTAATTTATGACATGGTGATGAACTACAGTTGTCCGTTTTGCTCACAGTACTTACAGTACTTTATAACATGGTTACCTATAGGCCAACACACCTGCAACTGTGCAGTCAAAATCTCATAGAGATTACAGCTCAATCTGCATTTGCTGTAGACATCAGTAGGAAAAATAAACATATACACAACATGAATTGCATGTATAATTTGGCAACTATAAGCATAAAATTTGCAAGTGCCAAATGATCTTTCATTGTCATGGATTCACAGAAACGTCAATGACACATCCAGTCCTTTCCCTAGATCAGAAATAATGTGAGGTGTACCTAGGTCATCCCTCATACATACTTATCTTCTGAAAAATCTCCAGTGGGTGAAATCCTACAGTCTCTCATTATGGCTTATTCAAATGCATAGTTGGATGTGGATATGGAGCCCTTTATTGAATTTTATGTTGTTGATTGCAAAACATTTCTCCAGTTCTCAAGTCCACTTTCATATTTAAATTTATTCTCTTCTCCTAGCTATGAGTCTTATACACATTTTATGAGTATATTCTGTAAGTTATCCTCCAAGCTATAACCAGAAGGATTAAATTGCACTGAGACTAGGAAAGCCTTTAGCAAAACCTTATTGACTTTCATATCAATGCAGCCTTGAACTTACTGGAACCGGACTTCAACTATGTTAAAGCTAATACCGACTGCCCTTTGTGTCATCTCCCTAATCTGTTTTTGAAAATATGTTGCAGGACTGTTATAAACGCTTCGGAAATGAAGACAAATCATATTTGCTGTTTCCCCCCAGAACTTTTTTTTCTGGGGGGGTGGTGGGTAGAAATCCAGGTGGGAGCTACATTGCATCATATTATTATCATCTATAGCATGTGTGATCCCCTCTATTCCCAGAGGGTTCCAGAAAGTAACCACTAATAATCCAGAGTGCACTGTAAGCATTCACGGGTGATTTTCAATTTCCTGAAAGAGTACACCTGAATTACCTTTTTTCTAACCTGACATTTTGGCTCTTCCCCTCTTGTTCCTCATTAATATTATTGCATTAACCATAGAGTCACAATAATCTTTTTTGATAAAGTCAAGAAAAAAGTCTTATCACCCTACTCTGTATCCCATATTATCTTCTTCAATAAGTACCTGCAATAAATATTAGACCTGTCCTTTTTTCTTTTTCCTACTTTAACTACCTTTAAGTAACTTCTGATATATTTACAGAACCATTACTTAATGCCTTTTATGTGTGTTTTCCTGATTAATTGACTTCTTAGGTTAGGACCTCTGATTTTGTTCCTATAAGCTTCTGTTGTCTTTGCTTATGCTTTTTCATGATTCCTTTTGGATTATCAGGTTATCAGGACCCTGATTTATTGACAGCCACTTGTTCTTCCTGTCACTTTTGGGAGTCGGGTTTGTTTGCCAGAATGTTTGTGTTCTCTCCTGGTTTCCTTTTTTCCCTAGCTTCCTTTCATAGACCCTAACCTAGGAACTCTGATTTTGCTGAAAGAGGCTTTCTTGAATCCCTTATGACTGTCTGGTTCTGATGATTTATATTTTTTTATGATGTGGATAAATACTTATTAAGGATGAGGCTGGGAAACCGCTGTATTCATTTTACAAATAAAACATTTCCAATGTGACACCCTGTCTTCTTAAGTGCAAAATGGTGACATGTATCGCACCGCCTGGTCCCTTGAGTTTGTAAAACTCTCTTTTTTCATGATGTAACTCACATGTGTTGACATATAAGATTCCAAACGTAAACCAAACAAGCAAAGGCTGTGGATGTGTGAGAGGCAGTTCTTAGAGATACGAAAGGAGAAAGGGCAAGGTAAATATTGCCTGACAAATCCTTCCCTGACTACCACCAGTGCATTCACAGTGTGAATTATAGAGCATTTGCTATAGTTTGCTTCTTAACTTTCAAAAAAGCTTCTTCTAATACCTTCAAATGGACTGTACAAAAGATTCACAGTATTTATTTGCCTTCATACACTGAAAAAGTACAACAATTGCACAGATGGGCAGTTTCATGTGCTTTTCATTAACTTTTTTCTTTTTAAACACACCTTCTTTGCTCAAGCTAGTTTATGCTGGTTTTGTTTTACGACATGATGGTTTATAAAATTTCTGTCAAACTGTGTTACTGTTTGATCATTATAAGAACAATCAGAGTAAGTGTTGCCAGTTACAGTTTTTCATCCCAGCCAAGTCACAGTGTACATATGGTACAAGATATAAAGCAACGCGAAGACTGATTAGCGTGCAAAGTGCAGCGCAGTGGTCTTTACTATTCATCATTAATGTCAGAGTGGATTTTAAGAAGCAAGAGACTTTTCCCATAGCCAAAGCAGTCTTGCACATAACCACAGGGAAGAAGAGCCAACCAGAAATTACGCACCATGTGTGAGCATGGTCTTCAGCCATAACCTCCTTTTCAGAAACAGAGAGATTGTTCCTATCACATTTTCCTGCTAACTCCTCCTAAAGGTTCAGGAAACGTATGTCAGAACAGCTTTCCTTAAGACGCAGCAGTGAACCTTTTTACGCACTTCCTGGAAAAGCTTCACTTCCTGAAAACATTGCAACATCTGCCCCAGAACGCCTGAAGCCCTCTCTGAAGTTCGCAACAAAGAAGGTGAAGAAGATCACTGTCATCTTCGGACTTCATGCTATAAATGGATGTGGGTATTAGGGAAAAATCAGGGTCACAAACAAACAAGGCTAGCAAACCAAACTCCTGAGGATCCTAGAGACTTCCTGGTTCTCTTTTGTCTTCTGTGGTTTATAGCCAAATGTCCAAGGGTTCTTTCTGATTATGCTTTGCTTTTTTTTTTTTTTTTTTAAAGTGGGTAAAATCTAACTTTGCACTAATCTCTGCATATTAAAGACTAATCTTATTTGATGCCCACCCAGGAAATTCTATGTGTACTTAACCTGTTCTGCATGTGCAGACATTAATGGAGCACACATGCTCAGTGGCCTAAAAGGCATCTCTTCATCAGGAACTTTCAGAAGGTGGATCCTCATGAAACCTCTCACAGAAGGACCAATTTTAAATACTTTTATCGCTAGGCAAAAATCTCATTTCAAGCAGCCAACACATTTGTATGCTTGACAGGAATGAGCAACAATTTACAGTGTGTTGCCTGCTTCATTGGTTAACATAAGAAACTGACATTTATACATGTCAGAATTAATATGGAGTCATGTCACCAGAGGAATTGTTTGGGGAGCACTTCAGCAGGCACAACTCCACCACAGTCTTTAAAAAGTGTGCATATAACACCCTTCCTGTAGGCAGTCTGGCTCTCTGAAATCATTTAGGACCCACTCAAGAACACTCATGACTTTTTGGAGGAGGTGGAGGAAGACAGAGAGTTCATAGGCAACAAATTAGTAAAGAAAGCTCTCAAATTACTTCTCCGTCAGATGATGTTCTTGAAGTGCCTGATGAATCATAATCAAATATGTGATTAACAGAAGGTGAATCCAAATACATGGAGACGAAATAAATCTGGTGGCTTGTAGCCACATCATTTAGTGTTATGAGCCAGTCAGACCTCCCAAGTTAAGCAGTGCTGAGCCAAGTCTGAATTTAAATAGGAGATCCTCCAAGGAAAACTGAGTGCATGTGCTGAAGGAAATAGTACTGGTAGCCCTTGTCTGTCTGAGTTACTACTGAACTAATGCTCTTGCATGATGCCAACAGCACAGGACTGAGACTGTAGAAGAAACTCAAATCTTTGAATCCTAGCCCTAGTGGTCATTAAAAATCCTTCAGCAGTTTTTGGAAAAGTAATGATGTTCATGTAGCCAAATTTCATACTAGATAATTATAATGCAACAAATATCCTAGCAGTTTGAAGAGGATACAGTGTTTTCTTTCACTTCTTCCCCGTCAACTTTCATGAAGCGTTATTGTAAGGAGTTGCAAAGTTCTACTCAAGAGGTGATTTCACTCATGTTCTAGGGTTAAATAAAGAGATTATAGCATATTGTGCTGGAATCACAAGTTGAAATTAATTCTTTTTAACCCCCATGTTACACCTTTCCTTTGATTTGTTTCCTACAAATAGTGTATTGAGCAAAACTATTTGGTGGTCTCTGTCTTTGCATTGCATGAAGCTAACTGGATAACTCCAGATTCTTAGACTCACAGAGTATTTTAGACTGGAAGGGACCTCAGGAATTCACGTAGTCCAGTCACCTGCTCAAACTAGAGCTGATGTCAAAGTCAGATCCGGCTGCCCAAGGTCTCATTGTAATTTACAGGCACAAATCATACTCTCTGAATTTGATACGTGATGTGAAAAAAAGAATAGCTAGGGAGAAATTTTTGGTCTTTACTTGCCTTGGAAAAATCCTTTGCTATACCATTCTGCAAATCCCTATTCAAACTTTGCCCCATTTTGTTCACACTTGAAAGTTTTTGTGTATTCACAGCCTAATTCAGTGTAATGATAACTACTGTTAATGCCAGCAGTTCAGAATGTTCACTGGGATGAGTCTGTGAAATATACAAGTAAATTAAGGAGAGAGAGAGAGAGATGAAGAAAATGTAGAAAACAGCTAAAACTTTGTAGCGTGGTCATAATGTCAAGAATAGCAAATAAGCTTTTTGACACTCTTCTGAAAACTGCAGGTAATTGACTCCCATGACACGGGTGTTAAGTAAGTACATTCATATTTCTGGTGCAAAGTGTAATGCCCATTACCAGTAGATTTTATTAGATTAGTAGATGTTCCTGCATAGAAGAAGCAATGAGCAGTACCTCAGGCAAAAAAGGAGATATGTGAAGAGAAAAAGGTGGGAGAGAATTTGGATTTGCATACCAAATACTATTGAGATTACTTATATTTAGTATATTTGTCCTTTCTATAACTGCAATACATGGATTATTCATTTCCTCATCTGCAAAAGCACAGAGACAGTCTGGGCTGTGAGCTCTATCAGCCAGACTTGGAGGAGCCAGAATGCACCAGGAATCTGTGGGATGGGATCATTCAGGCTGGTTTTGTGCGTGGCTGTGTGCATTTGCTGCTTAATAGTTCTTCAGATTGCTGTTACTGTGGGACAAAAGGAACTTTTTAGGAGCACTTTGAGTGAGAAAAGGATGATTCCTTTGGCTATGACTAATATATGGTGATTAATATCTAGCCAGAAGCATTTCCTGACTTCATACTAGGGGAAAACTTACGGTGCATCATCTCCCTGACCTCCCTGTCCCGGCTGCCATGGAAAGAAAACAGAAATGCAGGCCAGAAGGACTGTGGATGATGGGAGACAAGGACAGCATGGCATGCTACAAACAGCACTGGCCCATACACAGAGTTTGTGAGGACTGGGATTCTGATAGCCTCACTGATCAAGTGGCCTAGCAAAGAAAGTGAACGGAAATGAGTAAAAGTAAGCTACAACCAGTACGTGGCAGAGAACAGCACGGCTCACACAAGTAGTCAGGCACTCCCCACTAACACAGAATATGTAGCAGCAACAAATGTGTGCTTTAATCCAAATTGACTGAAGTGAACATACCTGAGTCTTTCTTTCTCCGCTTCCTCACATCTATGCTATTAGATCTCTACTTCAACTTGCTGAGACCTTGAAGTGTTATTTGAATGAGCTCAGCAAATCTTTGAGGCACACGTTCCTGACAGCAGCCACAGTTGACCGTTATGCCTCTGAAAAAGCGATGACTGCCAATGTTTGCTACTTCTTACCTTTTGTGCCATTTGGATCTGGTTCTGTTCTTCACTTCTGGTCTCCAAGTCAAAGAGGTAACCTGTAATTCATCAGCTTTGGGGAAAATATGTGTGATCTCATGAATCCTGGATGTTGTAAAATATTGGGGTTTTGGTGAGGAGACAGAGGTCTGTACACCATTAAACTAGTAAAACTTGCAATTTTCCAGGGTTTTGCCAAGCAAGACTTGAATGCCTCAAATCTTCCACAATCTGTTTGATATATCAGGAGGGAGATGCAGTAAACTATCCATGAGGGTAGCTAGCACAGATCACAGCATCAAATGCATGACATTTATACACTATAAACTTACTTTAAATTCCATGCTACAACAAGTACTGTAACATTAGAGAGGGCAAAGTTGGAGAATACTGATTGTGACCATGTGTAGAATGAGGATAATTTATTTTTAGCATTGTATTTCTGTTCTAATGCAATTCTACCACCCAACACACACACATATGGATGTTTAAAACATTATCTAATATTTTAAATAGCTGCCACAAGCAAGAGCCAGAAAAGGAATAGATGTAGGTTTGTTTTACATCATGTTAGGAGTATAAAATATATTGGGGGTGGGGATTCGTTCCCA
This sequence comes from Aptenodytes forsteri, assembly GCF_000699145.1. Classification (NCBI taxonomy): domain Eukaryota; kingdom Metazoa; phylum Chordata; class Aves; order Sphenisciformes; family Spheniscidae; genus Aptenodytes; species Aptenodytes forsteri. The sequence goes on along the minus strand of NW_008794431.1, from coordinate 1,976,749 downwards.
TTCCCTTCATGGATTCCCTGGATCAGGTTTTCCTCTTCACCCCAAGGTGCAATTCCAAAATTTATTCCAGAATAATAATGGGCCATCAATAACTCTATCTCAGTATTCCAGAAATTGGCAGCCTTCAGGAAGAAACAATGAAGTCACTGACAGTGCCATTAGAGAGCTTCTACTCCTCACTGCTATGGCACTGAATACACTGTAGAAAACAAAGTTGCAACAGGATGACAATGAGAAGGGAAAAAGACAACGTTCCCTTTACACCTGAGTTTAGCGATGGTCACGTGTTACTTTATAGCTCTTCACTAATACAAAGGCCTTATGCAAGGGTTGCGTGCTATACTTGTAAAAATATGTGAAAAGCAGGACATTCGTCTTTAAATTCCTGCATTTGGTAGTATTGCTTGCATCTTTGCAAATTCCACTAAGAGGAGGGACCAACTGGGAGAGGAAAACCCACAATCATCTTCTGCTCAAACATTTATAGCAGAGACTCATAGTCTTTCTCATCCATCATCTACAGCTCCAAATAAAATCCCTGACAAGACATAGTGGTAAGCCCCCTGTCAAGGCAACAGTAGCATGCTTTAATCCAAATTGACTGTGACTTGTTCTGCTTCTTAAATCTATATGCAATTAGATCTTCTTTTCAACTTACTGAGACCTTGTAGACCTTGTTATTTGGATGAGCTCAGTGAATCTTTGAGGTACACCTTCCCAACAGCAGCCACAGTTGACTCTTACATCTGTGAGAAAGTGATGATTGACAACCTATATAATGTCTGAAACATAACTCTACTGGTTGCACTTTCTCTCTCTGATCCCTCAAATAGTTATTTAAAAAAAAAAAAGAGTCTGGAGAGAAAAGCTGAACACAGCTGACTGCATATTGCAGTAGCTACTTACCTTGTGAAAACCCAGCTTCAAATACTTTTTCTTATATTCGTCATTTGGGCTAGCGATTATGCTAAAACAGTGCCTCTTTCACTTCCCAGGAAAAACTGCAAAGGTCTCCGTGACATTCCTGGAAGGAAAAAAATTCTTCTACATAAGCCCCATCTTTTTTCTTTATTCTTTTTTTTTTCCCCTACCCAGAATTTTTGTCGTCAGGCCAGCCCTGGAATGCAGCATCTATGCAATATCGGCTCCAGCCATATTGAAAATCTGCACAAAGAGGACTGTTAAAAAGGTGGAAGGAGAGAGGATTTTGGCCAGCAGTATGTTCATCAAAATGCTGAACTTCTACCCTAAGAAAATGCCATGGGATCTTTACTCATAAGGCAGAGCAAAGAAGATGTTTGCATGTTATCCAGTTTCCTTACCTTTTGAAGGAGGAAGAGCAGAGTCAGTGTTGCCAGAAACTGATCTTTGGGTCCAGATATTGTACGTATTCTAGACTTGATGACTAGGTCTCTGAATTATTCCCTCCAGGTTTAGATTTTTAAAAGGCCATCATGTTTTCTGCCAGCTGGTAATGTCAGAAACAACAATATTGCTGTCAGTGTTTAACAGGTAATACTGCTTATTTCATGGAGTGGGTTTCGTTCCAGATTAAGATTGAAATTGATTTGTGTTAATGATTTAACTTGTTGACAAATAAACGTTTGAGGGAAAAATACATAATATAATCCTGGCAAACCAAACTATGCCTTTATCTTTGCCTTAAATTTAAATTCAGCTATTTATTACATCACCCGTTGCCAGAATTGGGCAGTAAACTACTTTCATATTCAGAAGAATGTTTCCATTTAAAATTTACATTTAAAATTGCAATAAGATGCTGGATCTCATTCTTTTTGAGGAAACTGTATTGCATTACACTAGCTACATTGCTAGAGAAATGGTGCATTCTGCTTCCTGTATCAGTTTCAATTAGCTGGGTGCATTACTCACCCATTTTATCATGAGATGTTAAAGTTAAAATTAGTGTAATTCAAAGTGTCACAAACCACAGCTACAAACCGGATTGGTTAGCTCTTAATTATTTAAATACTGCATCCTGTGCATAATCAATTTCTTACCTACAGTCATGATATATTATTGACAGTTTGGAAGACTGACTCTATTGCTGTCCAGCATGATTCTGAAATATAATTTATAGTGGTTATTTGGAGAACTATATCGAGTACATTAAAGCCATATGGTACTGTGGTTTCATCCCCAAGAGATGCCTCATCAGCTAAGAGAAGCATTATGATCAATATGTATATTACTCATTTTTAATAGAGTGTACTAAGCTGTAGAAGATTACTGTTCCTGCCAGTTACTTGAAAATATGAGGTGCAACAATTATTTTAAGATTGTTGGAGAGTTACAGTATTCTCAAGATATAGAAAATATGTCTTTGTTTTGTTATGTTTAGAGCCTGAAACATTCTCTAGCAGCTGAAATCCCCCAGAAAACAGTATGTCTAACTAGACAAGCTAAAACCTATAAAAGGTAAAACCTTATTTGAGTTGTAATGCTCAAACAATTTGCTAAATATGGCTCCTCGGAAGGAGAAAAAAAAAAAGAGAGAGAGAGA
>NW_008794431.1:1886563-1972389 GCF_000699145.1 Aptenodytes forsteri | reverse complement strand
AAGGAGAAAAAAAAAAAGAGAGAGAGAGAAAAAGATGAGAACACTGTTTGTCATTTATCTTGGCAAGAGGACATAACATCTACCACAACTATGCCTTTTTCACTACTAAAAATAAAAAGTGGTAAGCACTACAATGATTGTTGCAGCCTTGGCAATACAGAGAATGTTGGATTTTTTAAAAGATTCGTGTTATGTACACTCATTCCTTAATACACTTAGAAAAATACCACATAAATACCAAGCATTACATTAACCTCTGACCTGGTAGAAACATTAGCGACTGCAGACACAGAGTAAAACTGCGCTGCCTAATTAAGGATGCAAAGCCACAGGCATGAAAGATGAAAATGAAAAAAACCCCACAAAGTCAGATTTCAGTTATTCAATCAGATGAAGCAAGTGAGGGGGAATAATTCAGAAATAGCAGAACTGCAAATACTACAAAATTGTGTGGGAAGAAGATGAAACAAGGCCGCAACAGGGGCTGGGAGAGGGGGAATAAGGGGTGAGAAGGTCTGTGCACCAGTGATGACCCATGAAGGTAGGCCCTCAGAGCACAGTACGACACCAATTTGCCCTTCCTGCTTCTGGACCCAAGGCTGATCTACTGGCACTTGTGAGGATGGCTGTAGTTTTTTCAAGGTATTTCTTTTACAGAGAAAAACATTCTCTAAACCATCCTACTTAGATGTACCAGAAACCCATTCAACAACTGGAAAACCACTCTTACAGACAGTGGGAGCTGAGGTTAAGCAGAGTTTCTAAGCATGCACAAATTTTTCTAACCAATTTACGTGCTCTCCCATAATCCTCAGTTTTATTTATTTCCAAACCTTCTCTCCCATCTGTTCCCTTCTGCATGATCTACATATCATCTTACGCTATTTATCGCTAACAGATTTTTGCTTCCTCTCTCTGTTCCAGTTAGATTAATGACGCCAGTATTCTCTGTGTATTTCTAGTCTCTTTATTTCTTCATTACACATCTTGCATTCATACAGACACTTTCAAATACTTATCACTCCCTCTGACCCTTCCACAACAGTCCAAGTTTTTATTCCTCTCACAAATATTCTTTCCTAATATTTTTCTTTTTTTCCTCCTTTAGACCCAGATTGCCATTTTCAGTGCTGAATCCCAGTTCTTCCAATCCTGCCAGACCTTCCCTTCCCTTCCCCGACCTTCCCCGACTTTCCTTCCTTCCTCCCTTCCTCCCTCCCTCCCTCGTTTTTATTTGGCTTTGTTCTTTATTCCTCAACCTTTATTCCTGTACCTTAGGGTTTTTATCAAGGTCTACCTCCTGAGACAGTTTAATGCACTAGTGCTTCTTCTCTTTTCTTGCAATGCGCGTGCCCTGTGAACTGTTTATTAAACATGTCTAAATAACTGCTGCCTTAAGTGCCTCTGCACAACATTTTGAAACACATTCAGGTTTTAATCTCGCTCATGTCCATGGTACCAAATTTTGCTTGTGACACTACAAGTGTTCCTGCAAAGACAGCTTCTGTTATCCTTTCTCAACATTAATTCATGAGTACTGTTATATTTTGGTTTGGAAGAAATTCAGTACTGTTATTTTTAATGATGGAGCACACTTTCTTCCTTTGGGGGATAAAATTGTCAGATTGTAACAAGCTGTTTTGCCTTGCTGCTTCAGGCTGCCTCTGGTCCAAAAGAAGAAATCATAATAAAGCAAATGCCTCATCTGACTAAATAATCAAGCACATCACTGATTAGAGAGAGGAGTACAAAGCTGCAGAGTTGAAGAATAAGAAAGACGCTTGAAAAAATCAGCCTGTGTACATATGGCGATAAGTCTACCTGAAGGTTCCAGCACTGTTTAAAAGAGATGCGACAAGTCAGTACTACAGACAAACAAAACCTGATGTACAAAACACGCTGCAGAGGCCCATTTGGAGATACTTACAAGGAAAGACAACATTGTCATGAATAGGCAAGCAAGACACTGCAGAGAAAAATCTTATACAGGCTCTACACTCTCATCATTTCAGGGACACTGAATTTCCAACCAACCTCTTTCCCTCTTCCCAAATCTTTCAGCGGAGGCAACAGTAGACTCTGTAAAGAGAGATGACCATAGGAAATACAGCTGATAAAACTAAAGAACGCTCTTTATATTGTTACACAGGAGAAAAAGGATGAGACGGGAAAGGCGCTGTTGCTAGACAGTGCTAACAGCGCAGCTCAGTCTTAGTTTTGCTAACAATGGACTATAATTGAGTATGAGATATTTGATGAGTGCTCAGACTCCAAATAAAGTGCTGAAATACACAGTTATTACACAAAATTAAGAAACCAAACTGCATAAAATTTAAGACTGGAAGGCATATCCCAAACACCATCTGCACTTATTGTGATACCTCTACAGTCAAATTTCAAACTATAATTAAAATATTCTGTCGTAGGAAGAAAAAAGACAAGATACTTTTGTTAGCAAACAACAGTAACTTGGTAACTTATGCTACCAAATACAACAAGAAACATCACTACTATTGAACAGATATGCTGTTTAGCTGCTATGTAAAAGGGCAATGCCTCCACCTTTTGAGTAACTGCATTGCAAGTGCATAGTGGAGTTAAAGGCGGTACAGAGAAGAGCTACTAAAGTGAAGGAGGGTATGGAGCAGTTGCTTTATGAGAGACTAAAAAGACTGTCTCAGTTTGGAGAGAAGAGGGTTGAAAGGGAACATGATCAACTTTTGCAAGTTCATGAAGGATAAATTGAATGTAAAACTGTTACTAACCAAATCCTGCAGTCCTTGTAGTAGGTGGTCACTCACTGAAGGTAGCAAGAGGTCCATTCACAACTAAATGAAGGAAATGGTTTTTACAGAGCAGGTAGTGAATTTCCAGGATTTGTTGTCAAAGAAGGTTGTGAAGGTAAATAGTATCAGGAGGTTTAAAAGGGGAGTAGCCAAATTTAGGGACAACAGGTCCACAGACAGATACTGTAAGAAAAAGGCATGTATGTATCCCCTAGCATCCCTAATCCAGCAACTGTGAATGTTGATGGGAGAGGAATAGTCTGCAGAGAGAGGTCAGGCTCACGTGACCTTCCTAAACAGCATCTCTTTCTCCACTGTCAGAGAGCTAGGTGGACCACTGACCTGATCCAACAAGGCCTTTCTTATGCTTTTACATGTTACAAGAGAATTAAAATCAAATGAGTATCTGTAGAGATGAAATTGAATACATGAATAGTAGCTGACACTCCTACAATGACAAGGCTATGCTCAGAAAACTCTTTATCAGCTGGTCTGAACTAGCACGTCAAAAGAATTATAGCATATGAGCAGGACAGAGGACTAGTGGAGAACTGCTAAACAGGGCAACGGCAAAAATAGCCTTTGTAGGCCAAGAGCAATATCACAAGCCAGATGTTAGCATTTTAAGTCCCTGAAGGTCTAAGACTGTGTCTGAAGTATAGGACCTAACATCACTCACCATCTCCCAGTCCCAGATGTATCTCGATTCGGATGTGTCCAGGATCCATGTCAGGGTGAGAGTCAAGCACATGCCACCTGCCTGTCAACGTGATTTCCAAGGGAAAAATAATTAGCAAACCTTGTTTCAAGGCTTTATACAGATCACATTTGCCCCTCCACCTAGACAGAACCTTTAAGCTGTAACAGTTTGGTAAATACCATCTTCCTGTGACAGGCTAAATACCAGTGAGCAGCAAGGCAGCAAACACACATACGCCATGGAACAATAAAGTTTTTGTTAGAAGGAAAAGATTGTCACAGGTTGCAGTTTGAAGGAGGAACTGAGAATTCAAACTATATTATTAGGTACCCACACCATCATCCAGCAACTGTGAATGTTGATGGGAGAGGAATAGTCTGCAGAGAGAGGTCAGGCTCACGTGACCTTCCTAAACAGCATCTCTTTCTCCACTGTCAGAGAGCTAGGTGGACCACTGACCTGATCCAACAAGGCCTTTCTTATGCTTTTACATGTTACAAGAGAATTAAAATCAAATGAGTATCTGTAGAGATGAAATTGAATACATGAATAGTAGCTGACACTCCTACAATGACAAGGCTATGCTCAGAAAACTCTTTATCAGCTGGTCTGAACTAGCACGTCAAAAGAATTATAGCATATGAGCAGGACAGAGGACTAGTGGAGAACTGCTAAACAGGGCAACGGCAAAAATAGCCTTTGTAGGCCAAGAGCAATATCACAAGCCAGATGTTAGCATTTTAAGTCCCTGAAGGTCTAAGACTGTGTCTGAAGTATAGGACCTAACATCACTCACCATCTCCCAGTCCCAGATGTATCTCGATTCGGATGTGTCCAGGATCCATGTCAGGGTGAGAGTCAAGCACATGCCACCTGCCTGTCAACGTGATTTCCAAGGGAAAAATAATTAGCAAACCTTGTTTCAAGGCTTTATACAGATCACATTTGCCCCTCCACCTAGACAGAACCTTTAAGCTGTAACAGTTTGGTAAATACCATCTTCCTGTGACAGGCTAAATACCAGTGAGCAGCAAGGCAGCAAACACACATACGCCATGGAACAATAAAGTTTTTGTTAGAAGGAAAAGATTGTCACAGGTTGCAGTTTGAAGGAGGAACTGAGAATTCAAACTATATTATTAGCCCCAGCCACACCATCGAAATAGGTCTCTTAGCAAAGAGCCAGTTAATTAAATAAACACAAAGCTCTTTCATTGCTATTAACCAACACAGACTGCTAGCATGGTCTCATTTATCCAACATGAGCCAACCTATGTCTTGGCTCCTGGCTGCAATGAAAAAAGAACGAACCTGCCAGTCTATCATTAATTATTTTATCTCAGTTACACTTGCATGAATCTGGAGTAAATTCAGGGAAGAAAGTGGAGATATTTCTGATTCCAAGCCATATAATTGGGGTGAGGATCTGACCACCCAATATGCCCGTAGAGAAGCTTTTATGCCCACTTAGGCATGAGTTGCATGCATTTAGGCAGCCAGCTTGCACCTGGCTTGTCTACAATTACTACCACTTTCTTTTTTCCCCTGTCAAATCTTCCTCCCCTCAATAAATGCTCTTCATGGTGTTTTGATGGATGGCAAAGAGTAGGTTAAATTCTTGTCCCAGTTTTGTGTATAGAGTTGTTAAGCACCAGAAAGGAGAGTAGCCAAAAGAGCTCTGCATATCATTCTGCAGATCATTAACTGGTAATGTAATCTGCCCTACTCTAGGTGTCACATCCAAGAAAAGACCACAAAATTAGAAACGTAGTGCTCTGAACAGGGGAGTACTCAGTGTTCCTCTCCTTGTCCTTTATGCAAGCATTGCGGTAAGCAGCCAAGCAGAAATCAGAGTTTTACACAAAATGTCTCAGAACCTGATAGCAAATCCAAACAGCTATTCAGTGTCACGCACTCTGATGTGGTCATGTAATTTATATATTATGATAATCTGGTTTTCATCTAACCTACTAATTCAACCGTTGTTTCATTTAAATAATTGGCTATCTGACTCCCCACCCATGTTGAGGAACATGCACACCACTCTATTGCAAGGATACCATTAACCTAGACAAAATGTAATGAAAAAAGAACAGAGAGAATTTTCCAACAAAAAGAAACAGTATTCACTTTCATGGGAGCTTATCTCTTATTATGTATTTTAAAATAATGAAATTTTTGAACATTTAGAAGGAGAAATTATTTCTAACACTGTTTGAAAGGATCACATTCAACGCTTTATTTTTGGGAAGCAAACAATTTGGTTTTGGTTTTCTGGATTTTGTTTGGGGTTTTTTTATATATATGTGCAGTTATGATTCTCTCTCCCAAAAGTCTTACAGATAAGCAGGCTACCACTGGCTGTCAAACAACTAGCAAGGGACTTTAAAATCAGCAAAGGTCACAATAAAGAGAGCAAGAATCACAAGGCCACATGACACTGCCTGGGACATTTCTTCTGTCAAATATTCCTTGACCTGGCTCTGTAAGGCTGCGTCTAGTCCAAGAAAGCATCTTTAAAATAATATAGATATTACATTCACTTGCCTACTCTTGTCTTTAACCATTACTCTTTCACAAGCTGTGCTGTGCAAGAAGAATTCAGCATTTGCTTATTTTAGCCATGGTGCACCTGTCTCCTGCAAGGTTGGGGAAAGGCTCCTGTGTACCCAAACGTTCCCAGCTACAGGTTACGTCATGATGCAAATGATGTTACAGGATGCAAATAGCCAGTGTTTTCAGCCTGGATAGTCATTTATACCCAGGGAATACAACCCCTTCCGTTTTCACCGCATTTTACACAGTCAGCAAGTACAAGACAGTGGAGAACCCCATCCACAAAATGCTACCAGCCACGCTTATCTTAATTACGAGGTTTGAGGGTTTTTTCAGTTTTGCACTTCAGTTTGGAGTAGTCAGCCATCTCACAAAATTACAAGTAGTGTAAAGAAGTCCCTGTCCGTTTCAACACATGACCTAGAGGGTATCAATTGCAATTAGAAGGAGGCATATTCAAACCATTCTCTACTTCTCTCGTTCCCCACCAGCACACAGCTACGCTGGTCAGTCCTCACCACGGGATGCAGTGCTGTGTCCCCTGTCTAAGGGAACGACACAGACAGCAGTCCTAATGAAACCAGCTGCAGAATTAGGAAGCACAATTTCACAATATGATGCCCAGTACCAAAACTATAAGAAAGCTAAGTGTTTAAATAACGGGTCTTTTGAAATGAGTGGTTATTTGCCATTGTCTCAAGGGAGTATAAGAATGAGAACATATAAAATTCAGAAGCAAAAGTTGCTTATAAAATAAGAGAAAAATGGTCTAAAGAAGCAGTTGGGACTTTTAATACAAAGTTATGAGGAGTACAAATGTACTTCCTATTGCAGTTAAATAGTTAATAGTAGATAAACTGTAAGAAATTAGAGGAAGTTGGCAACGACAAATTACTTATTCAGATATTCTAGTAAGAATGTAAAAAATGCACGTGTTACAGCAAATAATTCACTCAGCTAAACAGGCAAAAATATTGAATATGCCTTTTGTACCTCTTCTTTATGCATTAATCAAGATTTTTTAAAAAAATGGAAGAAAAATGGAGGGAAAAGAGAAATAAATTGCATCCTATTCTGGCAAAAAACAGCCTGGATTTCCTAGGTGTTTATTTAGCACAGTGCTATTTTCACAGGTAATTTTAAATTTTACAAATAGTCTTTTTCACTGCAATTTTTCAGGCCAATTCTGTTAAACATAATAACTGAAAGGTTTCCATATACTCACCGATTTGAAAAAGTTTTTCTTTTTCTCATGAAAATTTTCTCTTTTCCCTTTGTTTCCTTTCCATCCCATAATTTAAAGCAACAGGTGGAAGTTCTACTCCTAAATAAATCTTTTTTCCTATTGCTTCCAATATCACATACATTTTCTATATAGTCAAGTTATTCATGTTTTAGGTGGTTTTGTGAGGTTTTTCTTTAACTTAGATATTACTTTCTTCAGCCTCCTCATCATTTTAGGCTTCCTCTCATGTCTTAGACTCAGATCTAAATATGCTTATAAGCCAATCTGACCCTTCAGAAACCCCTGAGTCCATGTCTTAAATACAAGTGGTGCAGTACATTCGCCTGAGTCAGAAAAGACTGAAAACCGGATGGCACAGGGAACTGAACTTTGGTACTCGCTTTAGCAGGGCTTCAGCTAAGCTTGGAACTGTTTGAGAAGAGCCTAAAACTCAAGGGTAATAGGTACACACAAACTGCAGCGGTATGGAAACTTAATAGCTTTCGGTACAGGAGTTGGCTACCAACACTGAAAACATTTTGCTCCTAAAGTACCCAGACTGCTGTGTTTGGGTACAGAAGGGAATTCTTTATCGTGCTTCCTTGTAAATGCATGGCAGTGGGATCTGGGTGTAAAGCGTGCAGATTAAGCACTGAGGGCAACTGTGTGGACCTGCCCTTGCTGGCAGTGTCAGGTGTCGAAAATCAGACACAACCCAAAGATCTTTCCTCAAGGAATTTTCTGATGTGAAAACTGCTGGAGTTTGGGGGCACTTGAACTGAGGCTGAGCTCAGGCTGCCATGGAAGGCATTATGAAACTCAAGTGTCAAACCTGTAGGAACACCATGGGCTCTGATGTCTCCTGGGCATAGCCATTTGGGGTTTAACACAGCCCGAGTGCTTAGTCGCTTGTTTTAGCTGATGGTCCCTAACTGTTCCACAGCCTTTCCATAGGAACTTCAACTTCCAATGCCTTCACGGTTTATCTTTCACTGATTTCAAGCCCTTGAAATCCACCAGATGTGAATACTGACAAACAAACCCATTTATCTTAGGAAGATGAACCAAAAGCAAATATGAAAATAGCCCTGCATACCGGGTAAAAGTTCCCTCTGACATCTCCCTCTGGAAATAAAAAATGCAAGACAGAAATTTTTCTTTCTTATTCTTATGACCTAAGCTAAATTTTCTCAGTCACATTTTTAAAGGAGTTGAATGGGCTATCAATAGAGCTTAATAACACTGTCAACTCTTTGCTTTCTGTTACGGCATTTAGGATGAAAAACTAGTTTGTTCTTATCACAGGGATCTGCCTACAGCTCTTTGTTTGCTTTACCTTCTGCAGCATAACAGCTTGTTGCTATGGTATTATGTCAAATAAGCAAAAATTACTCCTCAGTCCCTTGATTCCAAGCCCTCCGCATCCTCTGCCTGGGCTTGGTCCTGAACCGCGCTTGCCAATTTCTGTAGAGCACACAGCCAGCTGCTGCAAATGCGCTCATCTTGTTTACTCAGCTTCTGCTCTCCTATTTCCTGAGCAAAAAGTCAGTGCCCAAGAGCTTTGATTGCTGATCTCTGTTCACCTGTGAGTTAGCAAAGAGAAAAAGCATAAGCAGTATTTGTTCTACCAACCACCATATACTGGAAACTACATACCGCAACTACGTCGTTAATAGGATTTGTGAAGGTTGGTGAGAATAACTAAAGCAACCTATAATTTCTCTGACAGCTCCAACTGAAGGGCAAATTTCTTCTGCCTGTTCTACCCTGTGGAGCTTTAATTGTATATTCTATTCCCAGAGAGCCAAATTATACTCTCAGTTACAACCATGATATAATTAAAGTTAATGGAGTTGTTCAGGTCTAATTGAGGGCATAGTTTATTGCAGCAAATGTTACATTACAATAAATCATTGAGAAGGATTCCAACCATCAGCTTTATATATCACTCAGTTTCCAGAAATCTGAGTTAAAAGTCTTTAAATAAAGCTCTACTCTAGTTGATAATGGTTGTCCTCCCCAAAAATCAATGGCTAAATAGTAAGCATATAAACACAGAGTAGCAGATTCACCGCTTCTATCAGCTTCAATCACTATCCTGTTTTTTTGTTGTTTGGTTGGGTTTTGGTTGTTGGGGGTTTTTTTAAATCTATTTACAATTGTTATATTTCAAGGAATCCTATTTACAAACTGATATCTAATGAAGAAACAGTGCCCTGTACATTATACATGCTGTGCACTACAGAAACAGATGTTAACTCCTGCCTGTGTGTGTCTGCATAGCAGAGAGAAATGGCTTGTCCTCATCTCAAATACATTACTATGCTGCAAGCAAAGGCATCATTCTAACACCTAGGGACAGAACCAATATAACTGAGTGTTAACCCAAGTAGCTTGGATGCCAGTAACAGTAAAGCCAGGACAAATTTGCCCACGTGAAAGCCATTGTGTGGTAAAGTGTGACTTTAGACACGGAGGCTAGCTGTGCCAGCTTCTCTGCTACTGCCAGAGTGCCCATAGCAAAACTAGTTCTTTACATCTCTTTTCTGCAATTACACCTTTCAAAGTAGGGTAGATATGACCTAGAACATGCAAAGTGAAAAGCTTTGAATGTTAAATTGTCACATCAATTTAGTCCGCATGAACCTGATTGGGAAGCTGTACCACCTTGTTCTTACAGAAAAAGCCTTATCACTATCACAGTTCTACAGATCTCTGCCATTGCTATCCCTTCAACTTATCGGAGGCCCATTAACCTAAACCACCATTAAAATAAAAAGCCTGTACTGCAAACATCGATAGATAATACTGAGATTCGAATGTGGGAATGTGGGGTTTTTTTAATTATTATTATTATCATTATTATTGAATCAACCCTATTCTTTAAAAGTAGCTGCTTGCATTCTGGTAATTATGAAAGATTTGGAAGAGATAACAGAGTATTTTTAGTGTTCAGATTATATAACTAATGCTCAGGAAAGTCTCTCTCTTTCATTTAATTTTGCCTCACATTTCCTTTTTGCTTCACTGTGCATTTTAACAACTAGAGTATTTCATTTCCAGGTCTGAATTAGCTAGAAACACTTTTTTTTGGTGTGCAGCTGTGTGATGTCTTTATTCTCTTTATCTGAAGTTCTCTTTATGTGCTTCTGGTTTGCACAAGATGTTTCAGAAATTGCTGTTGTCAAAAACCACTCTCTCTCTCCTCTGGGCTTGCTATTACCACAGGGAGTCTTATGAGCTGAAAATTTGAACCCAGCTATTGAATAAATCTTCTTTCTTTAGTTCACAATTTTTATTCTGTAAGCATTGCTCAGCCACACTGGAGTTTTTACAACACAGGTCTGAATGGATGGATTTATTTTTTTTCCTTTTTTTTGTGAGCGACACGCAGTATTGACTTTTAAAAGCTAAGCAAAGGATTATCTTCTGTGACTGGGAGTGATAATTGTGCCACTAACAGTCCTTTGTCCCATGCTTATCCAGTGCCTAAGGGTCTCCAAATTTCAAGCTCCAGCTCACTTGTACTCTTCTGTTTTACTGCCTGAAGGCAGGAAAAAGGCAGGTCAGGATGCAGATGAGATGAACTGTTTCAAGCTCCATTTGGCCTTACTTGTGTGAAGAAAGCATGGGCCCCTGTACCACCCCTCCTGAAAGGAGTAGGCAGGCAAAACATTTAAGGACCCTTTCACAAGGGATCTGTCCTTCAGATGTGTTGTTGGCCAGCAAATTGGAAAACATACCATGTCTACTCACCCACTTTTGTTTTTCTGTTGGTGTTTTGTACTGCCTCACATCACTATAGCTTTTGAAGATTTCTTATTCCAAGTATAGCCAGCAGTCGGAGACTGCCTGTCTGGTTCTACCACCACTGAGCAATTTTTCAGTCCTCAGAGGTACTTTAGATTACTGTCTATATATATAAAAATACATGTGTGTGTGTGTGTATATACATATGGAAAGAAAGATATAAATATAGATGTATGAAAATGTATATAAGCAAAAACCTGAAACATTACTTATTTTAAAGTTACGCTTTTACACTGTTTTCTGTCAGAGTTGATTTTTTTCTACTTCAATTCCTTCTTCCTCCCCAGGTCTACGCTACTGTAGATTTATGTACCATTCCCCTTCAAGTACTTCAGTTGCTGGGGTTTGTTCAGCTTTGCACGCATCGGAGATGGCTTCCCAGGGTTTCTTGCTAGCTTCCTTTGGTCTTAAGAAAATTGATCTGCACAATTCCAGTTATGTTCTTGCAAGGTCACAACAAAAAGCTGAATTTGTTCCTTTATAGGAAAGGAATACTTATTTTTTCCTCACAGGCTGAAGTACATTACCATTCTGTTTGCTGCAGATATCTACCTGGGTCCCTAACAGGTTCATAAGTTGCATAGCAGCAGCCTACACCCTTCTTGAAGTGCTTACACACCAAAGCACGGCCCTGCACAAATGGTTAAGCACTGGCCCAAGTTGATAGCTGAATCACATGGCCAGTCAGAAGACCGTGCTGGCAAAAAAGGACGAGGAATTCAAATGTCTGGCCACGGAAGGAAATGAGCCAGCAGCAGCTGCTAAAGCCAAAATCAATGGGCTGCTCGGGGATCCAGCAACACGGCTGGCATGAGCTAGACCTGCTCCACCATAAATTAATGGGTCCCCTGGGAGTTGTTGTCAGCTACTGTCTGTGAATCACTCCAGGACCTCCCGTTCTCCTCCGTAGACGGCATGCATCTTCTGTGGCTTCTGATCACATGAAGATTTTGGTATGTGACTCAGTAAAAAGGAGAGTTAGGCCAACCCTGCACTAACATCCAAATACCATACACGTCTTGCAGCATATGTATCTGTCTTTCACGCTAGACGGAATGGCTGAAATCAGACACTTCTGTGTTTGGATTATTTTAAGCAAACACATTGGTATTCTCTTGAGAAGGTTTAGCCCTATTCCACTTTCTAATACCAAGCACACAATGATCGTGACAGCATTCTTTTTCTGAATACCTTGAGTAGCTGTTTCCACAAGACAGTCCGGGAAACGGAAAAGCATCTTTTAAATTGATGGTTTATTTCAGCAACTTTTTTGAGGGATCATCTTCATCACAAGTCAGTGCTTCAGTGAATTTTACTGAAGATTGGGATGAGGGACAAAATACAAAGGCATGAAAATATTGCTATTGGTCACTAAAGTCAATTAACTTATTATAGTTTAAACTTCATTAATCAGTACCGTGGGGTTCTGGACACAGCCATACAAGAAGCTGAAAAATTAAAGGTATAGGAGAGCACCAACTGCAGGTGCTTACTCTATATCTGTACACTCCATTATATAGCATTTTTTAGGAGGAACACGTGACACTAAAAGTCACTACAAACAGTACATACATACTGTTTACTGCCCAATGATTTGACTGATATTTTCCGGAGAGTTAATAAGAAATAATAATAAGTATAAATGGATTATACTGGGCTTGTGAGATCTCACATGGCTTTAGCAATGTTTCAAAATGCTGCCACTCCTACAGACAGGAAGAGATTATTTGCTTTATTTATTTTTTTAGTAACTGTCTATTCATCCAGGATTGTACCAGACTGTCACTGTAATGTCTAGCCATTTTCTAGGGAAATTATGTGTGAGCTTGCCATGTTTTACAACCTCTGAACATTTTTGAGTTTTTCACACTCTTAAGACCAGAAGAACATTTAGTCTAAGGATGCTTGAAAGGACTGTCATGGGAAAGCTAGGTTGAATAAGCGGGTTCTTGCATTGAGTGCTTAGTGTGGCACACGCGCTGGTCATTCTTATTTTGTCTGGCAACAAGTTCCGTAGTCTTAGTCCAGCTCCTGTGAACATTTTGTTTCCTGTGGTTACGAGTCTTTTCCTATGTTGTTGACAGCTTCATTTTTCCAGAGAAGCAAAGCTGTAGCATGAGGTCATCTTGGTTCATCTGCTATCCCACAAAAAAGAAGGAATGGAAAGATCTAGTGTACTACAGAAAGTATTGCTGTATGTTAGAACATACTTAGAGACATAATGTGTGACATATTATAATATATATAAAAACCATATTTACTCATTTCTCAGGAGAAAAATTATAATGCATTGACTTATAACTATAGAATTAATACGTGTCAAATTATGTGTTTAATGTATCAAAGTAAACTCACTCTTTCCAATTTTATACAACTTAACAGGCAACAAAATCAAATCTTTTTCCTAATGAAAAGTCATAGAATGTATATTCTAAAATGCATTTCCCATCTTTATTCTAAGGCACTAAATCACATATCTTAAATCAACATTCTTGGGGACAATGTTTATCCTTTGTTTGTACATGACCTGCCTTGTGCAGGCACAGTATCATCCAAGTTTCCCGCTAAAGCTCTTAGTCACCACTGTGACTGAAGAAATTATCATAATTGTTGCCACTGTTATTATTATTGTTACTGGCAGCGTAGGAGAGTTTCCCACAAGCAGACGCTCCTTCCTTTCATTGCCCCTGCTCATGAGCCTCTCTACCTTGAGTGAAATACACATATGGAGCAAGACAAAGGTACAAGGCACAGGAAAGCATTTAGAAATT
The DNA here is from genome assembly GCF_000699145.1 of Aptenodytes forsteri. Taxonomy (NCBI): domain Eukaryota; kingdom Metazoa; phylum Chordata; class Aves; order Sphenisciformes; family Spheniscidae; genus Aptenodytes; species Aptenodytes forsteri. Next base: position 1,958,541 of record NW_008794431.1, on the reverse strand, counting down.
GTTAGTCTGCGACAAATTCCTAAACTCAGGATATCAGTGAGAATTGTACCTGCAGTGGGCCAGGATGTCACCTTGTCAGTTTACCTAGCCATCTACAAGGCCTGTTATAATGCAGTCATGCCAACTTCAAACTCAACATCTACAATTTGACCGTGCATTTCAAAGCGCCGTGATCTGTGGAGCCATGTGTTAAGAGTTAGGGGAAGGGCTGAGCTCATTCCCACGAATAGATTCACTGACTTCTCTTCGTCATTATGCACCAATGCAAGCTGGAGATGGAGGTTGTATAGGGGGAGGGACGTACGCATCCCACGGCACTGTGGAGAGATGTTCCCAGAGGCCCAGCTGAGCTCCCCGAGTTCAAGCTGAGCAGCCAAAATGCAGGTGGGTGAGATGAAGCCGCACTATTCATAGCGTACCAGGCTGCATGGTGCCCTTTCGGCTATCATTTCAATCAAAACAAACAGTTACAAAATGAATAACTGCCTTGACTATTTAAACTGTTAACCTTTTTTTAACATTGCTGTTTATAATTAGATTTCACAGAAAGCCAGACTGGTGGGTTTCTCTGAGCTTGACATTTTTATCATGTGAAATATGTTGGATCAGGTAATCATAAGGCCTTAAGGTCAGGTAACATGACTGAATTGCTGTTAGTAATTAAATGTGCGATAAATAACTGTATCTACTGTAGCTAGAAAAGATCATGTAGGTAGCTTCATGTTCTGTTTTATAAATCATATTAAAAAAAGTGTATGGGTTGTTTTATATTAAACATGGTGGTTACATGTGCCAAAGATTTATTAGTCCAGTCTGTCTTACGGTGAGTGGCTGCAGTCCAGATTCATGTGGTAGAATAATAAAAATTTTTAAATGGCTGTAGAAGTTGATGGACCAAAATGGAGTTAGTTACCCGATTGGCTGCCAGTGATGTCATAGCCATGGCTGCAGCTCCATATATGTTTATGAGAGGTTTATTCCCCTTAATTTCCACCTATATCGTAATAACAATCAGACACACTAAGCAGCCTGTTTCTAAGAAATCACTGAACTTCCCTAGTGACTGGAGCCTCTCGGCTCCATCTACTTCACCCTGAACCCGGGGCCTGCAACTGCCCCCCTGAATTTCTCTGTCTCTCGGGGCTGATCAGCCTTTGCCTAGGCGCTTTGCTGGAAAGGAAAGTCTGTATTTAGGGTTAGGGTTTAGGCAGGGTATGGAAGAGCTTTCTGTTCCAAGTACTTAGCATGAGATCCTGCAAACACTTAAACACATATATAATTTCCCTTTTGCAAGTAGCCTCACTCACTTCAATGTCACTATTATGTGAACAAAGTTATAACCCTGCTTAAAGGTTTTCAGGAGACTTACTACATATATTTTCAGAGGCCAAGAATGCTGACGGCTCTTAAAGAAAATAAAGTGAAATAGAGAGATGCATGATTTGGACTACGTTCAGAATTTTCCCTAATTGCTTTAATCAAATTCCCACTAGGCATTAAAATTAAATTGTCTACGTTAGCTGAATTCCACTGGTCATTACTGGCTGGCAGTGGCTGAGGTATCAGATTTTCTTTTCCTTGTTTTTCTTATGCATGGGTGTATTACATATAGGCATTACTGAGATGTCTGGTAGCCTCCCAGAGAAGTTGCCTTAACTTAATGAGAGGAGTTTTTTAAATATGTTATTTGATGTTTTAAAATGGCTGCAAATTCAAACTTTGGTCTACCTTTTTAGAGTATTCTTATCACACAACCTGTTGCATGAATTTTGAATGGTACCTTGTATTTCTATCTGCCTACCATGTAAGCTCCATAGAGTACAAGTACATTGATATGAGGGATTTCCTTATAAATTCAAAATTAGAGAATCTGGTGTGCGCTAAGCAAAATACTATACTGAAGGCCACACCAAGTTTCTAGAGCTAAAAACCCTAGCTGCCAAAAAAATAACATTTGGTTTTTAATTATTATAAAAATAATTAAATAAATAAAATCCAAGGGCAAAAGTTTTAAATGTTCATGTTTTTCCTTTTTTTTTAAAAAAAGCTCCTTTATTTCATAGACGTATTACTGTCTTCCAATTATCATACTTGTTATAAACAATACTTTAGGCATTGCTTTTAATAATCTATTTCTTAAAAACTTCTGAAGGGATTTTGGTGTGGTTGTTTTTCTGGTAGAAACTGCTTCCAACCACAGTGACTGCAAAACAATTTGATTCCTGTGTCCAAATAGTAAAGAGCTCTTGTGTCAATACCACGTCTCAGCATTCCCTGAGGAGCAGATGCTTTGTCTAAATTGAATTATAAATAATACTCTGATGCAGGAAGTAATAGTCTAGTAGCAGTTTACTCTTAATGCCATAGTTTTGTTTATTAGTTTTGGCTGTTTGATAAACACAGAGAGGTTTTAATTTAACATAATAGTTCTTTGCATAGATAAAGAGCCATTGCTGGTGCTGCCAAGTAATATCCCTTCCCAAGGGAGACCCTGTCAAAAAAGGAAACAGTATCAATTTAATTATTTTGCTTTCTGAACACACTGCAGCTAAGGGTCTTGGGTATTGACTTAATGTTTTTCTTCAATAAATGTAGCATGTATTATGGTACCAAGTTTAATGAACCTTTACTTTTTTTTATTAAAACTGAGAACTAAAGGATTCTTTATTAAACAGACATGTAAAGAACTGTATTAGCTTTCTTCTATACAGTTATGATTCTACTTCCAGCTCTGTAATTTCATTGTAATTTTAGAGCCATGCTGTAGCAAAACTCCAGGGATTTCACATACAGGGGTGTTTAATGCTCAAAATGTCTTTAGTTGTACATTACTAATCACAAAGGATGTGATTTTAAAAAACATTCTTTTAAGCAGTAAAATATTTTCAGGAGTTACCAAATGAAAAAAAAGAAAACTGGTTAGAAAAAAAAATACACTCTCCAAAATATATGAGAGGCCTAATTATCACGTAAGAGCTCCTATTAGAACTTTAGTAATAGTAGTAGAAAATTACTCTTGGATTATTGCTTCCTGTGCAAGGGAGTGTTATTCAAAACATAATGGAGACAAATCCATCGCTCGGCGAGTGCTGAAACGTTTGTGACTGGAGAAGGCCAGGCGTTGGGACGTTGACCCCACAGTCATTTAAAAGCCTCAGTGAGGCCATGTGGTGGCTGCGCAGAACGTGTTTTCTGACAGTAGTGAAGAAGTACTCTACAGAGCTGGTATGCTAAATATCTTGAAGATTAATCTGTATTTACGTTCACAGGGATTTCACATTGCATTGATAAGAGGGCAAATGACAGCCTGTGATGATATGGTAATCTCTGTGATATAAGCACTTACAGTTTGGAAACATTTGTGTTTTAAGTGGTAGCTATATCTATAGTTATGGCTGGCAAAAAATTCTCTTTATCTGCTATGTTTTCAGTTGCTCGTGAGTTTTTCAAAATGGATATCATAGCCTGATATGTTCCACGCCAGTTATTTTGCTTAGACTCAGATGTTCAGGATAGACCAGTGAAATTTTTGAGAAATATCTTGTCCAGAGTTATCCTTATTCTCTGCCACAACTACTTTTTGAAGAGATGTAATACTACTGTGCTGTGAAGAAGAAATATAATTTATAGGCCAAGATGAGTAATGCACTCAAGCTCCTGCCTGAAAATCCACCCAAATTTGAATACATCAGTTCAGGCTTAAGACACATTCAGTAGAGCTTCTTGGGGGCTAGCTACTAGAAAGTTTTCACAGGCAATTTGCTGAGAGCAAGCTGCAGCTCCCAGATGTCACCAGCATGCCAAAACAAATAGGAATGGTCCTGGGCTGCACTGGACAGCCCGTGTGAGTTGCATGAACTACAACTTTCTACTAAGAAATACAGCAGAAGGTGCTACTACTCACTCTCATCTCAGAACAGTCCATCAAACAGGGAGTAGGAGATGACCTTGAGTTGTAATCCAGCCCTTTCTACTAATTATACTTTCAGTACTATGGAAGAAGCTCTCATAAAAAGATCTGGCAAGGATTTTTAATATTATTAATATTATTATTATTTGCCCACAGTTCTGCAAGCCCAGAAAATTATTACTTTCCAGTTAGAAACACAAGGGAAAGGGTGTGGGATGGGGCACTCAACTCAAGCAGAAAGATCAAACATTTTCACAGAAGGTAGACTTTCAGTGGAAATTTCATTTGGTCAAGAAAATCTTTTTTCTCTCACACAGCCATTATAAAGGAAGCAATTTCAATCAACTCTGCTTAATCCCCTTTGCTAGAAATAGATAAATAGCAGCCACCCAATTTTATTAAAGAAGCATCTGAAAGGTTGCACAGGAGAAACTAGCAGGACTGTAAGCTGAACCCATGTTTCTAATATGGCCGGTGACTGCCATGCTTCTTTTTAGCATGTGTAGTCCTGATGAGTTTGATGTACCACCTATATAGATCACTGTGCTCCTCTAGTCCCAGAATGGAAACCAGAATTTCCAGTTCCCAACAGTTATTTGCTACATGAAAGGGTCCACATTTTTGGACCACGACCTCTCCTCCACACTAGTTTATAATGAAATCATCATATTTACTATGGAGACCAAAAGCAAAAAATCTACAAAATAGAAAGCAATTTGGCTAATTTTGGGGGGTGTGTGTGTGTGTGTGTGTGTTTGCTTTTTAAGCAAATATTGTTAATTATTATTATTTGCTTATTCCTAAAAGCTAGGAAGTTCAGTTCTAAAAATCTTCATCAAAAGAAGTGTTACACTTGCGAAATTCAAACCTCAAAGCTTAAAAATGCTACAATTAACCTTCCCCTGCATCCACTGTGGAAGATTCTGCAAAAATTAGGACCCACCTCAGCAAATTTTAGGTGATGAAAAAGCAGGCATAAAGTCATCTAAGCTTGTCATTTGGTTCAGTGGATAGAGAACATGAAAGATGCAGGCGGAATAGATGAATTGCTCTCCAGTGGAGTACCTTTCTCTTACTGACTCACTTAGGCTACTAGAATACTAACTTTAAAACTAAAAATTGAAGTAAGTGAAATGATTCCTACTTCCACAGTTTTGTAGGAATGCCCAGTTAATCTGTGAGGGAAGGCAAGGGAAGGAAAGGGAGTTGAAATGGAGAAAGGTACAGCAGGATATTTTGAAAAAGTTAAGTTTTGTGGAATAAGGGGAAATTCTATCTGTTCCACAGAATCCTTTTCACCCTTGGGCCACGTTTGGTTCGATGGGCTTTGGTGCCTGAGAGCAGCTCTGCTAGGGACACTGACAACATCTGCGTTGTCCCCCTCTGAAGTGCTGCAGTGAAGGCACTCCACACTGGAGCTCTGCTTTGCAGGCTCCCAGGCTATCTCTACAGCTGTGTAGGTGCACCTGTGTTGCCTGCCCAATAGGCTACTCTCAGAGATACAATGGATCCCACCAGACCTTGCTGCTTGCTAAGCCGGCTCCTTTTACCACTAGCTACATACCCCGTGATATGCTGCCCTGAATTAGCTGCTCCCCTGATTTGATATGGTTACTCCTGCTTTTCCATGTGAACAAGCTACTACTAAGAAAGCTATTGTCTTTCAGGAAGAAAATAACTGACCTCAGTCCCACTGTCACGACAGGATGCTACAGATGTCAGATGAGGAGCAAGAACTCAGGAACATCGCCTTCTACAAAGAGACACAATGAGCTCCACTCTCTGGATCTCGTAGAGGAATTGATTGCCGTATGTCACCAGGAAAACTAATTGGAAACATCAATCCAGATATACAGCACAAATCATCGTGTATTTCACAAAATCTACTCAAGTTACATTCAAACTGTTATAAATCCTTCTACAGTATTCAGACACTTCTAGTATGACTTCGGAAAGAACTCCATAAAAGAAAGGGTAGATGGCAGGCTGACAGATACGACCACCTATGTGCATCAATCAATCTGGTGACTGGGTATGTTGTGCTATTTGCCAAAACCTGCACCAAACCCTAGAGACAACTGCTTTAAAAACATTATCACAAAGGACAAGGAAACACCAGCTTCATTGTTTTTAAGTAAAATGGGTCATTTTAGAGTCTATCATGAAAAAAAAAGTCCCAGATGGTTTTGAAACGTCATCACATTGCTCAGTTTAAATGCTACGAAGGGGATAATGCCAGCCTAGTAATCCTTTCCCCCTATAACCAATTAACCTTCATTTGAAATTACTTATGGGCTTTGCTTACACTGAAATGTTTAGAAAAGTAACGGTAAAACTAATGACCCATTCTTCACACATATGACCAACGGGGTGGCCTGCTCCAATAATATAATCGGTTTCCTCTCCAATTAATTCAACTCCTTTGAAGTCCAGATAATGAAGAGCACCAATTGCCGCTGTGTTACTGAAAAGGTTACCAGGATAAGACTTGGCTCTCAGAGTACCTTCTTGTTTCATAAAAGAGGCCTTTCCCTTGCAGCTGGTTTCTCATCTTACTGATTACCTGCTACATGAGAAATTTCAGTCTGGCTTCAGGCCTGGACCCGGCCCAGAGGCTTCTGTCAACAGGGTTTGTTATAATTTACTTATTGTAATTCAGAATCCCATTAAACCAGGCCTTTATCTGGCTTGCTGCATTGGAAGCATTTGGTACTGTTGGTCAGTGAACGTTGGACCACCTTCAACACCTTATGAAACTTTCAGCTTGGAGGTTAATACGAGGCAGGCCCCGCTTCTCAAAGATGTAAGCATATGCTTAAGTCCTAATGTAATGAATGGGACTTAATACCTGCTAAAAGTTAAGCATGTGCTTATGTATTTTTATATATAGGGTAGAATTCCCCTGCGCCTACAGAAATGGAAGTGCTCAAATGTTTTGGAGCCTTGGAGCTTTCTTTCTAAAAGGAAAGGGGTTTTGTGACTTTTTTTTAAACATTTTTCATACCCAGCATATGCTTAAGTCCTAATGTAATGAATGGGACTTAATACCTGCTAAAAGTTAAGCATGTGCTTATGTATTTTTATATATAGGGTAGAATTCCCCTGCGCCTACAGAAATGGAAGTGCTCAAATGTTTTGGAGCCTTGGAGCTTTCTTTCTAAAAGGAAAGGGGTTTTGTGACTTTTTTTTAAACATTTTTCATACCCTTTCTGAGAAAAAAAAAATATTTTTCATGAAAGAACTTTCACTGCGATGTGTCAGGCTGAGAAGTCTTTCAAGGCTTAATAAATTTTTTTAAATAGAACTGTGAAAAGTGCAAGTCACCCTTTCTGAGAAAAAAAAAATATTTTTCATGAAAGAACTTTCACTGCGATGTGTCAGGCTGAGAAGTCTTTCAAGGCTTAATAAATTTTTTTAAATAGAACTGTGAAAAGTGCAAGTCAAACTTGATTTTTTTCCTAGGCTTGGTTTCAGGGGCTAAAACCAAATCACTTTTGGGCATTTCCTAAAGATCCTGTTCATCTATGTTATACTGATACAAGGTCCCTACGTTCATCCAGAATCCACTTGTATTTTTCACTAGTCCATAATTTGGGATTTATTCCATAACTTATCCTAATCAATGTAGTTCAAAGTCGAGATCAGGCTCTTACCAGTGGAAGAATGATTCTGTAACTCCTCTGCTGCCTATTCTGTCTCAACACATATAGTTCAAAAATAAACAAAGGAAAACACATTTAACCTTTTTTCAGAAAAGAAATGGTTGGAAATTATGAGCAACAATTTGCGATATAAATGCTAGAAAGAAACTGGTAAAAACTAGAAGCTAACCTCATCATTGTTAGTTCTAGTGACAATATATATAGCTTCACATAACTTTCACATTCCTCATATAAAAGGGAAAATCAAGGGATGTAATTAATGCTATTTAAAACTTGCCTTCCAGATGTCATCTCTTTTTGTAGAAGAAAGAACCAACACATATCTTTTGCCAGTTCAGATTTCATCTATAGAACTAGAGAGCTGTCTTTCCTTTAGACAACATATACTAGTAGGAAAAAAGATCCCCAGAGCAGTGGGGAGAAACAAAACCGGAATATTACATTGCAGTAAAAAAAAAACCAAACAGCTAAGAGATTAGAGGTAGTGCTTTATAAAATACAAAAGCCAAAAACCAGCTTCCTGAGTCTCCTAAAGGAAATATCAGTATGTTGGCTAGTCTACTTTTCATTATCACTTCACGGCTTAGGAGTTGTTGTTTTGTCCCCATAACCCCCCTCCATCCCCCTTTTATTTTAAGTCTTTGGGTCCAAAATCTGTTAATGCATTTATCATACGCTTTAGGGACATATTCAAATAGCAACAACTTGTATGAGTGCTTTAAATTATCCTGAAGAATGCAAGCACAATTTAAGATGCTTCTGGCCTAAACTATTAATGAGGTTACACACCATTAATGGTGGAATTCGCCTGCACAATTTACTCTAAAAAAGCATGGAATACACATAAAAATGGATGCCCCACAGCTTTGCTTTTCAGAGAAGCGTCTGTAAGGCTGCAGTAAGCTCACCACTTCTACAGCTTTAACAAAGATAGCACACATCTGAAAGAGGAGTTAAAGCAGCTAACACCAAGGAAGTGATTGAATACGTCCCTTGCCGTATGACTACTTTCAGATATCTAACCCAGGCATTCTCATGTTTAGACACACACACAGACAAAACTCAAGTGACGCTGTAGGAAATAAGTTGCATTCAAGTATAACAATTTCTTTAGGTTTCTGATTCCCCTCCCAACTCCTTTATTCTAGTGCTTGTTAACTTACGCAGTATTAATTATGCAATATCACAGAAGATCTAACTCAAAAAACTTCTCAATCATCATCTACCCCAACCACAGTAATACACCTACAAAAACATCCATCATTTTCAGAAAGACAACAGGCAGACATTAGAAGGTAACATTGAAAATCTGGTCCTGTTGAGTACGCTGCCAGCACTTAATAAATAAATCAAATAATACTAATAAAGAATGAATAGCACCAAATAAAGTACAACTTTTGCAACATATAATGTAGTACTATTACAGCAACCAAATATGACCTATATAGAATGGACAGCACTGATTAAATGGTGTTTGCTGCATATAAAATTATTAACATAAACTAAGCAATAACTTATTCTTAAACATACAGAAACAAAGATATCCTATGCAATTACTCATCTACAGCGCTTACGTGACCGCATCCTTTCAGAACACCTTGCACCACAGTTAGGGTTATGCTGCAGGAACAGGAATTTTCAGGGAAAGATGCCAGTGCTGCCGTGCCAGAGTGATGGCTACAGCCTGCAAGCATTAAAACATTTCAGGATAGGCAATAAACACGCTTCAAGTCCTTTAAAGACATTCCTCCGCATCTAACATGCACAGTACTCCGGATTGTCAACATATCTCACGTGCTTCAGCAAGAGGAGGAGCACAGAACAGTTTGTCACTTACCATGATTTTCAGCTGCGTCACACATGAAGAGCAGAGGTGTGATAGGACTTGGGCAAAGTACACATGCCGAGGCTCCCAAGTCAGAGGCTATGTCCAGAATTGTCACAAACAGAGGAGACAGCAAGAGAAGGTCTAGGGGGAAAAAAAAATAGTAGCAAAATTACAGATCCAGATAGCATTACTTTGAAAGTTCTTCAGATACTTGCAATGTGAAATTGCTGAACTGTAGAACGTAACCTGATGCTTAAATTAGTCTCATGAGTGAATTTCATAGCAAACGATCCACCTATAAACAAATAGAAGATATGCCTGTAGACTGTCTTTCGTCTGGCAGTTATAGATCACCCCTCCCGTATTATCCTGTGCTTTCATTTGAGTACCTGTCAAAAACTAGTAACCAACAATCACACAACAACTTTTAGATTATCACACTAACGGGTCAAAGTTTTATTGTTTATGGTTAAAATCCTCATTGTAAAAACAAACATTGATTTGCTTCCGGTAAAACTCAGCTGTGAACTGTGCCACTCTTGACTTTACCTTTCATTAAGTAAATTGCCAATCAGTACTTTGTTTTCCTTTTTCTGTAATGGTCCAGACCTTACTGAAGTATATTCCACTATTAAAGCTCTAAACAGATTTGCCTGCGTAAAGACTGAGTAGGGGTCTAGGGGATTTGGACTAATAGCTGTAATATGATAATGTTAGAAAGTTGTCAGCCTGTCAAAATGTAAAGTACTCCAAATACTGAAGTGTGAGGGTTTAGGTATTTGTTTCCACTGACATTAGGAAGAGTTACATGGCCTAAGTGCTCTTATATTCTCTCGTAACTGTTCACCTCACTGCTCATCAGAAACTGGAGATGACTCAGGGAGAGATTTTGAAGCCCAACTCAAACCAGCAATTTCACTGACCGCAACAAAGGCATTCATGCATGAAAGTGCTCATCAGTGGGAATGTCTGGTTCAATGTGATCCTGAAAACACTTTGCTTAGGGAAATACAAAAGCATTACTGTTCTCATTTTACAGTGCAGAAGAAGACTGAAGCAGAGAAGATGATGGCTTTTCCCAAGACAAAAGGGAATACAAAGCAAAAGCACTATTGTATGTTAACAGCTTTAGACTATCCTGTTCACCAATTCATTTGGCATCTTTCACTTGTATGAATTAGAAAATAAATAAATGCAAATGAGAAAACAAACCAGAGTCCTTGGGCTAAATTTTCCACATTTGGCCCCAAGTTAGTTATTAACTCAGGAAAAATAATGAAGACTGTGGAAAAAAAATAATCTATTCTTGTGACAAAAATCTCTCAAGAATATAAATTGGCAGAGTATTAAGGCACTCTGGTGATATGACTGCAATAATGATGGAAACAACATGTGGAGAGACCATTGTCATACCAACGTGAAGAATGTAATAAGATTGGTATCTTGTGACCCTTTTGGATGCCACCTCAGAGCTCAACAGAACAGCGATGCTTCTGCTGTTAAAATACTTAACATCTCATAATACACACTATGCCAAGGCAGATTTTGTTAAAGGCAGGAAGAGTTTGTCACTTACTTCAATAGCAAGTTTGGGCCCTAACTGAAAGTGCAGTTGAATTAATGGATAGATGTGGCCCTGCCCTGAAGTAGTAAATGAAAGAAAGCTTTAATTATTTCAGTGGGACTTGGACCAGGACTTTCAATCACAGAACTGGGAGAATAGCAAGAAAACATCTACACAAACTGCAGTTAATATATTATATTAATTTTAACTGTATGCATTCTTCCTTATACCTACTGCTGCGAACACTCACATATGCAAAGCACAAACACCGTTCCAGGGATGGTAAGTATATGATGCACATGGTCCATGCGTGTTCAGCATAACTGCTTCTTAAGCAGCTTCATTCTCCCTTTATGTTTCCAAGCACAATGACAAGGAAGTTACACATATGCCCAGGCTACTCTTCATATATGTATATGGCTTCTTGTCTTCCGTCTGCTCTTACATTTTATGCTGACAGATGAACAGTGCAGATGATCATAAATGGAAGTGACACTGTTCAAACCTAGTAAAGGCACAAGGGTAGCCCCAAAAAGAAAAGCTAGATCCAAAAGTATATTTTTCCCTTAGTATGTAACTCATATAACAATAGTAAGTTAACAACAAAGATACTGAGGAGCAAAAAAAACTATAGAAAAAAGATTTTATGGGTAGGGATAGTTTTTAATTTTTAAGTTTTCTTGAGACTTCACTGTAAGACCTTGTTTTCAATAACTTACAACTTTGCAAAGCTACAACTACTCAACTGAATAATTCCCATGCTGCCTACCTGCTTCAAACTCTGGGTCATTTTAATAAGTATTTTTGTCACACTGAATGAGTAATATTAATTTCTTTTTTCAAAATGATGACAACTTTGTTATTTTTGTCATTATTGTAAATCTCACTTTCATATGGCTCTTTATCTAGACATCTCAGAGCATTTAAAAGTAATGTTGGCCGCCATTTGCAGATGAAAAACCTAAGGTGCACTGACGTTTCTCTGAGGTATTTCAATACCAGAACCAACACTAGACTTGGTAACACTGTAAAAAGATTACTGGAGCCAGAATTCCCTCATACAAGAGAAGATATGCTTCCCCCTGGCACGTAATACCTATTCTCTCTCTCTATATATATTTTTTTTCTACCTATTATCCCTCTAAACCACTTATTTACCTTTTCTCACTCTTCCAGGAACCTCTGGTTTCACTTATGCATATTTACATCTTTTATCCTACCCAAGAACCCCTATCTCACTAAAAAATGCTAAGACTCTGGCATTATTTTTTTGACATCCCTATATTCCCCTTCTCTGTACTCGTCTACTGTACCATGCCTGTGGCTGTAAGTCCCCTCAGGCGGGGACTGTGTTTTGAGTTTGTGATCAGGCACTGCCTAGCACATACTGAGTTGAAGCTATTGGTAGGTGTCCTAAGTGCAGGGGTAGTTCAAAGAGCAAGCACCACTTGGATCTCCTTCGGTCTAGGCAAAGTGATATCTAAACTGCGACAAAAATCCTAGGATTTATTTTTGACTACTGGCCAGATCTTCAGCTGCTGCTAATTGCTTCGATTCAGTAGAATTCTGCGATTGGAAGTCTGGCCCTAACTCTATGAGATTGCAGGAAGAAATATTAAAGACAAACTTGGCTTTACCACAACATTGCCATTAAACTACCTGAAAAGATTTTGGTAGCAAATACCAAGGGCCAAATCTTTTCAGTTCCAGTTCAGCCCAGGGAAAAATAAACTTTTTTTCAATTAAATAAAATTAATGTGTGGCAGTCAGAGATTTTCAAATTCTCCAACAGAAGAAACATCACTAAGTACTGTAATGTATATATCTGCATCTTGGAAAAAGTATAGTAGCTTTGAAAATATCGAGGCAGGCTAGACTCAATAGACGATCAAAAGCCTATAGTTCTCATTGCAAAAGTTCCCAACAGCAGTGAGTTCCACAGCAATTGGATCAATTTAAATACCAATATAGTGAAAACTGCAGGGTTTGGGATGTTCTGTCCTATGTTTCTTGCAGCCTCGGGATGAAAACCATTTGTGAGTATATTTTTTTTGTCCAGGAGAGCCTAAAGAGATTTTTTACTATATGAGTCATTTAGCTGAAGACTTAATTTGCATCTGTGTCATTAGGACTGTGTAAGAGTCATTTGAAAGAAACAAATATCCGCACACATCTGTCCCATACTGTGGTATGGAATGAGTGTAGCATGGATCGGCATACACTGTAAATTGTTCCATAATGACTCATGGATTAGCTGGGGCTGCTTCAAACAGAACATTCCCGAGGGGTAAGGTAAAGCTGTCTTTAACTGAGACTTATCTGGAAAAGAAAAGAAAAAGGAGCATTTAGCTGCTTACGTGGCTTGCACTGGGGTATTTTTAAGCTCCTCTTCATCATCTCGTAACGTTGGATAATTGTTTTAGCATAGTTCTGTAAGCCACTTGAATAGAAAAAGCAGTCAAAATATGTCCTTAAAGAGTACTAACTGATGGTCAGTAAAATCTTGGTAACAAAAGAACCATCTCTCCTTATCTTTTCAAGACACTTTGAGAAGTTAAGTGTTTGGTTAGACAATCATAGGAGTAAGGGCAAGAAGCTTTTTATATGCTGAGTCCTAAAGGTCATGTATATGACCTATACACTCCTCAAGTATAATGAAAAATTAAAAGGAAAAGATACTTCAAGATGAATAAAAATTTCAGGTATCATCTCAGAGTTACAAGCAACATCTTCAACTTCCAATCAGAGGAGGATCAGACCGAAAGGAAAAAAGAACATAGATACCTTTTTTTATACATGCTCAGATCTAACTGATGGTCAGTAAAATCTTGGTAACAAAAGAACCATCTCTCCTTATCTTTTCAAGACACTTTGAGAAGTTAAGTGTTTGGTTAGACAATCATAGGAGTAAGGGCAAGAAGCTTTTTATATGCTGAGTCCTAAAGGTCATGTATATGACCTATACACTCCTCAAGTATAATGAAAAATTAAAAGGAAAAGATACTTCAAGATGAATAAAAATTTCAGGTATCATCTCAGAGTTACAAGCAACATCTTCAACTTCCAATCAGAGGAGGATCAGACCGAAAGGAAAAAAGAACATAGATACCTTTTTTTATACAATGCTCAGATAGCATCCTTTGAAAACACACTTCTATCCAAGAAAAAAGTTCTTGTATTTTTCCTGTCATCTTCTGAGCTTCAGTGGCATAAGGTAATAATTGAAATTGGCCCTTCAAGGGAAAAAATGTTCAGAAAAAAATCAGCAGATCATCATCTGGCTTTGCAGCTTTGCTAATTCCACATCCTCAATGCCTGGATGAAGATCACAGGCTTGCGGCTACATTTCTCTGCCACTGATAGGAAAAAAAATTGGAAAAGTTTTTAAAAAATCTGCAATTTAAAACATTCTACAGAAAGCAAGAAAAAGAGGTCAGGAAAGGTTATAAACTTTTGGATGCTGCTGAAGACATTTCTATTGCCTTAAGCAAGAAGGCAAAGAGAACGTATCTGAATATTTCAATCCAGATAAACGGGGGGTTTATCTGTATGGTGCCCAATGCTTGTAAGAGAAATCTTGCACAGGAAACTATCTCCTGGGTTAAATCCAGTTCCTCATAATGCCAGCCACTACATCACATAACCCTTTCAAAACTGCACTAATTCCTTTCAATAAACTGAAGCACAGATATTTTGTCATCAAAACATACTGTTTGAAAACACACTAACCCTTTTGCTTATTCATACGAGTGTAATGTTTGAACTTTTCAGTTGCATCTCAGTAGACACTTTGATGACGAATATGAATCAAACAATGCTTCATATACCAAGCAGAGTACATTGCATTAATTTAGTTTCAAGGTGACAAGGAAATGAATTATAATGATTAAGTCTGCATTATGAAAAAAAATGTTGAAAGCTCCTAGCCAGATGGAAATGCTCAAGAGCAGTATTCTAAAAACTAACTGGGGACCAACTAGCATCACAGAAAGAGAATCTGTGGAAATACATTCAGTGGTTTAGATGCATATTTTCAGCATATTTGTAGATGCTATCCAACACTTTGCCAAGACCCCAGGCTCATCCTTCTTCACCTTCTTTTCATCCTACCTGTAGGAATTTCACTTACCTATTCTGTCTAGTCCAGGAAAAAAAAACACAGAAGTGCAATGAAGTAGCTCTACTGTGGAAGATTTCTTCAAGGAGGGGCTATATACATTTCCAGTAAGAAGGGGGCCATACATATTTTCCAAAGATTTTTGGCACTGCAGAGGGATCCCTTTCAGATTTCCAGCAGCAGTCTACTTCTTCAGAAACCTTTAATCATCTTTGCTGCTGGCAAGACATCTGTTGGAAGTTTTGGAAAACTGAGAATGAAAAAGCTCGTAACTTTACAGAATTCACTAATAGAAAGTGAGAAATAAAACCTGCACAGGATTACTTGAAACTTCAAAATGTACTGATAATAAATGGAATCTGGCTAGAAACAGTTTGGAGTTGAAGCCCTACAGTAAGCATCTCCAGAGCTAGGCAAATCAGTTCTTACAAGAATTTAGGAATCTACCTATGCTGCAACCTCTGTCTGAACCCAAAAAAAGTCAAAAGTTACTTTTTATTCATGTAAAGAGAACCTCCTCTCTTGTCCCAAACATCTTCCTTTTCTTCTCTCCTCTTGCCACAGTTCCTTATTGGATGACATCTCCAGTTGTCATGGAACCTGCTACTATGCAACCCTGGTGCACTTCCTGCCAGATGAAGTTCCCAGAAAATGCTATTCAAGAAGGGTAGGTTAAAAAAGCAGAATCCCAAAATATGAGAATTTCAAGGTCAGCAATACCTAGGAACTTCACAGGAGTTCTTGTGCTCCTGCATCAGAAAATATGAGGCATGTATGGTCTCTGGGAGCTGGGGAGGTGCTGATAACATCTGAAAAGAAAAAAATCAGATTGGGGCTTGCTGAGGAAAGACTGTTTCAGTCCTTGCACATTTAAGAAAACTGACATTAAAATTCTGAAGAGGTTCTAATCTTCATCCAAATGGATCGTATTTAAAGACCTTTGTGAGCAATTCTACGCTGTTGGGAGTTTCCACATTGTACGACTGTCCTCAGTCCTCTCACCACTGCTGGTCTTATGTTCTGTAACTATGAAAAACAATAGGTTTTGAAATTTTATCCAACTTATGTTTGCAACTAACATCTTACATTATTAAACAACTGTGAGTTAAACAGAATCATAATTTCTACATAAAAAAGAGCTTAAAATCCATGTAGATGTTGACAAACTCAAATGCTATGGTTGACTCAAACAATGAGCCTCCTGAGTTTTGGGCACCGAATCAAAATTTAACCCAAAAGTAAAAAAGAAACTTTTTCAGCACCGTGTCTCCTATGTGTGTAGCTGTCAAAAGAAGAAGCAGGTAAGGTCATGTCTTCCTCTGCCTAGACAAATGAGGAACAGTTTCCCATCCCTCTGGCAACAACATGGATAGCATAAGGGAGAATATTCCTACTGCTAAAGACAGAAAAGTTAAAGAGGAACCTGTTATTTCCTTATATGACGTAGATCTAAAACGAAAAATCTAAATTTTATTTATTTTAACAAAACACAGTGAAAAAAGGGTGGGTGGATCAAAACTGTAGACCGTTGTGAGCAGATTTAAAAAGGAATCTAAAGAAGTATATATTTCTTTGCTTAAAATAATAGAAAAAATCTTACTTAGATGGCACATTGGAATATAAACACAAATTTGTATTTATAATTTATATTTTGTATAAATACATGCATAGGTATGTTTTAGTAGATAAACACACACACTACAGATATAGTAGACTGAAGTATTTTTCAGGCAGATGATAACCAGACTTATCTTTATATGATGTGATTTAGAGAAGCAGAGGAGTAAGAACAGCAAATCTGAAAACATTATTTATTTGCACCAACACATGCAGAAATAGATACGTGTCAGTTGATCTGCAATGCGTATTCACCATTATGCTTGTGATGACTCAGAAATGAAAATGCAGATTCAGCTCTGTGAGCTTTCAAGATAAAGCTGGGCAAGAGGTAATTTGCCTGCCCCATGAAACTTTTAAACATTTGAAGACTGTTATGTTGTACCAGGATAAACCCAAGACCCTCAACATGTCTTCCAATAAAACAGCAAAGGGACAACAGTAGAGGGAAACCTCTCCATTATTGCTCTGCTCCTCAGAGAAGGGAGCTGAGCTTTGGACACTAACGCTCTATGGAGGTGATCTATACAGTGCTGCAGAGGTGCAAAGGGACAACAGTAGAGGGAAACCTCTCCATTATTGCTCTGCTCCTCAGAGAAGGGAGCTGAGCTTTGGACACTAACGCTCTATGGAGGTGATCTATACAGTGGGCTGCAGAGTTAGCTTTCCCAAACCTATTGAATGACACATATAGCGGATTCAAACTGGAGCCTTTCTCCATTCCTTTTCACTTAGAATAGCCAGAAAGTCCAAGTCCTTAGATGAGAGTCTACCAAGCCTCAAGTCTTTGATTGAAGCATGTTCAGAGCTCAGGTGCCGGTTCTGGTGGGTAGAGTCAGAAGGCATTCAGTCATCAGTAAAGATTTGGTCATGCTTTCCACCTCTGAGAAGTGTGAAGCTAACCATTATACCCTTCCTTATTTCTGCCCTGGGATGCCACTCTGGATAACTCCTCCTAAGATAATTCCTCATTGGTACCTCCAGATAACATAGCAGAAGAAAAAAAGATGACAAATATATCCAATGAGTCTCCCATGGCAGGTCCAACCTGTTAACCTTTTGGTCTTGACCCTTCCTGACACCCGTGGTTAAAATTAATTGCTTCAGATGTGAAAAAGTAAGATGGGCAATAATTAGGGCAAATATTAATAGGCAAATAACTAGGGCTTTACTCATGCTCCTTTGCATGTGGAGCCAGTTATGAAAGTTACAGGCTGTACCCTTTGATAGGTAATGGTTTAGTTCCCCCTTGGTCCAGAAAAAATGTCCTCACTTCAACTGTTGACTGATTAAAACACTATGATCAAACACCTAATGGGATCCCACCATAAATGTGGTCTCCAAATTCACTTTTGTGTGCCCCTTAACAGGTAAATCAACCTTGTGCATAAGCCACGGAACACAAAAGCATTGTGTGCAACTGTTATAAAAGAGCCCTTTACAATCTCAAATGAGACATTGCCAATCCTCTGTTAAATTTCATGGGATAATTTAAAACACATGTAAATAGATGAATGGTTTAAAATTCTTTTGGATTCTATTATAAAGACAGCATGCCATCAATTGCAGTAACTGCTTTAACACACAGAAAATGACAATAGACTGTGATCCCTGAAGTATAGCAGTGATTAATAATTTGGGGGGGGAGTATTTTGTTGTTTAAACTTGCTTCCCTCCTAGAATTTGTATCCCCTAGGCCACTATTTTTAAGAACAGTGATCACAAATGAGAGGCAGGTAGTAAGTTGATAGAAAATACTAAGAAAGGGAAATATTCACGCACCGCCTTGATTCCCAAGACAAATCAAATATATAACTGACTTTACCTATAAAGTCTAATTCAGTTATGCTAAATGTTTCTGAGGTACAAAACTGCATCTACTGTCCATTCATTTGATGCAGTAATCTCATATCAAAAAACATTTTATAAGTAGGAAGATTCCAAGCACTTACCTTTATGAGTTTGAAGGCTAAATAAATAAAACTGGTATATAAAAACCCAAGTGTACAACTTTACATTTCACATCCCTCATTTCTAAATTCAGACTCAATTCATGAACACAAATTACAAATGTAAAAGCTGCTACTCAGAAATGGAAGGACAGATATATACACAGGCAGCTACAGAAACAAAGAAAGTAGCCATCTAGATCTGTGAAAGGCGGTACAAATTACTAGCAAAATAAATTTCATCCGCAACAGAGCTCCATAGGTACTACCAGGAGTCAAGCAATAGCAGAAAGAGTGTTTGGGTATTTTAACATTGTGTCATCTAACATAAACACCTGCAATGTGTCTACACTACCACTTTATCCCTTCTACTATAACTAATGTAGCTGCTCTCAGAATGAAACAGTTTTACCATATTGACATTGTAAAGCAGGCTAAAATGTTGGCAAAAAAAAAGAGCTAAAGGTACATGTTTATTTGAAATCAATAACATGTTTCAGAACTTTAACGTTAAAAAAAAAAAATCAAAATACAAATAGACGCTTCTTACAGAGCTAACACATCATATAATAAAGTATGTCCCCCGAACAACAAAGCTTTTATGTATTCATCTGAGAGCCCTTGATCCAAAATGAACCCAGTTAGATAAAAACAAATCAAGTGTATGATTAAGGATTTCTCTCTACTAGCTCTCTATATTAAAGAGCAGGATTATGCATCTCTGAAGGTAGAAACCTCTTCCAAGCTCCAGGGTGACACTCAGTTATGAAGTGTGTGGAGTATTTCCATATTGCATAAAGAAGAGTCACCTTTCATAGACAAGTCTCTTGCCATGTTGCACTAGATCAAACAAATGCAAACTCTGTTTCCATTCTGAAAAAACAGACAGAAACGTTTCTGTCACTAGAGAAGAAACAAAGAACATCCACATTAATCTACTGGAAATGACTGCACATGTTCTCTTCTAAGTCAAAACCTGAGAAGGCTCTTGTTGGATTGGTACGTGACTCCTAAAGGCAACAGCTAGCTCACAAAGGTGTATTGTCTCTCCTTCATCCCTTGCTGTCCTCAGACCACAGGAAGGATCCAGGACGATACAATGGCACAGTAACCCCCTATGCCACCATTCAGGTTTCACAGGAAGACGTTTAAAACAAAATAAAGACCACATGAGCAAAGAATGTGAAAACAAATATCTGCATGTTCAGTTTTACATATGTAGGTGGTGTCTTTGGTTTCATCTAGGCTAAAACATCAGGGTAAAAAAGCATTGACTGTAACTGCTTAAAAACAAATCTTGGGCTAATAAGTAACATCCATAAGAGGAGAAAGTTTCTTGTACCAACCTGTGCAATTAAAAATATTAGAGGTCCATGGCCTGTATTTCATATGTAAATGTTATTCTAAACGTGCCAACATTTGTCTTAGTCCAAATCTCACAATGTTTTCACCAGTAGACAAATAAATACTTGCCCTGCTCTATTTTTATAAAGAATAAATGGAGGAAGAGATTTACTGAAAGGCAGTCTCCCCAATAGATAGGATTGACTTTATGAGTGATTTTATTATGGTGGTAAAAAAAAGTGATCTTTAATTGCGGTAGCTTAGCAAAAAGACTGTTGCATTTTATCTTGTGTCAAGATGCTCAGTAGACATACCTGGCTTTGTTTCTACATACAAAAGATTGCAATACTCTCACACTTGGTATGTATGCATCATCCTGATGTAGGTATGTGCTTGGCCAGAAACAGTAAAACAGTCAGTTTGGTGACTAGTTGGAATCGGGAAGCGTTTTTGAGGTTTGGCCATATCTGCAACACGATTTTGTCAGACAACAGGCTGTAATTAGAAAAGAGAGATTCTGAAAGGATTTCAAAAGAGCATTAATCTAGGTCAGCATTAATCCAGTTTCAAATGGGATGTGGCTTTTTTCCCTGCATCTTTCCACTGAAATGCTCATTTTAACAAAACTTTGAGAAACCCATAAGATGGCGTAAATTACCTTTCCAATTTACAGAATGAGATTTAGAAAGAGTTGCTGTCAGTATGCTGCAACCCATGTTACCTTTCCTTTTTTCTTCTGTACTTCACATAGACAGATGGAGACACTGAATGTCACAGAAGAGACGAATACAGCTCAAATCTCTGGGAGAGAAAAAAACAACATTGAAGGTTTTGTGAGAACATTTTTCTTAGTATGGAGTACTGCCTTTCCAAGATAGCTGGAAAGGAAAACATATAAGCATCAAAAATCAGCAAAAGGTTCAGTAACATTTATGTACTCTCCCTGTTTACAGACTGGAAGAGGTAACACACCAGCATTACTGTGTGCTTAATACCTAAGCCTGACTTGAAAGTATTCCAAGATACTAGAAATGACTTCTTGTTTTGCTTATTTAGTAAAAGAAAGATAAAACACAGAGACAATTTTATGGAATAGATTTTTAGGAAGGACTCATCTCACCTAATTTACACTTTACTTATGTTATCCCTAATCTACAAGCTGGGCAATGAGGCTTTCTCAGTGGCCCGCAAAGAATTTCAGTTCTTCCCATCCCAAAATAGGCACGCTGCACTCCCATATGGAAGTACCTAACTCCTCACCATTAGCTATCAGATGTTTCTAAATGCTTCAGGGTGTATCACAAGTCTCTCTCATCAACAAAGATGATCTTTTTTTTTTTCTTTTTCTAGAAAATCATCCTTGTTATGTTTTAAATATCTGTGTATTAAAAGCTTTCATTGAGACAGATTTTAAAACTTTAATTTAATTTCAGTATCTGTTATGGCATAGGTTTTCATTTGAGAATAAAAACTAAGCAGAAGGCTTATCTTTGTCAGATTGTTTGGATTGTAAAAGTCCCTTCTCCGTGGAATTATCAGTGCCAGCTAAATCTAGGCTCTGCCTTTGCTTTTCGCTCCCCAAAACCCTGACTTTGTTCTAGCAAATTTTAAAAGAAATTTCTGGAACATGTTCACATGTTCTGGAAAGCTGCCGTATTCAAGCAGCACCAGCCGAAAGGTCATGATGCTTAACTTCTTATGCGTGTATCATAAAATCAAGTTTGAAGGGGTTTTGGAAAAAGAAAAAGAAAAAGAAAATGCAATTTATGAGGCTCATCTCCATTCAAACTTCCATGATCTAGATCGTGACAAGTTGCCAATTTGCCAGCGTAAATAGGAAAATGGTTATAATTATGTTTCCCTGTGCTGTTGTTCTGGAAAGTTTTGACCATTTAGGATGTTCCAGAGTCAGTGGTTATCCAAGAAGCACAAGTAAAAGGAAGGCCACAGCAGGAAGGAATTGTGCATCACTAAGCATGAGGATGCCAGCCCACGCGCAGAGTACCAGCAAATGTACCAAGATGGTTGTAAGGGGAAAAGAAACTGCTGAGAGGCCTTAAAGAGGCTGAATTAACCAATGGGTTTCCATAAGAGCCACATCGTATGGGGGACAATGCAGAAATGTGTCACAACTACATGAAGACCTTCCAGAGAGATGGAGTCAGGATGATTATGTTAGTGAACTATCTCATACTTTTACCACAGACTGCACAAAAAAACTAACAGGGTTTTGTTGTTGACTTCTGCAGATGATTAGCTCATTCAGCATGAGCAAGATTTTTGACATGGTTCTTAGGGGTTTTTTCTTTTTTTTTTTTTTTAGTAAGTGTCTTAAAAAAATCTTTTATGTAGATATGTATGAGAGGGAAAAAAGGAAAGAATTAATTCACACCTACTGACCTAGGCATCTAGCTTTCTGCATAGCACGGGTTTTTTAAGAAGGTGAGTCAGAGCAGGAATATAATCCAGCTCCCTAAAATTAAGGGCTAATAATGCCTCTTTATGTGCCATGCCTCCTTCAAGGCACACCCACATTAAACAAAAAACAAAACAAGCAAACAAAAAAAAAGGCCCTGATTATATGGTTTGCTCCTGAAATTTGTGCTCAAAAGTGTATTCGTTTGGTGAACACACTCTTTCTGTTACATGGTAAATATAAAACAGACTTTGCCCATTTACATATTTCTGGTTCATACAATATTTAACTGAGACTGGATACAACAACCATGAATAACTGAGGCAAAACAAAACCCTATCTGTATATTCAAAAGCATAATTAAATACATTTCCATTGATACTTACTCTGTTTTCTCACAGTGAACTATTTAACAGGAAAAAGACTGACAAAACTGTACCAGAGTGATTTAAGTTATTCATTTGTTCATTTTTGCAGGAAAACTCTTCTGCTTAAGAAACATTAGAGACAAATTCTACAGGTCATTTAGGGATCAAAGAAAATGGACAGAGAGGGCTAGCAACATTTATTTTGGTCTCAAATGAGCAGCAATAGTGAAGAAACTGCCAAGGTTTCTTTCCGATGCCAGAAACACAAGCCACCTCCCATTCATGGAATAGGAAAAGTTAAGTCAGTGCAGCAAAGCCGGCCAACTAGCTTACCTTGGGCAGAAGTTCTTCTAGATTGTAGTTCTAATATATTTGGGTTGGTATAGAATACTTGACCTATCCCATGCACCTGTATGTAAAACCAGTTCTTCCGAGGGAAGCTAAATTTGATGGCATGGGCTGCAGATGACTGAGCATGATTTCAAGCATTTTGCAGCAAAGACTGGGTTTAGATATGCAATTTCTACTCCATATCATCAAAACAGGTTTCTGCAAAACTGTGTCAAAATAATAAATCACCCATTGAAAATGGTACAGTCACTGATCCATACATTTAGCATTATCCAGTATAAGAAGGCACCAAGGAAGCCTAGGTCATCACCTGCTCACATTTTTATTTAAATGAAAAGCAAGAAAATGAATGGTTGCAATGTTAGGAGCTGACATTAGAGGAACTAGGGATTTGCAGAAACATAAAGAGCCTAGGTAGGCCAAGAAAGAAGAAAAAACAACCTGATCTGAGGCCTCAGGAGTTACCGTTACTTCAAAGTGAGACATAATGGCTGGACTTGATGATCTTACAGGTCTTTTCCAACCTAAATGATTCTATGATTCTATTCTATGATTCTATATCTACAAAGGTAACAATATGACAATCTGCAACTGCCATCCCAAAGCATGTCTACTTTGTTGAAGTTGCCATTTCATTTAAACCGAGAAGCTGGCAGCACATTTCCCATCTCCCTGAAGTGAGGCGGGCAGCAGTGTGAAAATTTTCTTCTGGTCCAGGAGTCCTCCAAGAGGGAAGACACAGAGCAGACCGAGACAGAGGCACACACAGATCGTACATCACCAGAAGGAACAAATGTCCTGCCTCCTGCCAACAGCACCACTAGCTGCCAACAGCTGTCACAGGGAGACTGGTAAGGCTGGGACACAGTACGAAACAGTTCAGAGATCACTGAGGCCACATTAAGAAATGGAGAGATCTTTTTTCTCTAGCACAAAGACAACTGGAAGCAGACACCAAACACAGCAGCTGAGTGTGGAGCAACTTGCCCGAGCCTGTATCCATCTCCCCGCTGTGGGAATACGCAGACTAGCTGGCTCAGGGCTGCTAGCAGCAACAAAGGTCTGTGTGGACCAACCCAGCTACTAAGGACTCCACTCCCTACTGTGGGAATACGCAGACTAGCTGGCTCAGGGCTGCTAGCAGCAACAAAGGTCTGTCTACTAAGGACACTCCCTACTGGATTTGGAGAGAGGAATAAGCAGCCACGGGACTCCACATAATCCTAAACACCATTACCCATTGCATATGTAACTGATGATGCAAGAGCATTGTCACTTCCCTCCATACGCATGCATCTGAAATCACAATCTAACTTGCATATAGGTTAGCATAAAGGAAAAGGGTTAACACCAAGCTCCACTATAATGAGGCTCTTTGACAAAATACAAAGTTAATCATACTGGGGCCAGGGTTTTGGGGGCACATTTTTTCCCCACTACAATAATAAGTATTTTCCAGAAATGTACCTTAAGTTCTTTTTTGTGCTGCTTTTCTCTAAATTGTCCGCTGATTTTTCCCCTTAAATCATTGACTTCACCTACCTTTTGTATAAATATTTCTCTGAATGCATTTCAAATAAAAATTATTTCAATTTACTGACCCATGAAAAATCTTTCCATAATTTAATCAGGGATAATAATCGTTCTTGAAGCTGTGAAATGCCTCAACTGCAATTTTCCATGTAATGAACAATAAACGTTTATATTCAATAATAATGAAGTGTATATTCACTGAGGCATACATTTCTAACCACATAGTTTTGAGAAGAATGACGTTTTTAAAAGCAGTTGCACTCCACACTAATTAATTTTGAGAACATAAACACTCTCCAAAGTTGCAAAATTAGACAATTATGCAATAATATGTTGTAATCATAACAGTTTTTCAGCTCTGAAGATTTTTTTTACTTATTATTTTCACCACTACTAGGCTCTTAGAGCATATGGATGAATACTACAAAACCAATCAGCAATACAAAATGTATGCTTTACATTTTAGCTTAGACTTCTGGTGTTTGCAGAACAGTGTGTCAAACTGCTGTTCCCACAGCTGTAAAGCTTTAAGACTTAAGAAAGCATTGAACCAGAGTCTGTCTTCACATAATTGGAGTGGCGCAAAGTTTTGTTTGGGGGGGTGTTCATTTAAAACACAAAGCTCCATCTGACAAACGCCAGGTTATTCCCCACATGATAAAAATGCGGGATTATTTATTACTCTGTGACATATAATTAACATGATGATTGGCTCTAGACACCTTATAGGCAATGAACACTTTTTTGTTTTTTTCCTTTTAACTACCATTTAAAATCACTAGGAGGAAAAAAAAAAAAAAAAAAAAATGAAGCGCAAGGGGAAAAAAAAAAAAAAAAAAGAGATGCAGCCACTGAGGGAATTTCCAAATTAAGAGGTCCTTGAGATTCCAAAACAAGCCCCAAAAACATAACAGACACTCTGCTCTTCATAAAACATTCACAATAGCAGAGGCCCAGCTTACAGCTTTTAACTGCTGCAGCACTCGCACTTCAAGGCAGGATGGTGTGAGGCCATACAAAGGGATCCCACAGCTACTGCGCATCACGGACTAATGAATCTTTTCTCGTGACAGGTACAGACCTCGGGACTGGGGTGGGAGCCAGACTGTCAGAGGAAAAGTTCAGCAAATCTGCAGTGGCAAAGGCTCAGTGTGCAAGATCCTCCAACAGTCTGGAAGATTTACCTTTATGCATGTATATTACACCAAATATTTTGTAAATCCCTACCTGTCACCATATGTTTCAGTCAAATCTATGTGCTATCCAAAGCATACACAAACCAAGATGTTGTCAATCTTTAGGTTGTTTCCTGAAGACAAACATACCTATCAGAGCTGAGGAATTTTTCCTTTTGTTCTGTCAAAACCTTTTTCAGTCCCTTGAACAGTTCAATACCTTACAGGCATTTAAAGGGGGTGGAAAAGCTGTCTCCAACTCTTTTGTTAGTTGCTGTTTATTAAACATAATGTAATAATTCTGACTAATTCTTAGTAATTAGTGCATAATTCCACTAATTCTATTTGAAATGTAGCATAGGACCTTGAATACATTTTCCAGTTATCCACAATGGAGTTTTCACTCTCATTTGCAAGAACCAGGTTACCAGACTCATTGCTGGAGCTAATGTACAGGGGTGCAACTGCCCCCCAGAGCAGCGCAGATCTTTGCAGTCTCTACTTACAGAATCTTGGGACCTCCGATTCCTCACATCCTTGCCACAAGACAGCACTGGCTTTTCCTGAGTGTGAGGCCTATCTAAACTTTTACCTTTCCTTCTACTTCTTTGCTTGTTTCTGAAACCCAAAGCCTCAAAAGGATTTAAAAACAGGATTCTTCTCACCTCACTTCAAATGTCACTGTATACATGTCTATGCATGAACCAGTCATCTGAACTGCCCTTTAGCCAACAGAGGGAAGAAACACTTCCAGATTACACATTTGACCTATTTTAAAGTCTAATTTATGCAGAGATTAGTTGTGTGCTAGATGCTCTTTTTTCCTATGCTGACCATGGAGACAGTCTAAATGATAGATAAATCCCACCATGGCTAACCTACCTTTTAAAAGAATAGGATCCCTACAGACATATTTTAAAAGAGTTGCTGTGCGGGTCCCTCCATTAAGTCTTCCTTTCAGTCTCATTGAGAAGAAGAGATCAGAATAGAATTTTTTTAGCCAAACTTGACCTGAAAGAAATCACAGACTCTGGTCAAGAAATAAAAAATAAATCACAAAACAATGATGGTTTCTATTAATCCTATTGGTCAGAAAAATAAAATCTTTTTCTCTTATTCTCTGAAGAGAATAAGAGAAGAGAAGAGACATTTCCATTTTGATGTTTTTCTAATGAAACTTTTTGTATTCAAAGCCATGCTTTATTTTGAAATTTGCCTGCATTTTAATCACAAAACAAATGTTATTGGAACGAGCCAACCAAAAAATCAACAGCTCTAGTCATGAGCTCATGTTCCACATTTAGGGTGTTGTCCTGCCACAGAACAGAATCGCTTTTGCAACTGTACCCTGCTCTCCTCCAGCATCTTACCTTGTGTCTCAGGGCAGTAGTCCTTGCAAAGGTGGAAGTTTGTGGCGCTGCAATTTATCTTCCCCTTCAGCTTTTGGCTCATCCCTAGGGTATATCTGATGGGCGCTAATCCACCTTAATTAGCCTACTGGGAAAACAACAGATAGCTTGCAAGCCTTGAAAGGCTTGTTCGGGAAAGTCGACAACTCTGGCAAAGAGCTTACTGTGTCTCCAATCAAGACAAAAGGAGAGATTGGATCACCATAATGAACTCTAATTTTGTATTGCTCTAGAAGGATAAAACGAGGGTGAATTAAGGCTCTGACATCTTTTAGCACAAGAGCAAATGAAAGCTCTAAATTATGCATTTTTTTTCTGTCAACTGAATAAGCACGACTTTATAAGCATGATTTAATCCAAAAAACAGATGCACTCTTCCCTTAAGACAGAAATCTAAGCCAACTGGCTTGCATAAGCGTTTTCTGTGCGTGATTATTGGACGTGGCAGGTTGAAAGAACCAAGAAGCAGGATTTTGAGCCATGGCAGGAGATGCAAAGAACAGAGGTCCAAATCTTCACAGGAAATAAAAGCAGGCAAGAGAGAGAATAGTGGGGGAAGATATTCAGCAGTGTTTAATCGCAGAGTTCAGGACTCAGGCTATGAATGCAGTGATGACATGTATAAGTGGCGGTCCTCTTTGTGCGATTTTGCTGCGCGAGCAGCATTGCAAGTTGTCGTGCATCATCCATAGCCATGGTTACAATTTTTACCTAGCAATGATTCCATTGTAATTAATAGATGTTCCCACTGCATAAGGCAGAATACTGATGAGGAATTTGAAGGGCAGACAATAGTTTAACTATCTTTCATTAAAGTCTCACTTTATTTTGAGCAAGCTGCATTCATCGTGTTGCCTCTCTCTCAGTTTCTTATTCTTTCTGATTATCGATAAACTGAACTAACAGATTTCCACTCCAGTAGATCTTTCTTTCTTCTGTTTTGTGCACTGCATCTCCTGCCTTTTCAAGGCAGACCACAGACAGAAATAGGAGCCCATTACACTCTTAGTTATCTTTGTTTTTGAAACAGAATGGATGCCGTTCTGTGCGTGTTGCTGTAACCATGTCTCCAGCTTATTAACAACTAATTACAGAATATCCTGGATATAGTTGAAAACCATTAAGTTAGATTTAATGCTAACGTATTAGTGTATGCAAAATTTACTGCTGATTGAACTTTTCAATCTGTAAGTGGCCTAAACAAGTCACGTTTTCTATTGCACCCATAACTGTCAAATTTTCAGCTGTGGCTCAATACAGGGGCTTTCAAACACACGGTCATTTTCTCATTGATGAGAAGTTATTTTTTACAGTATGTACCAATTAGAGGATAAAATTATAGCAGCAATAGTCTCACCAGGAAACGCAAAGGGATAAAAAGAGAAGAAAAAAGTAGCATAAGCAGAAATCATTGCCTGATTTTGAATCCTTAAATTGGTGTCAGCAGTGGCTGTGGCACATAGACACTGATTTTTCTTTAAAAATGCGGCACCAAACAATATTGTTCTCACTGCCTGTTCGAGAGCTAGTGGCAAAACCCCTACCAATATTGATGGTGCAGGACCAGAACGAACAGCTCCTAGCTGCCTAAGTCACATTTGAAAATAGGCCTATTTGTCACCTCTCTTCACACAGAGAGATCTCCCTGCACGTCTCTTCCAGCTGAACTGACAGGGAGGTTATGCATATGGACATATTTATCAAGCCAATATATATATATTTTTTTTTTTTACCATACTGAACAGCAATGATTGGTTATATTTTACCATTTAACTGTCCATTATAAAATAAAACAATCAATCTGGTTATTTATGGAGTCAAGTTTCAGGCCTTGAAAGAAAATGAGTCAGAATGGGATTTAAATGAATGAATCTGCCTTCAGGAAAAAAAATCAGCTGAGATTTTAATTTGAAATTCAGTTATCTTAAACCTCAGCATAATGCTGAATTGTAATGAAGAAAGGATAACATTCACAGCTAATTTTGGATTTGTGAACACATAAAATTGATAGCTTGATAAGGTACAGAGGCCAAATTCTGGCCTACACTCCATCTACATAAATGTCACTGATTCAGAGGGAACAGCAACAGTTCTCCCTTCAGATTTCTTTTAATTAGTGTTATTTTTCAGTTTTGATATTTCCATGTCACTTAATTTTGTCCTGAAGTTTGCAGGTGTTCTTGAGAACTTCATGAAGTTTGTGATTTTGGTGCTTGGTTAAAAAACTAAACACACGTTGGTGCTTTCCCTCTATTCATTCCCATGTCCCTTGCACCCAGTGGAAAGGAGAGAAGCCTGAGGAGCAGCAGATGAAGCAGGACCACAGAAAACAGGAAAGTGAAAGCTGGCTGCTGCCAGCTCCCCACCAACACTCACTGTATGGGAACTAGAGCCTGTAATCCCATATACATGCATATGCATATGGATGACTGTAGTCATGATGAATAGAAATGTTTGTCTCACTCATGTGAAAAGACATCAGCTGCTTTTGGCTTCAAAGTCAAGATGTCTGTTTTTAGCCTTTCTTCTGTCAGAGACACCTGATGGATCTGGACTGAATCCCACACTGATGGATGAGTAGTATTTAGCTAACTTTTCTGTAGACCATGTAGAGTTAAGGAAAATGTTTAAAGCCATTATCAATGGTTTTAAAAGTTTTGTTAAAGTGTCTCTTTTTCCCTTTCTTCAGAAAGATACTGATGTGCTAGGAACTGTTAAGAGAGGATGGAAAAGCTCAAACCCAAGTTGTAGGACAGAGGAGATGGGCTAGATGCTGTGCACAGAATAAGGACTCCTCTTTAATCCTGGCTGGATATTTACAGGTAACCAAATAAATAAGAAACATGTTAACATAAATATTAACTTAACTTAAAAAGAAAACCAGGCATTAGGGTTTTTTTCTCCATTCCAAAAGAGAACTTTGAGTAATTGTCAGCTTTTGTGAATCAGCAAAGAAATTTAACTATCTCCGAAGATCTTCCAGTTACAACGTGCCACACAGTAATATACAAGATTAAACAGTAATCTGTCATTTCCCCCCTGCCCCATTTCATATTGCATAACTCAAAAGCTGTAACAAGCACTTTTAAAGGCAGACATTTGTTTCTCAGAACCAGTGACTAAACCTAATGTTTTTCACTAGCTACAAGTCTAAAACCAGAACAGAATCAAGTTAAGAACAATTTTATTTCCTGTTCTCTTCTTGCTCTTAAAGACTAAAAAATACCCCCTACAACTGCAATCAACTGTTTGATTTGTTTTAAAATAAAGAATATAAACATTAGCAGATCATTAACTTTCTCCAAGTTTGGACACGTACTCTGATATGATGCTACATAGCTTCATTGCAGCTTAATATATTGACACATCCCTAAAGAACATTTTTTTACAGGGATGCTGACCTACAGAGGAAAAAGGAGTTGGGGTTTCTTCTTAAAACTTGGAACATGGTGAACGGAAAAGGAAACTCTAATTTGATAATATTATTTGTTAGTCTTAAGCAAGCCATTTCATACCTTATTAAAGAGGTCCAAAAGAAATTACAGAAACTTGACCGTTTGAGCTGTTTAAAACTCAACAAAGTAAAACATGAGAAATACACTATATGGAAAAAGTGTGCAGAGGTAATAGCAAAAGAACCAGATGTCTTTGTAGGGCTTTACAGTCCTTAACTTTAGCCTCAGTATGATAAAGAGCAACATAAAAACCAGTCACTGCTATGGCCAAGCAAGCATACATACACTTTCAGCACAGCCAAGATATGACATTTTTAGGAACATGGAGTGCATCCATTTTGTTCTTGTGTTTGTACATTTCTGTAAGTATAGCCAGGTTTTTGCAAAGCAGAACACAAAGAGAAAGACCAGGAGGCTGGATATGCTGAGTGTAGTCTAGCAGGATATATTGGACTATTGGTTTCCCTCCAGATGTTGTTCAATGGAACCAGTGTTTCAATGGCCAAGTTTTACTGAGCTCCGTGATGTCAAACATAAGGTCCTCTACCACATGACTTAAGAAATTACGGATAAAAGCACTGTCTTAATTGTGATTGTGAATCTGGACAAATTCCTAGTGATAAATTCCTGTTGCAGAATGCATGTATTGACAAAAGACACACAGGGGAGGCTGAATGAAGATGAGTGAAATATTACAGAAGTAAAAAAATCATGAACGTGTATTAAAAAAAAAAAGATTGTAACAATTACTATTACTAGGATGTTTTCCACAGGCACTTAAAACTTCCACTTAAATCAAGGGACCAGTTTAGGTACATAGTTCTGCCGGCAAATCTTATGAATTACTTTAATGGCCAAATTCAGGAGCCTAACTTTTTACATTATTTTTTGATATTATGATCTTTATGATTGTCCTGTTCTGGTGACCAACAAACTACTGAAACACGTAAAAATCTTGTGCCCAGAGAGAGAGAGAGAAACTGCTTGGTGTCACGTTCTCCTCCCCTCTTTTAAATTGAAAACAAGGATTCTTACGTTATCAGATTTCACATAGAATCTGTCCTCAGAAAGAAACTAAAAGATCAGAAAGTTGAAACAGACACACAGACTTTTCCTCTGCAACACACTGAAAGACAGTGGATGGAAGGAAGGAAATAATTCCTGTCTTATTGCTACTCTGATTACTATTTACATATCACTTAGTGAAGAATTTGTCATACTTGACATAAGTTGTGACTGTATCAGACAGTGATAGTAACTGAAATACCAGCTGCTGATTCATGAGTCAGTCACGTATTTTTGTCTCTATAGGTTACAGAGGACATAAAAAAAACCAAAAAAACCCCTACCAACCAAACCAAACAAACAAACCAAACAGGTAGAAATTTTATGCCAAACTAACTTCCCAGAACAAAATTGCAAAAATAATTTCCATTAGAAAATCCGCCCCCTTGGCTTCTCCATACCTCAAAAAACATTTCTATCAGGAAAAAAAAATTTAATGGCAGGTGTATCCATGAAAAAAAGTTTGACTTTTCTCTTGTGTTCAAAACAGGAACATCCTCAAAGCCATTGCCAACCCTGCGTAAAGGATATCTATTTCTTTCTATCACAGAACAGAGCTAAACAGTAAGACAGGATTGATGGAGCGTACCTTTTTTTGAAGAAATTTCTTGTCAGTTTTACGAATGCTAAGGTTCAAGAAATTGGCTCTGTTTCAGTTCTCCAGAAAAAAGATTTCTGTAGACTTCCTGATAAGCTCCTATCACTCTTGTATCACACTCAGGCAACCTCAGCTACAGGCCTTGCCACTCTTCCATCTATAATTCATATGATTTCACAACTGTCTCTCATTATCTTCTACCACATAAAATCCTTGGGACGAACGTCCCATACTTACTTAATTCAGTATTTTTTTCCAGTTACGGAGAAATATAGAGCATCGACATACCAGGTTAAGATTCCTTGGAATGTTTGAGAAGAAAGAGGATGCACGTCTATAAATCATTTGAAAATGGACATGTACAGATGGTTTTAATTGACATAAGGACATGACTCATAACAGAGTATAAGAAAAAAATCTAGTGACTTTATTTTGGTCTACTGATTAACCCTCCTGCACAATCTCTGCGTGCAACCAATGTTGGGACTTACTGTTTTAAGCACCCTGCTCACAAATTGTCCAGAATTACAAATGGCTGACACCTTCATGTCGTATTAATATTTTCAAGGCAGGAAGTACCAAAAAAAAAAAGTTTTATATAGAATTAGCTTACTAGAGTTCTACCTAATTTCAAAGTTACACCCAGAATTTTAAAAATGCTCCAGACAGTATATTGCTCTGGGTAATACACTACTACTAAGTGAGACTTGTGAGACTTGAAGCTCTGCTTAATGTTAAAGCAGCTCAGTACTCCCTACAATAGTGTTGTTTCTCACACAACTCTGCCAAATGTGACTTTTGGGCTGATGATTCCCAAAGCAGGGGGTCTGCTTTGCAAGACTTCTTCTGGAAGCTTCAGCCAAAAACATTTACCTGTTCCTAAGGAACAGACAGGGGAAAACATAGGATTTTTGTTCCTGCTGAAAAAATAATATATGAATAAGCTTCCCTTATTAATTTGGTTGTGAAACAAAGCCTGGGATTAGGCAGGGAAGTTGTTCTGTGTCAAGGATAGTCTTTCAACTACACCTGTAAAATTCTGCCTATACTTGGCCCACCCAGACTCCTATCAAGAAAAAAAGACTATTTAAGCAAGCCCAGCACGAACTGGAAGTTGGAATTTCCCTGAAGACTCCTTCTATTCTCAGCTCATTGTAACAAACAGCTGAGCAAAACATTTCCTGCAATTAAAGTATAAGAAGAGAACTTGTAATGACACTTTTTATCCTCCGTGACACTTTGGCTTAAATATGAAGGAGGGAAGCTGTGACTGGATGCAGAGTCTGGAAGTGTGAGGATGGAGACCAGCTAGAGGCTGAGAAGCAAAGACATTTTGTAAGAGGAATCAGGAGTGCAACTGGGTCTGCTTGGCCAAATACCAAGGATGGAAACAAAAACAGGAGGTGGGGGAAATTGCCCAATGGAAACATGTGTGGGAGCAGAGAAGGGAAGGCAACAAAATGTTGATATGTCCTTTCAGGGGCAGGAACAGAGCTCCAGACTGCCAAATCACTTTGTCATTAGGAGCAAATTTACCACTTAACTTACTTCATGACATGTGGAGATGTCTTCAGAGGTGTCTCCAACAACAACAGAAGCAGCATAAACCACAAGGTTGTATAAGACATCTACCTTCCAGACAACAGGAATTAGGTATCGTAAGTTAGTGCCTATTGGCAAAGTTGGGCTTAGGCTACTTGTATATTCGAAAACTCTGCAGCAGAGGTAGTGAGAAAATTAAATTTCTCTGGGCAATGCACAAACCAGATGAGACTAATACTCCCTTCTAACCCAGCATCTTGTCTCCTCCTGTAGCCATAAGCAGATATCTAGGGAAGCATGAAGTAATATTTCCCCCAATACACTCTCACAATCTCCAGTGAGATGGGAAACAGGATTTTCCCGACTCAAATCCAGTGTCTCAGTGCTGTGTCTTTCCTTTTTCTTCAATGAGCTGCACAAACCAGATGAGACTAATACTCCCTTCTAACCCAGCATCTTGTCTCCTCCTGTAGCCATAAGCAGATATCTAGGGAAGCATGAAGTAATATTTCCCCCAATACACTCTCACAATCTCCAGTGAGATGGGAAACAGGATTTTCCCGACTCAAATCCAGTGTCTCAGTGCTGTGTCTTTCCTTTTTCTTCAGTGAGTTTACTTGATTACTTTCAGAAGCCAAGTCAATTTTAAGCATCCACAGTGTCCTAGGCCAGAGTACTCCTTTATGTGAAGTTCCTCCCTTTGGTTGGTTTTGAGCCTGCTGCTGGCCAGTTGCATTTAAAGCCCTAGTTCTTATATTAGAAGAGACAACGAGCAATCATTCCCTCTTCCACTCCCTTCTCCATCACATTTATCAGTTTACAGACCTTTGTCCTTTTGTTTCCTAAATGATCTGCAGAGTTCTATCTATTTAATCATGCTTCATTCAAAAATGACTCTTTACTGCCTTTCTCTCTTCCTCTTCCTGTCCTATAGCCTATTTAACAGACCACCAATCAGTATTAAAAAAATTATACAAATACAGATACAATGCACAAATATGACATAAAGATTTGTATTTTTCTGAATAACTCTAAATAGGTAAGAAAATGATGGCTCCTTGCATCTGTGCCCCATATTCAGTGTTTTCATACAGGTATTACAGATGAGCTTTGAAGAAAAATTTTTCTAAGGGGAGAGAAGATAAGTATCCTTCGGGAAAAGCTCCAGAAAGAGAAGATATTAAATGTACAGCCCAGGTTCATGTAGTGAGGGAGCAAAGGAAGGTGGTTGCTTTGACGAGAGAAACAAACAAACAATCAGGGCCTCCAAAGCGAGAATAAGAAATTTTAATTTGGTGCCAGAAAGCTTACTGAGTAAATCAGTGAGAAAGGAGGAACAATTACTCAAAGATTAAGAACTGTGTTCATTCTGGAGAGGTGAAATGGAGTCAGGGATAGTAGAGGGGCTAACAGGAATAATAAATAACGGCGTGGATTGTAAAAAAGCTTTGGTGTGTTTGAGGGCACAAGTATTAATGCTAAAAAACAGAATACAAGGCTCCAAAAATTTCAGATATTTGTGTGTGCATGTGTGTTTCCTTCTCTTTCTCCAAACATATTCAGCATCAATCAAGACCTAGGGCAGAGTATATTGGGGTGACCTTGCCAGTACCAAACCGTTCAGCAAACAGCAACATCATATCATGAGATTTCAAATAATAGGGAGTTTTTCAAGGTATTCAGAAAGCAGGGTGAGGAAAGAGGCAGGTATTAGACACGTTGAATCAAAACCTACTCAAACTGTTCTGCATTCCTGAACATTAGCCCTTATAGGCCTTACGATCATGCAGGACCATCATCTTAACAAGCAAAATCTTGAACAAGTAGTGCTAAAAGCATTTGAAAGGGCTCTAGAGAGCCAGTATAACAACTCTTAGAGAAAGTAGATCAAGCAAAACAACAAGATTATTACAGATTCCCTAAACAGAAATTAAATGCTAGCAGAATACCTCACAACCCTGAAAAAATAATGATCTCCAAAACAGGCAGCTTTTCACCAAAGGGCCAGTTTAGATCTTCATCTGTTTTCAAGAGAGTTACGTACATTTTCCGTCACTGACAATGAGATCAGTCTTGGGTTCCAAGTGTAGGTCCAGAAGCCATTATACCAAACAACAAAAGCCATCGCATACAAATTACACTGAAATGCCTATTCTGGGGGCCAAATTTAACATCTTCTATTTGGACAAAGTATTCTGGAATATGTTTCCAAGTTACCAGAAGATAAATAAATTTTTTAAAGGACAGCAAACAAATACTGAATGCATCTTTTCCAGTATAAGTATCTGGGCAAATAATCCAAAAGTTCACGAAGTTCAACTTCAGGAAATTTCAATCCACTTACGTTGCTGATCCAAAATTTAAAAAACTTATTTTAAATCTTTGAGAGAGGTTTGGAGAAAGTGGATGTAGCATTTCAGCTGATGTTTTACTGTTACCGCAAAGGCCAGTGTTTGGGGAGTGATTTACAAAAGTGTAAAGAAGCACTCAGTCACTGTTAAGACCCAGCAGAAGTTGACTACCTAATTCCACTGTGTGCTTTTAAAAAGCTCTCTAGATATCGAGCAACCTAGTGCTCCACACAGCAGCTCAAATAAAGGCTAGAAGACTATGGTGTAAGTGCTGTCAAGAGGGCAAGAAGTTGACTACTGCACGGTAAACTGCCGTGCTAACACTGTCCTCTGACAGAGGGAGCAGGACATAAAAGCCAACGGCAGAGTTCTTCCTCCACAAGAGCAAGCTGAATATTAATACGGAGGACAACTGTGGGAACACGCTGAAGTGAAAAAATAATAATCCTTGGCACCCAACACTTGCAATGCAAGCTCTGATAATACAGAAACATTGGGACGTTACTTGCATTGCTGCAAAACTAGGTGTTTTAAAGTACATAATGTCCCTTTAAATCGGACCATACAATTTTATATAAACCTCTGCATAGAAAAGAAATTAAATATACTACAGATCATGTTACATAAACTGTGTAACAGATGCTTTATATTTATTTTTTTATTCTTGTATAAGGTTTTACTCATTCCTAATCAAATGTTTATATGACTAAAATTTGGGTTAACTTGAAATTATGTGTTTTATTTGAATTTTTGAAAGCATGCAATGCCTATAGTTGTCCTGGTGGTATTTAAAAAACTGAAGCCATTAAAATATATTCCAGTCTAATAAGGAAGACAGCAAAGTTGAATGTGCTATATGGCAACATTGTACTGCTGGATGTACTATTGTATCTGGTAATTAAAATCCACTACCTTCTCATGCCACATAGGAAACAATATTGATCCTTCAAGCGGGAATACATAATACAAATCAATATACATCAATAACATATATAATGAGAAAATAAAATATATCAAGAATGTATCATGAAATATATTGTATATTTGTATTTCTTTTCTGCAAGAAAAGAAATTAAATAGATTAAAAGGATTTAAATGGATTTTATAGTTTTTAAAAAGTAAAAGCAAGGAAGCCTGCTAGCATGAGGATTCTTAATCAGAATTTAAATGACAAGTACCAAATGATTTAAGGCATAGATTGCAAATGGGAACCTTTTCCCAAGTCATCCCGTCTTGAAACCTTAGAGGTCAGTGTACTTTTATAAGTTCAAAATCACCAAAGTAATGTTTCCAAGAAGTTTTTTAATGACCATTGGTACTTGATGGTGTAACACTAAGAAATTTTTTGAAGTGTCAGTCTTCACTTCAAGAACTCAGGCTAAAAAGCTTATCCGTAGGCTAATAGAGCAAATGTTGGCTAAGTGTCACTTAAATGACAAGTAGACACCAAGGAAATAGAAGACACCGTGTAGTTGTGAAATTTTGTTTTCTACTGTGGGGTCTAATGCTCGTTGTGAGGCTATGGCACCTGCAGCAAAGGGTCCTACACAGTAGATGTTATTTAAGCCATCTAAACTAATCGTCTACCATACATTTGGCTTTCAGTTTTAGGGGCCTGGACTTCTTGGCCAAGGTCAGCCAGCCTGTATTATTCTTAGCTGTTCTCTTAAGATGAACAATGAAGGGAAGTCAAGCAATGATTTATTCTTAATATTACAAATATGACAAATTTCAGAGGAAAGAGTGCCCAAGCAAGGGAGAAGAATCTGTGCATGTGTCTGTCAGGATGACAGTTCTTCCACTTTCTAACTGTTAGTAACCAGCATGCTCCAGAGGAGTTGAGCCTCTGAACAGCCCCCTGCTCATTCTTGGACCACACCACTAAGCTCTTCTAGGTGATGTGCCCATCACGGTATTGTCTGAAACAGATTTACTTCGGTTGCAAACATAACCTTCCAACAAATTATTATTTTTAGAGAGATTTCCCTCTCTAAATGTAAATGAAAGCTAGTAAAAGAAAGAAAGAAGATGATGTTGTAACAATATAAAACCAGTGAGTTATATCTGTCCCATACTCTTTCCAAGGATGGTACAAATGTTTCGGAAATAACCTGGTAAGAGTATCGTATCATTTCAGCAGATAGAAAACCTCATCCCTTGCCAAAGTCAGTAACCATGTGGCATTTATACAATAGTACACATGGTACGTGCCTGCAATCCCATGAGTGTAGCAAAGAAAAAACAGAAGCTCCAAGCTGCAAAGTTCAAATCCAGACTTCCCCCAAATGTAAAGATAGCTGAAGCCAGATATTGTTTCAACACAATAGAAGCTTTGGAGCCAGCTGCAAATTTTGGCTATATAAATGACTGTTTGTGAAATTCAAGTGTTTTCATGAATTAGGCCTTGGTTTGATCAACGAGCAAGATACGGACTAGCCACAAAAGTTCAGCTACAAATTTGGGCCCAAAGTCTGGGTCAAGACTTACTTGATCCAAAGCGTGCAAAAACTGACACTAATTTGCTCTGTGGTGCAGCTGGCCCAAAGAACAAAAAATACACTTTAGATGAATGTGAATATTTTGCTTCTCTTTTGTAAAAGTGCACAATTGTGATGTAAAAATTGGCAGTGTGACAGATTCCACAACAACCCTCAGAAAATTGCTCCAATGGTAACTAAAAACGCACATCTTCTTTCTAATCTAATCTTATCCAGGTCTCAACCTGCAGTCATTGGATCTTCTGACAGCTTTCTCTGCTAGACTGGTGATCCCAATTTTCAAGTTTTATTCAACTTATAAGTATGCATCAGCAATGACTGAAGTACCCATTAAGCTGCTCATAGTCAGGCTAAACAATTTAAACAAATATAAAACATACATGTTTCCTAATCCCTCCTTGATCCTGACATTTGTTTTCTGATCGGCTTTTGACCATCCAACCTGAATTTTTGATGCTTGGGCACACTAAAGCCCCATAGCCACTGCATCAAGACCAAATAAAATGTGCCTTGAGATTCTTTTGCTTATTTGTGTACGGATCATATCAGGTCTTTTGGCCACAGCAGTAGTCGAGAAGGTAGCAATCGGTTATTATCCATTTTGATTCCCAATTCTTTATTCACTCTTTCCAAGTCAGAGACCCCTCTCCTGTAATGACAGCTCTCCCATTGGCTAGTAGATGTAGGAAGTATTTGGCCATATTCAGACATACTATTTGTTGCATCCAGATGACTATATGATCTAGATTTTCCTTTCTCATTAATCACTCCCCAGTCTTTATGCCACTATTACACCATCAGTAAAGCTTTTTACATTTTATTCCAGCACGTTAATATGGATAAATGTTAGGCATAATGTTAATGCCCATTAACTAGGATTAATACCTTTTGCAGATAATATCATGCTTATGGTTGTGGAGGAAGATGGTATTTTCACCAGAATGAGGACAACAACATGACCTTAGAAGCTTTTTAAAAACTCCAAAACCCTCAAGCAATATAGTCTGCCAAGTTCTAAGGTCAGAGTCTCTCATTGAGGAGAAGATATGGAACAAGACAGGCACTGAGAATTTTGCAAAGTTCTGAGGTTACTTTGTCATTCTTCCAATTCTCCTTTTCCAACCCTCCATCCAACATTATGGGATTAAACCATCTGAAGGAATGAGTTGGAAAAGTCTGAAGGATAACTTGAAACTCTTCTTGGCCTCTGGAAAATTCTGAAATCCCTCCTATTTAATTACACCACAGCTTGTATAACACTTTGGCTGCATTTCCTTCTCTGCTTTGTTTTGTTTGTGTTACTAAGAATATTTGCATGAAAACAGGATATTTGTTTATTAAGAGTTCATCATCTCCTGCTGTGTATTCCCCACTTCAAGTCATATTCCTTAACATTTATTAGCAGAAGGAGACCATAAATCCTGTTTCCCATAAATGTGCCTAATAATAAAATGAGCAAAGAAACTAAAGTGAAGTGGAGAGATTCAGGGAGAAAGAAAGAGAGAGAAAGTGAGAAGGAGAGACTAGATGATACGTACTGTAAGTATAACTTGTGTTTTCCAGGGGCAATGGCCTAAAATGTTCCCCATGCCATGTGAACTTTTCTTTAGTATTTTTTTATCCACCCTTCCATTCCCAAGCAGTCTTTCCTCAAATTGGGCAGACACACATGGAAGTCCTACCTTGCCCTCAGAAAGCAAGTGAATAACTCCCCCTCGCCCTTTTTAGTTCTACTGATTTTCTCTAAAAAGAATGCCAACCTATAGGAGGAATATGCAACATGGGAAAGAAGTATTCACATTGCCCGCACAGCTGGCATCCTAGATATGGAGCAGCAGAAGAAAAGATTTAAGTGTTTGCCAAGAAAGGACTAAGCAAGCCTCACGTACAGTCTTAGGTTTAGCTTTGTACTGTCTTCTCATTTATCATTTTCCTTCAAAATATGGTTTGCATTTCCAAGATGTACTAGATTGATAGATTCTCACATGACTGAACATGTTTACAATTTTGCAGGCTTTTTTTAGCGCTAAAATCTGCAAAGATCTAAAGTAGTTGGCTAGAGAAAATGAGCGACGAACTATTCTGAAGTGCTAAGCAATAGCCCAAGGCATTAACATACACAACACACACCCAAAGGATTTCTACTTACCCTTTACAGGATAAAAATGGAGATTACATGCAGTCTCTAACCATTTTCAGGGGACATTTTTCTTCCAAATAGGAGTCTAGGCATAAGAAAAAGATGTAAGAAAAGGACTGGGAATAATTCCACAACTCTGGCATACAGTACAGTCAGTATTATATGATCATATCTTCAGAGAAGCAAAGCAAACAAAAACCATCTAAAAATAGGATAAATACTGCCTTTTAGAAATCGGGTGATAAGCTTCATTAGGTGTTAAAATGCATTTATCTATGCTGGTCCCAGCTAGCATAAAGCCAAGGACCTACTTACTAAAATTTAAGAGTAGTATTTTAAATGCTATCTAAGAATGAATCATTTTTATTGGTTTCACAAATAACTAGCACGACAGTTGTATCCTTTTCTCTTTCCTTTGTCTTTCCTGAAGCATTACTTTGTTTTGCCTAAAGTTAGATTCAAGCTGATCTGTCCTTGTAGACCCAAACCACATATTTTCACTGATGTAGGGATGAATTCTGCAGCTACACCAGATTTCTCCTCGACCTGTGGAAGTTTCACATACACCAAGTGAGTCCTAAAACTCTGCCATTTAAAACTCCCACTGGTACAGGGAGCTTGACGAGAGAAAACAAGAAGCTGGGCAGTTACATATCAGCCAAAATAGATCAGTGACATTCTTGGCACCTGTTTTCATGTGATGTTTATTAGCTTCTTCAGGTCTATCCAGTGTGTTATGATGGACCAAATCCCAAGTTAAGTTTTTCAGGATGCTGTCTCTCAAAGTATCCAGTACTAAATGCAAACAACTCCATGTTAGACAAATATGAATTAACCCACTCCCTAGAAAGGTCAATTGCTAGAGATAGGCTTAAGCTCTGAAATGATGAGGCTTTTGTCTTTTTTTCCCCCTAGACAAAGAAAGTACCACAATTCCCAGAAAATGAATTGGGTTTTTTTCTAATAACATGAGTATCACTCTTTTGGTTTCTTATATGTGAAACCAACACTTTCATAAGCAATCCTAGCTGATGAGCTCAGCGGAGGAAACTAAATGCCTTACTTTCTTGAAAATTAAAAATACTAGGAAGTAACAGAACATAACAAAGCACAGGCTAACTGCCTATAAACCACCTGAAATGTAAGCATATATACAACTACAGTTCATGGTCCAGACACGGGTCATGAATGTAGTTCTCCATTATTTTGTTCTGTAGTACTGACTATTCGGCATCACGCCTGCTGCTTTCGTCGTGTTCAGTTAATCAAATGGTCTCACTGTGGCGCAAATCTCAAAGACTGTCT
This sequence comes from Aptenodytes forsteri, assembly GCF_000699145.1. Classification (NCBI taxonomy): domain Eukaryota; kingdom Metazoa; phylum Chordata; class Aves; order Sphenisciformes; family Spheniscidae; genus Aptenodytes; species Aptenodytes forsteri. Next base: position 1,916,344 of record NW_008794431.1, on the reverse strand, counting down.
CTCTTGTTTGGCAGAGTTGGTCTCCCACATGGGGAGACAGCACCTGGGATGAACTCCCCTTGGGAGGAAACCCAGGTAAATGGACACAGAAGGTGTTGCAGTGAATTCCAGTAGCTACCCCAGTACAGACAGCTGGGTCATCAAGACCGTGCTCTCACTTCACAGCTTAAAAAGCTTGCAAAACCCAGCCTCCTCCAGAGATGAACTGTGGGATGCCTTCTCTTATATTTGCTCCCTTCAGAAGGGCTGAGGACAAGACCTTTAGTGGTCTTTCCATGCTCACTAGGACAGAGGCAGAGAGGTATAGGCTAAAAGAGCATGAATTGCTCAAATTTTAATCAGAGACTTGACTACCTGCCAAACCATCCCAGAATTGGTAAGGAATCAAAAGGTCTTAAATCATGTTTTAGACACAGGCTTTAAATCATTTGGACTTTACATTTATAATAAACTACATGCTTTATATTTTTATATATAAAACTCCATCAGTAACAACTCAAGCCAAACACTCGCTAAAACCAAATTATTCCCATGACTAGAAGTGCAGATTTTTTAACCGTATTAGAACAGAATTTGAACAAAAGAAGACATAGCACTATTCCAAAATTGTAACTGGCAAATTTTAGAGACAAAAAATTGTAAGTTTCAGATACCTGCTGCTGTGACACTCCTAATTGCATATTTATACTAAAACACAATGCACTTACTTTCAGAAGCAATGAGACTCCACAAGTTCCTCTGTGGATAAAGGTCTAAAGAACTTGAATAATCCTTATTTAGGATAATCTCAGCTTTACAACTCTTGCTATTTTCCATTGTAAGGATACATATTGCTAACTATTACGTCTGATGAATCTTGTTGGGAATTTGGGACCTGCATGACTTATGTTAAATAATATTTGGATATTTCATATTTTTCTTGGACTCACCTACACATTTACCTTGGTGCCAGAATGAGGAGAAAATTAAAAAACTATTTTAAGAGATCCCAGTTCTCAAACCATTTAAGTTACAGTCCTGAATGTTTTCTCATTACTTGACTGCAGCAAAAGGAGGCCAACATGGTTCATGCAGACATGGAAGTAGGTGCCATATTTTATTTCAGAAAGATTAACAGCCATCATAACCAGAGAAAGCAGATTCCTTTGCACTGTGACATGGATGGCAGAGATTATGGCTATGACACAGGCCAAGATGTAAGGACACACATTTTTTTCTGGATGCTCACCCACAACCTCTGGATCAGCATCAAGTCATCTGTATATTAAGCCCAGACCTTACAGCAGGATCTGCTTTTGCAGACTCCTATTCCTGTGTGGCATCTCATTAAGTTCAATGGGACTGTGCACTGGATAAGAGTTCAGTGCAAGATCAGAGCTCTGATTGCAAGCTCTTTGCAGCAACAATGTTGTCTAATTCTATGTTTTATAAAGTGCTGTGAACATCTATAAAGCTATATAAAAGCATAATAAATAAAGTGACAACAGAAGCAATAAAACAAACATAAGGCTAGTGGATGCAAGCAGTCAGTAGAAAAACAGCAGTGTTGGATGCAGTAACCAACTACCATATACGTAGCTACTGGAAACCATACGGGTCATATCAGACAGCAGCAGCAAAAACGCCTCTTCCGTAAAGCATACTTATCCTAATATTTTGCCAGGATTGCGTTATTTTCCTATACCATTATGCATTGGCTAATCCGTGTATGCAATGTATCCCAGCTTCATGCATATCAGCCTTTTTTGCTACATAAAACTTAAGCCAGGGAGTTTGGTGGCATCCAACCCAGTTAAGATTTCCTTCTGTATACATAATTCTCAAAGTGGCTGACTATGTTTGACTGTAGAGGGGACAGTCAAAGAAACAGGGATGTTACTCACTGAATACCTGGTTAACCAAGGAAAATAGCTTCTCATTGGTGGTTTTACTACCTGTGTATTTGAACACAATGGAAGATTTAGCAAGCAGAATGAATCTCTTTGTTTATGATGATCAGGTAGAGAGAGTCTAAAATTCCCTCCAAAGATCTAGTCACAACCTACCAACATTTTTGTGAATACCCACCATTTGGCCCACTAGTTCAGACCCACTCCCCCAGTGCTTTTCACAGCAATGTCAATCCAATGCATAAAGAGTCAACAGTAGAAGTTTAGAAGAACCCAATGATGTCTACATACAAGTAATGAATGTGTACGTGTCTCTTCACCTGAAACAGTATTTCAACAAAGAACTCCTGGAAGCTGGCAGAGCTCCTTTAGTAGCCAGATGAGGAAACCGGAACTGGCCCGTGTAAGAAGGGAATGTTTGTTCTGTTTATATTAGATATGAGACCAAGGGAGAGATTCAGATTTGTACTTAGAATTTCCCACTGTTTGGAAACACCATTCCAGTGTTTGGAGTTTTTCTCTCTGACCTGTCTCTAATCAAGGTGTACATACATACCTCGAATCAGATTCTACAAAAAACTATCACAAATATTTAATGGAGAACAGAGTAACTTTGATTTTATATTTTTCTACAGGTTTCTTTCCTGTTTCTTGCAAACCAGTGGCAAAATAGATAGATAAACTTGAGGGATTTTCCTTAAGAAGGATTTTCTTCTTTAAGACAGCTTCAAGTTTCTTAATCATTCAAAATCACATTAGAAAAAATGGCAATACAGATCCCAAACTCTGGGTACAAACATGTAATCTCAGAAGTTGAAGCTAGAACCTTCTAAAAACAATCATTACTAAGGATAAGCATGTACAACTACATTATCATGTACTACAGACCAACAGGAAGAGTTTTTAAGGGTGAAAATTTGCTGCTGAGGACCCAAAGTCTGCACACTAAGCATTTGAGGGGCATGACTGTGGGGCTTTCTGATTTTTTTGTTTGGCTGCTTGTTTGTTAAACTTTGGACCAGTCAGATCTCATGGCCTGAAAGCCCTATAGCAGCTGGAGTGCGTTAGCCGCAATGCTGGAGTGTATCTTACAGCACAGTTTCATCTGAAAGGAATCCAGTTCATCTGCTCCAAGATCACTTGCCAATGCATATCAAAGCAAGGTAAATGGGGACAACTGGGAGATTCTCTTCAAAAGAGCACTCCTGAGGTGAACTAAAACATGCAGGTAGATGCTCCCTGTGCATATACTTTGGAAAACACACTGCAATGTGGAGACTGGCAGAGCTCACTGACCCACAGAACATTTTCTAATGGTTTGCAGGGACAATGCCATCATTGGTATGGCCTTCCTATTTAAAAAAAAACCCTAATAAATCATATGAATAGAAAATTAAAATAACATTATTCCTTCCGTATAATACAGTTTTTCTACAGACCAATTGGTCTGGCTTCACCAACAGGTCTGCTGTGTAAATGCAAATGGAAACAAGAGATAGTCCAAGCAACCATGAAACGAATAAACTGATCAGTTACGTAATCCTTCTGTTAAGTTATGATCACGTTATGGAAAACTCTGAGAAATCTTACCCTAAGCGATTCCTACACCGTTTCCTTTCAAGCTTCCTAGCGAATTACGTGTGTTGGCTCCAGTGTTATGGCAGGAGACTACATATTTACCTTCACTTACTTACCCTAATCAGAGAAAAAAAAAAAATCTTTATATTCAAGCAATCTGACGTAATGAAGTAGATTGTCGCCCTGTAGGCATTAGTGTGTAAAACCAAAGGTAACAATGAGGGGTTTTTTAAATTAAAGGAAAACTGAAAATTTCTCATATACCCTTTTCTGTAAAATCTAAACATCTGCTTAAGATCCTGATGCAGTAACACAATATGTCTGCAGCTTTCATAGTTATGAATAAATGCATCTTAAAACACAATACTGTAAAATCCATTCCTCCCCCATTTGCCTGCCAAATTCAGAGTTCAGAAATCTCTGACCTAGGTCCTCTAATCAGTTTCTGGCCCTCTTGCCTCCCTTGGGAGCTGCAAAGGTGGAGGGAGCTGGCCACAGCCAGCACTGCTCCCTCCTCTTGCAGGAGAGTCCTCACTGGCACACGTGTGCCAGATCCAGAAACGTGTTGTGCTTCCCGCTGTCAGCCCTGACAAAGGAAGAGGTGTTGGAGGAAATGGGAGACACAGTAGGGCTGTGGCCAAGGCAGCAGAGCTCAAGCGGGGGATCCACTTGGAGGAATGAAACATATCTGTGCAGTTCAAACTTCCTGTGAATGTCGTTTGGTAAGCAAGAATCACAAGCAGTAATGATGTCTGGAGTCAAAATTACCTTGTCTAAAGAACATCTTTGATCTGTCATGCTATGGTCAAAGATATCCCTCGAATACACCATCGAGGGCTTAATAGGTATGAAAGCCTGAAAATCATTTTCAGCATGCTTCATTATATTAAAAAGAACAGTTACATCAAATAGAGCCTTGAATCCAATTAGACAGAACTATTAGCTGTATTTTAGCATCTTTCTGTTCAGGTTACACTTTGTGAACTGAAATGAAAATCTCCTCACAACGCTTTTCAGACATATCCTATGCATACAGTTTGTGCTACTCCCATCTCACAAATACATAGATGAAGGCAAAACAATACTTTGTACTTTGCTTGTGTGTGCACAAGAAACAAAAACGAAATTGAAAAAAGAATTGGATTTTACTTATTTGTGAGTTAGTCCCAGATGAAAAATCAATTTAACTCACTGTTCTTACAATGAGACGAGGACTATGGTCCTTGTTACCTGGGGCTGTGAAGCAAGCTTGTGGAACTATTTTAAAACTCTACTTTAGAGTTATTCATGACAGCTTAATTTAGAATTGGCTTAGTCAGTGACATTTCTGTACATTATTTCATGGATCATAGCTGTGCACCAAGGTAAATGAATGGAAAGATACTTTATGTTTAATATCAACACACCTTGTGAATATCACGGTATTCAAGCAGCTGTTTTAACAAGAAACACCTTTAAGTTTGGAAGGCTTTTTAGCTGAGTCCATTTTGTTTATGTCTGATAAATTATTTCTGATTAGTTACTTAGTATGAGTTATAGAGTTATCAGCTCTTCATGAAAGGGCTAACCCCCCCGAACCTGCTATTTTTCAAGGGGGTGGGGGTACTTCTTTATTGTGTTCCACTTCATTCTCTTTTGTTTCATTTTCTCCTGGTAGAAGACTCTGCCAAATATTTCAAAGCCCTTCTTGGCAAGTAGTAAAATAATTTGGACAGAGTATACTGCAATTAGAATTTTTTGGCAGGTTTCATATTTTGGATGCTGATGAGAAGAATATCAGTTTTAGCGTACTTGACCAGTTCATTATTTCAGATAATTTCCTGCCACACAGCACCATCACTACAGATTGTGTTTGCTTGAAAAATCAGCAAGGAGACACATCCTAATTTCTATGGTTTTTTAAGTGCAGATAACATTAAATAAATCAGTTTTTCTCCCCCCATCTGTCACTCACTCTAACCTAACTCATAAAATCTTATTTCTCTCCCTAACCTTCTGTGTCAGAAAACTGTTTCTTACTCTCCAGAATGTAATATCATGTCACTTATTATACAAGCAAAGGTTGTAAACCACACGGAGGAACACATTTGCATTGCTGTCATTAGAGGCCAGATTCAATTAATCTCTCTTTTGTTTGGCTTTGGCACCACAAAAATCCACGTACATCCCACTAAGATAAATTTTTTGGGTGGCCAGGGGGTGAGGACGAGGGTTGTGACCTTATGCAGGTTTCTGCACTCTAGAAGTCATACAACGTTTTTATTGGATCCCGTTCTAAATTTGTGTCAGCACTTCCTTTATAAATCCTTATTTTGATATGGATATGAACTGCCCATAAAAAAGTCCATCCTAGACTAAAAGTCTATTTTGTTGGGGTGGGGGGTGTTAAGTACCAGACTTGATGATTTGGTCTTTCTAGACCCTAAGATTACAAACAAAACACACCTTGTGAGAGTTCAGAAACATTTTTACCAATCAGAGACTTGTTCTCTTTATGCTTTACTGTTAAAGTATTAGGCAAGCTGTTTGCTGGAGTTTTTATTTCCCCTACATAGCTTTTCCAATAAAAACTTCCAATGAAACCATCAGTAACAGACCACAATGCAAGACATGCCATTATACACATTTCTCCCCCTGCTAGGAAAAGTCCTAATGGTTTGTGTTATTTCTTCCTCACAGAGTTATCACCTTCTGAGAAAAAAACTCATAAAACTAAATCAGTGTCAGAGATCACTGAGGTGAAAAAGGGGTCAAGATCCATGTCCTCATGGTCAGGGAGAGTTGCTTTTCTTAAACTTTCTGTCTAGATTGTGGTATTTCACAATAAAATAAAATTACATTTTTACCTGTCACTGTAGACAGCATTGCTCAGGAATCAGCGCCCGGCTTGCCAGCATCCTCAGTTCCTCATGGCCGTCTCTAACACATGCCATGATTCTTTCTGCAAGTGGAGCTGTACTGAATAAACCTTCATAATAAGGTTAGGAATAACTGAGACAGTTTTAAAAACATAGCTTTTCCCCCCTTCTTTGTTCTCTTGTCCTCAGAAAGTATGCGTTTGGTTTCTAAAGGCAAAACTTGGTCCGTTAACCACCATAACCAGCGATTTCTCCAAAATTGCCTCATTGCCAATGATCTTATATTGTAGAGTAGCCTAAGGAAGAAAGCTGGACTTTCTCAGTGCACTTCTCCTTAGTCACAGAATAGCTTTGCTGTTTGCGTATCTGTCCTCCACACGCTATTAAGCACCATTAGTATGTTTGACGAAAATGCACACAGCCCTCACTGTGAGCTGCATATTCCCTACCCACCAAAATGTGTTTGACAGACAACATGGCAATACACAGAAGTCATGTGCAACACCTCCAGGAATGACTGACTGCTTCTGTGAGTCCTCAAAGAGGAGAACAAGCACATCTTAGCAATTCAGCAACACCTCCAGGAATGACTGACTGCTTCCGTGAGTCCTCAAAGAGAAGGAGAACAAGCACATCTTAGCAATTTGAAAAGTTCAAAGCTAATAATAACTTTAAGGACAAAAGTCCATTATGGAAAATGCTATGGAAAGCTGACACTGATCAAGATCTAGTTTTATAAGAAACAAGAAGAAAAACCCACAAGAATGCATAACATTGTTCACAGAATTGCACTGAGTTTAGCTTTGTGGAAGCATCACACTAGAGTCTCATGTTGCAGGGAGAGCCAACCATGCGGTCTCTGCTGGTGGTGTTTTCACGATTATCGTAAATAATTTGATATGAGTGTTCCTGGCAATGCTGTACTTTGAGTACAATGAGTACTGCAGAAGCTGGATAACACTTCATTGATGATTTGCAGAAACTCTTTTATGTTTAGATCTTCAGCAGACCATCAAATCCAAGAAACGCTTTGGTCAGTTTAATAATTATCCTGGGAAGCAAAGTAGTGCCGCCATTATCAAGGATGCTAGCTTCTGCCTAATGATTTAAATTAGCTTTCATTTTTGGGGGTGACAGATGTGCTTGAACATTATGCAGAATACATTACTTCCATAATGTGATCATGTCTTGTTATTGATCTCTCCTGCTTTCACTACCAAATCCACATCAGCTATTTACCTCAATCTCAATAACTGGTTACATGTATGTATATCTGCAGCGGCTACATGAGGACTTACGATTTCAAGAAAGCTTGTGAATCTTTCTCATTGTATTCTGCATTTTCTGTTTTGTCAACTCTATTTTACGGTATTTGCTTCTTAAAGTAATTTTTTTTTTTTTTTCTGTTACTGAGTATTAACACCTTTCTTCATTAAAACTCACAGATTTTATTTGTTGACCCTCTGTAAGGGAGTGGTTTCCATTAACGGTATTCAGATCTTAGGGAGCTGGTGGAATCTTAGATTTCAAATTAGCGCCATCACATACAATCAGTAGGAAAAAAAATCCACTTATTTAAAGTAGATATGTTCATAAAGGATAAGCACTAAAAGTTTAAATATGCATGGACACACTTGTAACGTTTCCCACTGAAAACACCAATCCTAGCTAGACCCCACGGAATGCAGAGAAGTTAAAAAACAATACAAAAGAACGTCAAATGAATTGCATAACCTTCATCCATGTCTTCAGCTTTCTTGTTTAAATGAGGATAAACCAGGCTCTTAATGAAATCCATGAGCTCTACCTGTCAGATACCTGCAAGGATCTGGGCCTCTGTTCTCTGTACAGTTTCAGCTCCTGATGTTTCATTTTTTCATTCTTGCAATCTGTTGATAAACAGAGTAATGAATAGAGCTGGAATTGCAGCATTTTTCAAAGGTTTTCTTTTTTCTTCTGTTTTCCTTAAATCCAAGGCCAAGTATGTAATTAAAACAAAACAATAATATAAACTCTTCTGTATTTTTACTAAAGAAAAGGAATCCCTCACACATATAGCCAGTCACTAATGGGAACTGGAAGCATAAATCACAAACAATGGCGCATTCCCCAAGAAGACTAATTCTTCAGAAGACTGAAGATGGAGTCAAAACTGCAGCTTCCTCCACTAAATGAAGGAAAAGCATGCTTTTCCTTTGTTTTATTTCATAAGCATGTAAATGAAAGAGGTCATTTCTAGTGCTCACTTCATGCTTCAAGGAAAAGAATTTTCCTCTGCACAGAGTATTCTACACTTAGCATACTGAATCTAGCAAAAGCTGAGAACAAAAAAAAAACTCATGATCTTAATGGCTACCCTTAGAAAAAGAAAATAAATGGAGATAAGTTTTAGAGACCGTTCCACAGCTGGAGGCACAAAATATCCACTTACTGTTGCAAAATAAACAACAGAACACATGAAGGCAGGCTATGCCTGAAAGCAAATTATCTATTTATGCACTTTAAAATTTACAAACCGGAATGGGCATGAACTAGGTGAGGTCTATAGCTGGTACAAATAAGCGATCAAGTTCACATGCTCTAAGGATTTGTCCCTCAGAGATCCTTGTGCCTAAGTACTCACATTCCTTATCTCCGTGCCTATTTTGATACTTTGCCCTTAGATTATAGAAGGCTAAGTAAACTGGTCACAAAGAAATCAAATCCATGCCTGCATCAGTGGCATCATGGCCTGCTAAACCAAACACACAAGATATCATGTATTTTAGTATCTTTCAGACACCTGTATCACGACGTTGTTACATTATACTGTGAGATGTACAGAGAAATGAGCTAAATACTGGTTCACTGAACTCTGCGACATCAGCAAAGCCTGGCATCAAACCCAAACTGGTTCAAAAGCAAACTTTCAAACTGAATAGGGGGAATAAATGATTAGTCATCCTCTGTCTATTGAAATAGAGATGACAATGCAGTCTACTGTAGATGACCTTTGCTCAGTCACTGTAATTCTGAAACATTGTGTCTTTATTTAGCTAAAAAAGCACATAATTCTGGCCATAAAACCATGTTTCCCAGGTATAGCTTTTATTGCTGCCCCAGCTGAATATTTTCGGATAGAATCTGTTTTAATTTGCAAGGCTGGCAGGTGTTAGCTCAACCTGGTCCTTGTTCTATCCACCGGATAATACAGCTCTGCATTCTTTAGGGTCAGATTGAGGCACGTTAGTGAAGGTATACCACAACACACTACATTTCCTCCTGTCTCCAGTCTCAAGTCATGATCTGCCTCTCTTGCACTTTAAAGCAACAGGATCCTATCTTAATCCTTCAAGAATTAACATAGATGAAATTTCTCTCCACTGGGCTCAGTTCACTACAACTTTCTAGCTAGTCTGTCTATGTTCAACATCGTTGTCTCTTCCTACATAAACTAGTATGTTAGCATGCTGTAACAGTGCATGACCTCTCCCTCATACTCCATCCAGAGGGAGACGCATGTTGCAGAAGGTTGAAGAAACGCACAGAGTACCTACAACATGTTGAGATTTGCAATCTCCTTGGCTCCTGAGGGAGTCTAGCCCAAGGCCAGTCTTGCATGCAAGTACTTTTTATGCGTTTTATAGAGCAGCAGTACCCAACTTTTTTGGTAAAGGACCAAACATAGTTGTGTCTCATTCCAGACTCCTTACAGACTATGGTATCAAACCCAATGACACTGTTTAAGAGCGTACATTTTAAAATATCCAAAGAGGAACGTAAAGTAAAACGTGCGGCCTCCATACGCAATTCTGTTCCTCAACAGGCAAGGATGTAAATGTCTGGTTTCTGAGCAGTTGAAAAGAATGGCCCAGGATCAGGAACCTGAAGTCCACTGTGTCCCAATGCCTGCTATTTTCTAGTGGCTGGCTGTAAGTCTTCAAAAAACACCTCACCTTCGACAGGGATTAATTGGAGATTAGTCTTTCTGAACTGAGAGAACTTCAGAGAAATACAGACTGAATATCCCCCCTGTAGCTGCAACAGGCTAACGTGAAATTGCAGACCTTGGAAAAAAAATACTAGACTGAGGAGAAGAAAAACTACAGAATGCTCTTCAGTAGATCCTGTGTACCATGGGCTTTGCATCTAGCCAGGGTCTTCAAAAAACATACCTGATACAGTAACCACAGCCGGTCCCAGTAGTTACCATCCCACTGCTGGAGTCAGTAGAAGCTGTCAAATGCACTTCAGACTGCCTCACAGTAAAAGGAGGTACCCTACCCTCTGCCTCAAGCAAACTACAAGATCCTCTTTCCAAAACACTGGATGAACTGAGTTCTGCTGAACAAGGAATGAAGAAAGTGTTTCTCTCTACTCATGTGTGGGTAGGAGGAGGCTGGAGCAGTTCAGATATTTCGCAGGCAGGATTCTAGGTGGAAGCAAAAGAAAAAAGGAAATCAGTATCTTTATGCCTCTCTGTGTCCTAAGTCTATTCTACCTACTGCCATAACATCAGCTTTTGCATTAACTCCCCTGCTTGGCTGGGTGAAACTTCCTGGCAAACGTGAGATCAGAGCTGGTAGGACAGAGACTGCTAATGAGGAGTTTCCCCCTCACACCATTCTGCAGTGGTACAAAGGTGCTGGCAACAAGGACATGGGCATTGCCCTGGAGAAATATGTGGGGTACGACACAGCTGCGTCACCCTACAGAGTGCTTTTCTGCAATAATAGAGAACCCTTCTGTGACAGATGCACAGAGATGCTTGACCCGGTAAACAACTCCTGGAGTTACTCCTTTTTCATGGTGTTTATGGATTCTGGATGCCAGGTTGGCATCAGCTATAGCCAGTTGAAATAAACTGAGCTAAGAACTTCCTTTAGAAGAATGAAAAATTAGTAATCTCACAGCGCTGAGTTCTGGGGCCCGAAGCGCTCTTCTATAGTGCCTCTGCTCTGTTATGGCCCTGTCCTGACCAGAGCTCATGTCTAACTGTTGAGTTGAAAACTCCCTGTAATTGTAAGCCTGAGCAACAGATGAGTTTATTTGACTTACACCATATGATAAAAAAGACTCTGGGCCAGATTATATAGCTTAGTTTACAAACAATAAATTAGGTCATTTAACCCAGAAATCTTTGCTTAAAAGTTTGTCTAAGTAAAACATATGGAATATGTACATATACATATAAAACATAAAAAACGCTTTCCCATGTGTTCTCAAAGGCTTTTCACAAATAGGCACTTTTTTCACACAAATGCCGTATTCATCTGAGCTTACATAAATAAAATTGGTAATATTGTTTGAAAGGTACCTGCAGGTATCTGCGAGTGTTGTTAGTTCTTTTGTAATTTCCACAGGTGCATTTTAAGCACAACTTTTTGCAAGTCTGTTTAGCCCGGATGTATTTCTTTTCAGTCAGGAAAACTCTGAGCAACGCAGACAATGGAAGCTCTTTCCACATTTGGAGGAAATTATGTTTTTGTTTTGCCTTATGAAAAAACAGTCCATCTGAAGTTTCTTTCAGGTGTTTCTATTTCCTAGCAAAAAATATTCCCTATCTTGCAATGTTCCTCACTGAGAGAACATCCAGAACTAGAGAACAGCTCTCTATTATGTTTATGAATTACCTGAGAGCACACTGCAAGTTATTACAATTTTTACTATCTGAAATGATTTAATGGTCACCCACAAATTGTGCAACTGGTTACCTAATATACATCATGTGACTTTCTCTTCCCTGATTAGATTAAGCAAATCTGAGCCAGGGGCTCTAAATGTGCTTTTCATGAGTGTTCTTATGAACAAAAAGGTACTTTCACTAATATTCACAGAAGGAAAATAAAAGCCCCAGGTCAGGAAATCACTAAAGCATGTGTTTAATTCCACCTCTCCTTAAGAAAGGAGTTACGCATACACTTAAGTTGCATTGCTTAACCGCTGCCTGAATGGGGCTGCTTTTCTGAATCAGAACCAAAAAAGAGGCAGCCACAGTTCAATCCTCTTTAAACCCTAAAAATGGTTTACAGAGAATGAAGACTTCTGATTTATTTCAACAATCATGCCCTTTTAAAAGTAACTAATTTTGCATTTTTCTAACCTCTAATAGTTTGTATTCCATTAATATTGGCTTTCAGCCCTCTGTCCTTAAATTCTCATGCCCTCGTCTATTCAAAATACACTTAATAGAATAGCCTCCATATGTCCCATTATACAAAATTTGTGTTTTAAAGCTAGATCCAAGAGTGCTTGAACTTAATGGAAAGATTTAATTGATTTCAATGAGAGTTGGATGAAGAACTGATAGTTTAACTCTGGACACCCTCTTTTGAACATTCTCACTAAGGTGCTGATCCAACTCCCAGTGAAGTCAATGGAAGGATTTGTGTTGGGATTTGGATCATACCCCTGTTCTTCTTGGAGTCAAATCCCCTTTGTCAATATGCACACGCACAAATACACAGATCTAAATGAAAACAAATGTTTGGCAACTTGTGACAGAAAGTCCAAATCTGTATCTGTGTATTTGGGCCAAACCAAAATTGTTACGCTTGACAAAAACATAATTTTGCTGATCTGGTTTTGTTTTTTGCTTACTAGTAATTGTTTGGTGAATATAAATCTAACTTCTCATATTTTATTTTTTACATAAATGTATTCTACTGTCACTGTAGATAATAAAATCAGAGGGATTTCTACGCAAAACTTTATGTTCAGACTTGTCATAACTTTGACAAAAATAATCCTCTCAGACTAGAACTTTCCATGCTTGGTCTCCATCAAGAGCAATTCTGGTTTTGCCAAGTATGAAGAAATTTGCTTCAGCTCCTTCTTAGTTTCCAAAATACGAAAGGTTTCTCATTTAGGATCCATCCTACACTCAAAACAAAAGGGATGTGGGCCGGATTCCCAGAGGTGCGGCGCTCTCGCAGCTCTCATTGGCTTTAGTGTTTCTAAAATCAGCTTCTGTGTTTTTAAAACATGAATACCAGGGGGATGAGGGAATACTGACTTGGACACAATGAGCCAAACGGAGCCTTGGCTAGCACGGTTCTGGGGAGTAAAGATGTTGCTGATTGCTTCATCTGCTGAAAGGGTGTGTTATGTGCTATATATATGTCAAGCTATGTGCTAACATAGCGGTTTTCATGGTAGCATACAAGGACAAGGTAGACATCGGAGGGGAAGATGAAGAGATGAAAAAGAATGTAAATCTTGCAAACCTTTGCAGATCTGTGTGCAAAAGAACTGAAGCAGCCTTTTCTTCTATATGGACAAAAAATTTCACAATTTATGCAGCTAACAACTCAGGGCAATCCATACTCCTAAACAGACTGATTTTCAAGACCCAGTGACAAAATAATTGGTTCAGCCCCTTGCATCTTTTCTAGAATGGTGCAGACACCCTTCCATTTTAGGCTAAGATGACTGAACATTGAAGTCATTCTGCAGTTACTTAGCCAATGTTCTCCAAGACATTGCGCTGCTCTAATTTTTACTGCATGAAGTAAAATACCATCAGATTATTTACCTCACCATGTTCTCAAGATATCAGGTAGCCACCTTTAAAGTACATCCATATCATCTTATGGTGATAAGGACATGGAAAATACCTAGCTATTGAAAAGTAGTACCTAGACTCTAAAAATCAGTGAACAAGCACCAAAAAATACAGTGAGATTGGCATAGTAAGAATCCAATCCCTATGGTTTGAAAATGGTTTGTTTTATTTAACTCACCAGCAAGGTAACACAGAAAAGCTTTTGGTTATTCATTCTCTGGCTGACATAGTCATAAGATATTTCTCGCAACAGGTCTATGGGTTGGAGCAGAGGGGTTTGAGTTGTTTTCTGGGTGTTTTGCCTTTTAAAAAAAAACAAAAACAAAAACAAAAACAAAGCCAAAAGACTGCAGAGCCTGGAAAATCTTTGAAATAATAATTACCAAACTATAAACTTGCAATGAGAATTTGGAAATATATTAAAAGGTAACAGTGACCAAGAAGCCGTTTAGTAAATGGATACTTCTTAAAATATAGGGAAGTTACAAAACTACTTTAACTATTGAAAAAACACATTAACAGAGTAGCAAGGTAGAAGAAGGTAAGGTAAATGGGACGCACCAATGAAGACGCCAGTAGATGGGACTGGAAGAGTTATAATTCCATACAGGTTCTCCTCTGACCTGTGCAATCCAATTAATTTCCGATTTATTTTGTCTGCTCCAGCTATCGATCATTGGCTCCTCCTCTATTTTTCTCTTTACCACAGTAGGGCTTTATCCCAATTAGGGTTTCAAGACATTATTATAGTAAGAAGATGATGACGATGGAAAGACTAAAGTGACTGACAATCAAGCTCATAACTTGGGAGCAAAAGAGTCAGAGTCAAGAGAAGGAATGCCACCACGTGGGACAGAAGGTAGAATAGAATAGTTCAGTTGGAAGGGACCCACAACGATCATCTAGTCCAACTGCATAGGTGATAGGTCCAGCTGTAAAGGTCATAGTGATTTGAAGGGCATCTGCAGCTAGAGAGAGAAAATAATGTAGATCATACCAAAATTTTGTAGTTTGAGCAGCTACTTACAATTTATGGAAGAAAAACTGTGTCCCTAAAACAATTCACCAGCCTGCTGTGGTGTTTATCTAAGCTTTTGTTTGTTTTATAGGCCTTGCTACTGCTTCTAATGCCATGAAGTAAACAAATTAAAATAAATGAAAAGAGAATACATAACTTCCCCTAGCAATAAATAGGCTGTGAATTAGAGAACAGCAGTAGCTACTTTCAAATGGCTAGAACGGTAAATGCAAACATGCTGTAACAGTCCCAGGGGATGACAGATGCCGAAATGTCTGGATGATCTGTTCATTCATCTCCAGGCAGGTACTGACAACAGCTCCTCTCTAAAGGGGAGGCTGCATACTCTGCTGACACCTTATTTAACATCCACATCAGATGACTGAAATCCCACCAGGATGCCTGTGCAACACAGTTCTTAGTCTCAAGACCAGAGGATGATTTTAAGGCATTTCTCCAATGCCTGATTTACAAAAGTTGGTTGTTTGGTTGTCAAAGTTGTGCTCAGCTTTGTAGTTTTTCCAGACTAATCAGTTGTCTCAAAAAGCCAAAATATATCATTTGGGGAAAACAAAAGGAAAACCTTCTTCCAGAAACAGTTATTCTGGAAAGGGTATCACTGTAAAGAGAATCTACATTTTTTTCAAATCTTGATTAACTTGATCACCTTCTGCTAAATCCCCCATCATCTACTAAATCAGGTGTATAACTTTAGCCTATCTCCTAATTTAAGTCTGAAAACGGTTTTCTGTACCTACTGCACATTCAGGAGCTAATTCACAAACAGACATTAGAACTCAATATATTTCTTGAGGAACCAGCAGCGTTCTTTGTATTTAACCCTGCTACCTCTGTCTCTGTATGGGCTAAATCGCACCAGCTTCTGTGGGAGGAAGCTTTAAATCCTGAGCCACAATCTCACAGCACTGGAGGGGCCTGTCTTTGAAAGAATGAGATTAAGCGCACATAATCTGTCTGAGAAAGTTCAGATTGGTAAACTTGGCAGAACAAAAGGACAAGTCTTCAAACTGCTTTACTTAGCAAGATTTGGAAGAAATGCGCCGACTGTACATTCTCTACCCTCATTATATTCTTGGAGTTTTGACTTCCTCTGTTGCTCCCTAGCCACAGATAGGTATCTAAACATAGGGAAGGCAGACTGTTTTCACAGCTGCTATTACCGTGTTATACCTATGTACTGTAGGCCACACAGAGGGAGCACAGTCACTCGACTATTAAAATAATAAGATGTCGTTTAAATCAATGGGTTTTAATTGTGCTCCTTAACATTCAGTTCTGTACCTAGAAAAAAAAGTTGCTAGGAAAAGGAGAGTAGGTAGATTTCTTTGTGGGAGTCGGAACAGAAAAGAATGCAATCTTATGAAACCACCAACACTTCGCAGCTCTTTGTCTATACTTGACAGCGTATACATGGCTCTGCGTTTCAGAACATATCAATGCCTTGCAAAATCTAAGCACCTGGTGGGGTAAAATGGCACCTCAGGAACAATTTTTTTCCCTTCTAAACAATCACTAAGGAGATAAAGAAAAAATATGAGTCCAAACTCTAAGACTTCAGTTTTTTCAAATGGGAGACATCAGCCCCTTCCCAACTGAATACTGCACTTAAACCATCCTCAGTTGAGGAACAAACTACCTATATTTGATAGAGGGCTCAGTGTATTTCTAGCACATCCAAAGTCTTACTTCACTATCTTATGCTGGCTCATACTGGCCAATGCCATTATCCAGTAGCCTAAAAAATCATTTTCTTCCCTTTATTTATAGAGGGGCAAGTTAGCATCACAAAAACAATCCTGTAATTGGTGATGTTGGCAGTGCCAGATGAGAAGTCAAGGATTCTGAAACATTTAAGAAGTTATTGTCTAAATCTGCAACTTCTGGAAATTCATGTAGGTCCATTACAATGAATGGAGTTTTGCCAATAGGCAAACTGATGACCTGCCTGTTAAAACAAAAGAAACCCAGCCTTGATCATTCTTTTATTGTTCTGATTCTTTCTTTTGCAGATTTAGAAAATGTGAGACAACTCCTTAAAACAATCCCACCATTTATTATTCCAGGAGCAATGTTTTCTTAATAATACAGTCAAAATGTGTCTGGAATATAGAAACACAATGTATTTTCCAACAACACACCAACCAATCAAAAAAGCTACATTCCATATCCAGAACAAAAAATCATGGCTGTTAGAAAACAAGAAAAGTAAATCATAAAAAAAGAAAATACTGCTAAGGTTAAAAATCTATAAAGTAACACTGATCTTTTTATATACCTCATAAACAGCACAGAGAAATTCCTGCTTCTGCCAAGCACTCCAGTTTGCAATGGTGTTCCAAATTTTCATTAGCACAGTAACCATTCTGACTGAGAGCCAGTGGCTCAAACTGGTTCCTCACTCTTGCTTCTGGGGGAAAAAAAAAAAAGAAAAGAAAAAGAAAAAACCCAAAAAACACCCCCAGGGGTTTATGTTATATCACTACAACACCTCTAGAGAGTGAAACAGCTACGAGTGACAAAGCTAGATCTGACACGTGTCCAAACCAGAAGCCCAGGCTCTAACTTTAATTTTGGAAAAGACTGCCTTAGAAATAAGCCCTTTCCTCAAAACTGAATGCCCCAACAGTAGCCATTTACCTTCCAAACTGCGCGGCACCTATGATGCCATTAGTGATTTAACCCCACCATCTTCCCAGACTTCAACAAATCCAGTGGTAAAACAATTAAAGGCTCCTGTTTACTTCTTTTTTTCAAGTCAAACCTAATAAAGTGAAGAGCAGCATGAGGAGGCAGGATGGTTGGCTCTGCAACATATTTCCTCCTTAGAAACACAGAAATCGGAAAGGCCTCTGGGGCTACTGAATCCAGTCATTTCTTATCTCAGGCAACCATTTCATAAAATACTTCTCATAACCTATTTCTAATCCATCGCAAAAGTAAATGGAGAAGAATATTTAATTTCTAGTATACCAACAATAGTACTGAATCTCACACTTCCCAGGAAGCGTAGAAGTTCCTCCAATGAAGACTTGTATTGCCAGACCTCCGTGGTAGGCTCCAAATTCATCATCACCAACCATGAAACACTTCACCTCTTCACTATTTTTTCTGGTTTGTTATGCCACACAAGCCTCTGGATTTGGGTTTTTTTTTTTTCCTCCAACTTTTAAGCTATTTAAGTAGTTATATAGATGAATAGCATTGAATATGTCTGACCAGTAACTGTTTAGGCCCTGACTCAGGAAAGTACTAAAATTAACTTTAAACCTTGTTTAAGGCGCTTCAGAGCTGGTACGTCTTGCTAGAACAGCACGTGCATGAGTTGGCAAACAAGGACAGTATATTTAAGATCCTTTTGAGCATAACTTGAAGAATAAATGTGTGTGTTGTACGGGGACAACCTGATTATTCTCAGAAGACTGCAGTGAAACATTTGAAGGTTTAAATTGTATGTCAATCATACTTTTTTTTTTAACCCAGTTCAAATGCTTTTAAAAATTTCTCAATTTGTCTACCATGACATGAAAACAAAATGCCATAAAAACTCTTTTAGTTTCTTAGTAATATACAAGAGGAATTTATGGGTCAGCATAGGTGACAGATAAAAAGCAGTGACTGTATAAGACTCAAACTTGGATTCTGATTTTACCAATCACAAAATTAAAGAGAATTTGATCTAGGACTTTCAACCAATAAGCAGATACAGCTTCCAAATATCTACACTCTCAGTTTTGGAAATGGTGGTAATTACCTCATTATCACATGAGACATTTTGATATGTAAGATGTTCCAGAGCAAGAAGAGTAGTTGGTGGCTACCACTGATGTTGTTCGTGTTGGGATACAAAAGAGTGTACTAGAATGATCACTACTAAAACAAAATAGGAACAAGACAGGATTCCCTCATTCTTTCTCTAATGTAAAAAAAACCCCAAACCCAGAAACAAACAAAAAAAAACCAAAAAGCCTGCAAAACAAGGGAAAGGGTGATAGAGAGAGGGAGGGGGAGAGGAAATAAAACCTCCATTTGTTCAATGCTTTTCCAGTTCTCTTCACTGTAATATATAGATGGAAAACAAAATTGATTAAGGGGGCTTTGGCTTGGTGTATGATATTTAAGTGTCACAATAAGGCCTATGAAATCCTCACCAAATATTGTTTCAGCTGCTTAGGAGTACACTTTGCAGTCACATAATGTTGAAGGTACCCGATTCCTCATCAGAAATTATCAACACCTCATGGGTCTGGGTCCTGTTACAAGAGAAACAGTTTAAAGGAACTGGAAGTGAAAATAATCTTTGTAGCAGATGATGTGGACAACACAAGCTCATTGTCAGAAAATACTGGAAATTAATGAAAGGGAAGCAAAACTGTTCCTTTGTATAAAGTGTGCTAAAAGACAGTAAGGTCTATGCCAGAAGACAGAGAGTGCCACTTACAAAACAATGAAAAAAGGAATAACCAAATTTGATTGAAAGGTGTGGTTTTAAATGGAAGAATTTCATCAATAGGACTATTAAGAAAAAAGCATGAAATCCATAATACCATCTAAATTTATTCTGGTCAGCAATCTATTTTAACAATGCCATATGACTCAGTAGTGGAATAATTCCTAAGATGTGGTTAAATATGCAAAATGTTATTATTCTAATATTAAAGAAAATAATGATTATTTGTTTTCTCAGTTCTTTCTTTCACAAGGGCAATCATAATCAATCAAGTCCCAAATTTGGCATGTGTCTCTATGTGACTTTATTATTTAATTCCACACTCATAAAATTCACAAAGAATAAACCTGATGAAGTACACATGCATTTTAATAAGTAAAAGGGACAAGTGAATTCATTGTCTATTGAAGCAGTTTTATAATATCAAAACATATGCTGAACCAAGACGCGAGCTATTAAAACAAATCATACAGGCTTTAATTATAATCTAAATCTGCATTATTAAAGTAATAAAATGACCCTGAAATAAATATTGTGGAAGTCATATTGTCCCTACAAATGAACACAGCATGAGAGAGCGATACAATAAAACACCCTAACATTAACATGCCATATGTACCACTGTGGCGTCCCACAGAGCTAAAACAACAAGACATAACTCTCTTCTTCCATAGCTGTGGGCAAAATTCTCCTCTCTCTTAATTTGTCTTTGTTGGCCACGTTCACTAGATTTTCAGAATTCCCACTAACGGGAACCACGGGTGCAGACGGGTGCAACACCACGACGCAAGGAGCGGACCGGTAACACAGAGCATGGGGGCAGCGCTACCAGTCTGTTCAGACATCCTGTACACATTCATCTTCCTGTCCGCACGCTCCCTACTTCTAAAAAATTGAGGTCAAACTTCCAAGGAGGAGTAGGAGGGGAGGGTTACATACTCCATTACCTCAGGGTGATGAACACTCACGCCCTGCTAGGTGCTGAGTGCTTTCCAACTCCTGCTGCCCTCAATGCTGACAGTGCGTTACAGTGCCTATTGCAGCTGAGGCGAGCTTTCCCTGCCCACCCCTGCAGAGGTGATGGAGCTTGTGCGGGGCAGTACGACCCTGCTGGGCCCTGCCTCCTCCCCGGCCCCGCACCCCCCCTGGGGAAGGCGTATTGCCCAGGGTCACTGGAGATCTCCAGTTCTGGGGGATGTCGAGGCACAGAGATGTCAGGAGCCAGATGCGGCGATACAGAGCTAGGGACTAACTCAGCTTCACTGCGAAAATAGTCCCAGCTTAAACAACAAATTTTGGCATTACTGTGTGGCAGCAAATTACAATGGAGGAGTCATTCTTGAGATTATCCATGCAAAGAACATTATTCATGACATTCATATATGAGAATTTGGAGGGTCAGCCATAAGTGTGCTTTTTTTCTTCTGGGCAAGCGCTGATCTCCAAATACATGATCTGATATTATTTCTTAAAATAATCTTCTATTTTAGAATACTTGATATGTGATCATGACATTTATGATCTGTTGCAGAGCCTGTACTGAAGTCTAGAAACATTTTAACCACAGTATTTGCTGCCATTTCCTAAATCATCACATCCCACGTTGATTCTGACAATAGCAGAAAGGATGACATGGGCACTGAAATAGTTGAATTTGAACAGAAGGCCACAGTTCTTACTTAACCATGTATTTTCCAGGGACTATGAGGTAAAACAGATACAGGACTCCTTTCCCCTCCTCTGTAACCCAGACTGGGAGATATCCAGATCCTTCAGTCCAATTCAAGCAGACGAGGACAACTCCTCCGTAGGGTCCCTTTACGCACAGATACTCACAGGTCTCTCTACCTTCTGCCAAACCTCACAGGCCACCAGCTCATTTCTGGACCCTTTCCGAGGGCTGGCCCTGAGCACAAGGGGGTCTAACAGACCGCTGCCCACTATTTTCTTTGTCACCAAGCACCAAGGGAACTCTACCACCTTTCCAGTCTGACCCACCAAATACAACCCTGAATATTACCCACCTTCTGAGCTGGTGCTTTCCCTGTTGTAGGACAGTCACCATCATCTCTGAACAGTTCCCAGTGCTTAGTGGGATATGCCACTGGGGTCAGTCACATCAGCTCCCATTATTACCCACCTTCTGAGCTGGTGCTTTCCCTGACAGTCAACAGTCACCATCATCTCTGAACAGTTCCCAGTGCTTAGTGCCACTGGGGTCTGGGGTCAGTCACATCAGCTCCCATGCCTGCAGCCACTCCCAATAATCATCTCCCACGGAGCTATCTCAGCATTTTGCCGAAGTCCCCTGCTCAATTGTCAGAGAAAAATATCTATCATCAAGCAAAGTGCACGCCGAGCTACAACTACCCTGCAATATAAGCTCTAAGAGACAGATTTCTGACTACTCCGTGGTTACCTCCCCTATGAGGGTGAATGTACAAAAAGCAGATGAGAAAATGAGCATATATCCCCTCTATCATAAAAAATTAGTTTTAAGCAGACATTAGGCCCCTTAGCCTTGCTGAACACATAGCAGAGGTCACCAGTGTTTTCTGCCATATCATAGTATAGAAAATGTGTTCAGACCCTAGTAAAACGGGAAGCTGTTCATAGTTTCTGTATTAAGTATTGCAGTCTTAAATGTTAATTCATTGAATTAGGCTGAGCTACAGCTGAGATGGGTAGAACACTATGCATCCATTGCAGACCGTTTTTCTTCAGATGCATCTATAAGAAATATAGGAATGTATGAGAAAAGAAAGAGAAGGAAGGCAAGAGACTGTAAAAACGCGACTAGCTGAATAACAGGTAAGTGAACTATCTGAGCAAAATTAAAAACTACTATATGGTAATGGTCCCAAAACTGCACACCATAATACTGTTATATTCTATATCTTCATTATAACTGCAGAATGTTGATTTTATCTGTGTGAGAGCATATGTGTATAACAGCACTGTAAAAAGAAAAGTAGATTGCCACCTACCTGCTCTAAAAGATGCCAAAATTCTTAGAAGCTTCACTGAAAGTACAATGATTAGACAGAAGGCGAAATTAAAACATTTTAATTTTTCACAGTAGCATATAACTCTTTTAAAGTCAAAATGCATTAGAAGACTGAATGCTTAACAGATGGCTCTTATACTTACATTCATAAATAAATGAATGACTTGCAAAATTACTGAGCCCTAGATTTTGCCCAATATGATCGGATAGGAATTTTTTTTTTTCTATCGAAATTGCCATTTTGGCCATATTATGGTAAAATGTTGATTTTTCCAGTTTCACTCAGGGAAAACAAAATCATTCCACAAGATTCAAATATTATATTTCAATATGCTTAAATTATCCTACTTGACTTTGTAACGAAAGTGAGTGGAAGAGCTCACACACTTAACCGTCTCCACTGCACAGTACTGGCTTTTGAAAATGCCTCTCAGCAAACTCTTAGTCCTTTGCTGTGTAAAGTCAAAATGGTTAGCTTAAACCACAGGTGGCTACTTAGACCAAAAAGGCAGCTTGACAAGCTAGTACCTCTCTTCCTCTTAATTACCAACTTCCACACCTGTGTTTCTGTACGTTTGCAACTTTTTTCATCTACTACTGTCTAACCTGAAGGACAGAGGAATCACAAGTTCACCAGTGTTAGCTGGCTTTCCTCTAGCTCCGGGGGTGATGTAAGGGGATGCAAAGTTTAATATGTTGGTCAGTAAGTTACGGCTCAAGAGCAGATGCTGGCAAAGGCTGTGTGTATATAACCAGAGCATGCAGTAGAAGCGCCCTTGTAAAAGGCACCTTACTGAAATGGAAACGTGTAAATTAATTCCCAGGCGGGGAGCTAGCAGGGAGTAGCAAGGGTACTGTAAATTCACACTGCTGTTCACTGCACGTTCATTTTTTTAGGTAGAAGCAGCTAATTGAGTGCAATCTTAGAACACACAATCTAATGGTTATAGCACTCTCCTAGAAGGGGAGAGATCAGATTTCAGCCGGGAACTGTAACATGGGTCTCCTCCTCCCATGTGACTGTTCCAAAATGCCAAAATATAAACTGTCTTTGTGTGAAATTTAGTCATGCTCTGTGTATGCTTGCCAGATGAAATCCTGAAGGTGAGGTGTGTGAAGTACCAAAGCTGTACACTGAGAGTCCTGTGCGACTTAGGCAGGAATTAGAGGCAGCTGCCTTCAACTTAGGCGGCTGTGTGCGTATCTAGTAACAGAAACAGAGATACTATGGGGACTTTCCTAGAAAGCTTTGGTACCTAAAAGCATTACACACCTCCGAGGGTAGGCAAAACTGAATTTTTGCAGATACAAGTACATATAACTGTTGAACCTGTCACCCTACTTAATTTGCTTTAATGATTGTCCATCTATTAAGGCATATATAAAACTTTTTAAACCTCATTTTATACCAGATGACTTTCTCACTAGTGTTAGGTTACAAAACCCTGTTCTTCCTGTCAGCACTGCAAATATGCAGAAGTGGGGCAGAACAGACGGTAATTTCTAACGAATGCCTGTTACCTAACCTTTTATGGACACAGTGGGGCAGAACAGACGGTAATTTCTAACAAATGCCTGTTACCTAACCTTTTATGGACATAAGTATGCAGAATTCATCCGTCTTTATATTTTAATTTCTTAAGGAACAAACAATCGTATAAAAAATAAGTATGCTTGTCTTACTTTAGAGACCGCTTTTGAAAGATGGGTCTGATTAACTTAAGGAACTTGTTATCTTTTTATTTTTCAAAGTATTTATGCAACTTAGACATTTAGAATATTTTTCATTTTAACGTCTAAAAAATGTTTTGCAACACTGTAATTCCAGAAAAGCAGTTTGATTCCCTTTTCATTCATTTCACTTGGGATCTTGGAAAAAATTAATTCTTTTCAAGTTTAATGTATCTATACAGCCCAGCATTTTATTCTTGGGAGAAATGACTTCAGAAGGGTCTTAGCAGCTATAAAACGTGTTCTTTTATCATACCACCTCTCCGATTCAGGTTCGAACTGGGATTAATCACTCTTAACCAGCTATTTTATAGGCATGATGTGAGAATATCTAAGGTTTATTTGCAGTATTACTTTTTTTTTTCCTTCCCCTGGAACAGCCTATTTTAATGATAAAGCAAAGTAGACCATGTCGGCCACAGAAAAATATTACTCACTTCCTTCTCGTCACTCTTAATTGGGATCAAGTGGTTTTAGGTCAATCACTCTGGTCAAGAAAATTTATGAAAAATACAGGTCTGTTTATACATGATAGAGGTAATTAATGCTTTTTACAGACAGTCGTTATAAAAGCTGTTCATTCCTCGTCCCTCCCTGCATCATTGTGAGCACATTCTATGGATGAAATGAATGGATGGATATTGATTTCCCTGGGCTTTCTGGCATACGCTCAGTGTAACTCAGAGCTCGCTATCACTAACTTATTAATCATTAAACACACACATACAACAAAAAGCTTGTTTCATTTTCTAAATTTGTACAATTTGACCAGATGGTAATCTCAGCCTGACTGGTGTGTCCTGAAAACTAATTTTAATATTTGTAAATAGTGGCACAATTCATGGATTAGGTGATTAATGACTGCTGATCCTGACTGTCTAATGTCGTTTCTGTCTTAACAAATGTTGAACTTAACAATTCAAAGGAAACTTTAACAAATGCCTTTTCTACCTTACTTGTCTTCATTAATTATCCAGCAACTTCTTTCCCACAGTGAACAGCATATATTAGGTTGTGAAAATGCTAACTCTTATTTGTAGGACGACATAAATTCAGGTTTTGCTTATCAGTTCAGCAAACATAAGTCACTGGGCTGAAGTTTTTGGACATTTATCTGCCTCATGGTGAAATATAGGACACAGTTCATTTTTTTTTTTTTTTTAAATGGTACATCTATTAGCCTGAACAAAGTTTTGCTTTTTTCATACTTCTCCACTAATTTAAGTTCCTGCATGAGAAGGCTGGTCACTCTAAGCTCCATATACAGTGAACACCAAAAGACATACTATTCCAGAGACTATCCTGAGTAGAAATTTACCTTAGATAATCTGAAACACCATCTGGGAATCTATTTTTCATCACCAACTACAAAAAACCTGCAGCAATCCTTAAATTAGGTGCCTAGGGTTAGGTGGTATGAACAGACCCCTTTGGAAGACCTATTTTGGCCAGGTTAATTACATTGTTATTACTGTTTCATTAAGAAGCTGTAGGACCTCTCCAATGTTCCTCTCAAATCAGAGGTACATTTTTCCCCATACCGCTCAAAACCCTCTCAACTTCGACAGAGTTACATACATCCAGATAATTCAGTCACTCAGTAGAGGCAAGAGTTTGGTAATTCAATTCTCCAGAGATGGTCTCTGCACTGAGCATACTCTAGCCCCACACAGCTCACATCAACTGAATTGCACCCTTTCCACTCCAGGACTGCAGGGACCCACCACATCTTTCTCCACTGATGCTTTTCCAGCTTCCCGGAGGATCCTGCAGTATCAAGTATCGGAATAAAAATCAGAGGAAAAAAATCTCTGTGGTCTCATTTCCAAGTGCTTATCCGCAAGAAACACAGGAGAAAGCGGCCTGATTTAGGCACAAAGGAAGGGACAGAAAAGGAAAGGAAAGTCATGCAGAACAGAATGACTTCGGGAGAACAAGGCGGGGAGGAGAGCAGAGCCAAGCGTTGGGGACAGAATGGCAGAAATGGAAGGAAAGAAGAGGTGACACAAAAGGAAGGATATCACAGGTGACAAACGAGGACAATTTGTGAGAAGGAGCAATAGAGGAATGGAAGAGACACTCTGGGACAGATGCAGGGACAAAAGTTTGGGAGAAGGACTGGAAAGAGAAGGAAGAGAACCGTAAGAGAACAGGCTCTTCCATGACCCAAGACTGTGCAATCACGACATCCCTTTTCTACTGAGCAAATAGCTGTGAAACCCAGGGGCAAAACATGTGCTTCCATTCCCCTCTAGTGGCAGGTACACTTAAAGAAAAACACCCATCAGTTAGCATTTTATTGCTGTGGTGCCCAAGGTAACACAGCAACTTAAAGTTTACAACCTGCCAGTGACCTATGTAGGATGTACATAGTGTTTTCTTTACCCTTTCCTCCCTCCCTAGTTTGTAACATTTTATAAAACTCTGAAATTACAATAAAAAATGCATTATACAGATGTTAAATATGCAAAGTCAAGCACAGAGAAATTAGGAAATTAAGCTTGTATTTTAATACCTACCAAAGGGCATAGCTAGGAAAATGCACTTTTTAGTAATATACATACATTTTCTAAAGAACTACTACATCTACTTAGTTCCAGACTGGTTGGTTGTCACTGAATGAACAGATAATTAGTACTGCTATCCCATAACATATACTGGGAAACTGCCACTTGGCATTCTGGCACTATCCCTTCTACTCAATGAGATCTTTAATTTGCATGTTAATAAATGTCAAAGTATGCCTTCTGCTCTGATTTGCTTCCCATTTTTTTGTGAATAAATTTATATTTTTCTGTATTTCCTTCATTACACCAACCTAATTATTCAGCTGGAAAAGTCATAAAAATTTAACCTCATTTTACTCTGTTTTATTACAGGAATAGGGGTTCCACTATGCACAGGGATTCCCGTTATGGTAAGAATTAAACAAGTCTGTGATACAGGGCTTAGAGTCACAAGCTGTTCTCTTTGTTCAGTGCCTATCACAAGAAAAAATACTGTCAATAAGAACCTCAAAACAGTTGCCAGCTCAATTGATAAGAGGTGACCGAGAATCCAGAGGTCAGGCAAGATGAGGAGAGATGTCCAAAAAGCCAATAGTGACACTGAGAAGAAAGCCCAGAAAACCTCAGTTCAGTGACCCATCCATGGAATCAGACTTTTCTTCTTAGCCACACCCTATAGTCCTTCAGTATTTATATAGTATTTATGTAGCCCTTGAGCATTTACACTAGCAAGACTTCCAGGAAAATCACTGAGAAAAGAAAGAAAATTGCAAGTTGTTTGACAGTAAGGCAAAGAACAAACAGAAAGTACAGAGTGATAAGACTAGTGCAATAGGTAGATACAAGATTCATGTCGCCGAACCACAGACATCTAAAATTAAGATGCATGTCTAAGTCAAAGCTAGAATAATATATGGGGGGGGAAGAGAAAAAAAAAAAGAAATAAGTGACCATTAGATCTCACAATTAAAGAACTATTACCCCTCATCTGGGTTTCAGTTGCTGCAAACAAAGGAAATGATCATATCACATACAACATTGTTATATATCCTGCACATTCCAGACAATCATACCTCTTCAACATGTCTTCTTGTTTTCTTCTGATTCCAAATTCTACATTCAGGAATATGATTGCTCAAGTGGAAACTGCAGTAAGAGAGGAACTATTCTGCTTAATACGTGTTTGTTTTTCTATGCATTATGTTGACTACTTTATTGAGGCTGGATAGAGCATTTCAAAGTGAATCAATCTTTGGTTTGGCGTTTTGTGCATCTTCTAAATGGTAGTCCAAAATCAAAGTCAATTTAATTATTTGTCATCACTAAAAATTAGTAAGTGTTGGCATTCTGCACATGACACAATTTGAAATTTAAACCACAGCGTTAATGTGGTAGGGTTTATCAAGTGACCCAAAATACAAGCTCAGCCTAATAGCTTCAATAGGAACCCTTTCATTTTTTTTCATATTATTTATAGAAACCCAGCAGAGAGATATATTCTAAAAGTTAACACATCTTATTAATTCTGTTCCCTTTATCTTTAATTGTTCTTATCTTCAATTTCATTGTAGATTTCCAGCAACCTTACCTTACAGATCTGAGTAATGTTTGCATGCGTTTTGGATCCCAGAAACCTTTCTGAAACAGTATTTTATACTTCAGAATACTAAGTTTTCTATTTAAAAGCCTTATTTTTGCTAAGCACACAAAATCAATGACAAAAGTTACACCTGAAGTTGCAGCATAGTTAAAAGGTCCAACTAAGCAGTCTGACTTGCTAAGTTCATGCTGTTAAGTCAACCAGAAGAGAGAGTTTCAAAGACAGACATGGTAAATGGTTTGGAAAGCCTGAAACCACCAAATGTCATTTATTTTTTTAAGAAAAGCAAATATAAAGGAGGCTCATTTTTGCCAAGACTACTATGGCTTATTTTCATTTGCAATACAGGGAAACTGTTCTCTGCTTTTTAATTGCATGCTCATAAAGTTTTAATTAGCAAAGTTTCAAAAACATGACAATCATGCTGCTGAAAATCAGCCACAGTTTTGATTTACAAGTCTGCAAAGGATTACTTGGTAGCAATCAGGATGGATTGCAGTGCTTAAGCCCAGAAAGCTCTAATATGTTATAAACACAAGCAAATGATGCAGTAATTGCCCTTGATTGCACTACTTAGAAGATTTTTAGAGGCAACCCAAAGAGAAGTTGACAGTACCTATCTGTCTATGGCAACTAGTTTGTGACTACATCAAATCCGTGCATGAAATTCTGAAGCACCGTTTCCTTTTTCATAAACGTAGGTGCTACTTAGGAGACCTGGGAAAGCCACCTCTGGGGCAGAACATCCTCGGGTCTGAGGACACGCAAATCCGTCACTACCGAAAGGAGCTGTGGGAGGAAGGTGAGTGTCGGCTACCGCACGGCCTATCAGCAAATACTCTCTTGTCAGTTCACTGTCAAAATCAGCAGAATCATTAATGCAGATACCAGAATCACAGAAGAGTATTTTTCTTACTTACCTTGTTTGTTTGTCTGTCTGATGGGAGTGAGCTTTCCTTCTATTATCTAAATAAATCATGTCATTCATGTCATTAACTAATAGGAGAAAGGAGATAGATGAAAATTGGGAACGAGTTTTAAAACCTGTTATGATTTTACATTGTAAGACAAGTTTTGTAAAAGTGGTAAACAAAATAGCTTGCATTCCCATTATTTATCAATCTGAAAAATTCACCGTACTTACGCTCAATACACAACTCTCATCTCTAAAGATACACACTTACTAAAATGTGAAGGACTTACATAGTGTGGCCTATTTAAAATTTACAAATATAAGCTTCCATAAGCATACATTGTATGAATACTATTACTAATTTAGTTTTCTGTAAAACCCTTCAATTATTTCCTAATTGAATTTCCAAGAGTAAAAATCTCCAGAAGACAGGGGCTGGAGGGGACTCTCTGCTCAGGCACCTGGAGCACCTCCTCCTCCTCCCCTCCTTCTTCATGGGTCTCAGGGTTCCCTCAGCTGTTTCTTACTCTTTTTTTCCCCTCTCCTCCTCTGTCTGTCTGGCATTTTTTGCCCTTTCTTAAATATGTTTTCCCTGAGATGCCATCAGCTTGGCTGAGGGGCTGAGCTGTGCCCTTCAGCGGGTCCGTCGGAGCCGGCTGGAACCGGCTG
>NW_008794431.1:1878054-1886530 GCF_000699145.1 Aptenodytes forsteri | reverse complement strand
CACAAAGGCCATCCTGCAGCTCCCCAATACCAGCGCCTGGGCACCCACACCCAATACAGCAGCACAGGTAAATCTCATTACAAAAAGGTCCAGTTAATTAAAAACTTCGGAGGATTTGGCAGAGGCTGGCCCGCAGGATGTGCAGGACGCACATGTGCAAACGTGTCCGACAGCTTGGTGTAGTGCCACACACGAGCTAACCAAGAGTCAAGCACGTGCACAGGGAAGGACAGGACACTGCGCACAACCCTACTGCAAACACCCATCGAAGAGCCAGACCTGTTCCAGCTTCAATTTCTGGTCACTACAAATCAGGTTACCACCACCAGCTGTGGAAGCACTGGGGAGGCAACGCTCACTGAAGACAGCTTCAAGAAAACATGGCACTTCTGGGCAGAAACAAACAAACAGCTACTGCCTCCACTCCAAAAGAGCTGTGTGTGAATAGAGGAATATTCACTGAGTAGAGTTTCAGAAAGGATTCTGTGTGAAATTTGGGGAAAAAGTAACAAAAACCCCCTAAATATGGCCAAAACTGAGAAAGGGACAGAGTAGCACTACAGAAGAACCAGGCAGGTCTGTAGGACTGTGGAAACAACCTCCAGGGAAACCTGAAGTACAGAGATTTGGGGGGAGAAATGTCTAGAGGGAGATGCAGGCAAAAATCGTCTTTTCTTGCTCTGATTTGCAAGAAAATAAAACCTTTTACGTTTGACATAATTGAAAGGTTCTGTAGTAAACAAATAGTGGATTTTTCTGGTCACCCAAAAGGACTCCTCACCAGTGGCTAACCATGCAGGCCCAAAAGGAAATGTCACAGTATATGCTGGTGTTGTGCTTAAATTGAATAATCTTTGTCATTTTCCGTCAGACTTTTCTTGGTCACTAAACACATAAGTAACTGCCCTGAACACGTACACATATGTATACTTAAACACTGTCATCCTGACTGAGAGCTCAGAGCTACTCGCTGTGTCAAAGCAGTAGCAAAAATATATATTTCCATAAAACTCTCCCTCTGTTATGGTATCTGTGATTGTAACAACCCTTCTTGGTTATCACAGCATGGCATAAAGGCCAGGGCTGGGGGGAATGAAATTACAACCATAAAGGATCACGGTGCTAACCTGACTACTCACACAGCAAGGCGCTATGCTCTGGTGTTGTCTACCGCTGCTGAAAATAGTTCAAGTCTTTCGGCTTTGGGAAGAAGCATATTCCTAAACTGACAGGTTATGTTTTCCTTCCTAGCTTTAGGTTACCAGCCCAGAGGTGGATTATTCTACTACATAGGTTCACATACATAAAAAAAAAAAAGAAAAAAGTAGAACCAGCATGGCAAATTAAGGAAATTCTCAGTTCACGAGAATACATATTACTAATTTTCCCCATAATTTATCCAGCTATAGGACCAGGTTTTCAGCTGTAGCAAGAAAATAAATGTTAAAGTATCCGGAGGCTTAGTGAAATATTTGATGCACAAGGCACCCCAGCCACACTCAGCCTCCTCCCAGCCTTTTTGGGCTTCCACGAAATCCTGCTCACCCTGCAACCAGAGACCTGCAGCAGCAGCATACACACTGTCTGCCCAAGGTTTGGTCATATTTACTTTCATTAGGTATTCCTCCCTCAGAGGGGCATCACCAAGAGCCTGGCAATCACTCCTGAATAACAGCAAGAACGAAAACAAGAACAGGTAGGCATAGCCACAAATTCAAAGAAAGCACAGCAATTCTGGAAGTACTGCAGGAGGTCTAATATCGAGGCACACAAATTTAACAAATAGTTGAACACAAATTCTAAATCCCTTGGACTGTTAGTATTTCAGATGGTTATGTTGGCAAATATTTTACAAGTAATGACAAATATTGAATTTGACACACAACAGAGACAGAAGGGTTACTGTCAAAACTAACTTCAGTGGCAACAATACTGTTCAGCTTGATATCAGCACATTACACCTTTGAGCATAAAACTTATGGTTGATATTAAACACAATTCAGTCTGATGAAATTCCTAATTACGTGGTATTAAATTTTGATTGTTGCAAAAACTTTTTACTTCGCAACCACATGCTAACACAGTCAGATAAAATGAACGTTCAATTTTACTGCCAGATTTGAGAATATTATTTCTTGAACTGAAATGTAAGAACTTTAATGTTTCTAAAAAATCATTCGAAATCAAGAAAGAGTTATATCCCGGCAAATTCACAGACAAAAGAACTCCCTGTGGTACTGCTCCAAGAATGTCAAAATCTCATTAGAAAGCACTTCCATGGCTCTTTCAGCTCTAATCCCAAATGGAAAGAGCTAGATAAAAGGAATGTGGATTTAATAATTTTTGTGTTGTCCATACTCTTATAGATAGTCTACATTCACCAAAAAAAGATTAGGCTGACCAGTGAGTTCCTCAATTCTACAGTAGCAGTACTTCTCAGCTGGCTTATGCTTTAGCTCTTAGCTAAGTTTACTGAAATCTATAGATCTTTTTAGGACAAATCACAAACAAAGAGTTAATTATATATTTCAGTGTTCAAGGTTCTGTTCAAAGCCTTAAACAGAGCTAATATGCATATTTTCAAATTAAATGCAAAATTACATTTTCTGAAAAAAGACATTGCTTTTTAAAGGACAATATTTTGCTTCTAACTTTGTCCACAACAATAAAGTAACTAAGATCAAACATGCTTCAAGGATATTTATATGTCCTGAGAATCTTGTTTTAGATGTGTTCAACTAAATATTTAAGAAATTCAGTAACTGTACTGTCTTCTGATTTTTTTCCTTCTTTTGGTCGCCAACATTAAGCTACTATTGCAAGATCACAAACACAGCACTCCAGCTTCCATTTGATTCATATGTATACATAAAGCAGGCCAATTCCTGAGTAGCTTTATTTAAGGCTAACTGGATACAGTCCCAGAAGGAAAATGAATGAATCAAATGGTAACTGAAGTCTTGTGATCTTGTTTATGATGACTATGATCTTGGACAAGTAGCCTGGTGGTAGTGAACAAAAATGTCATAAAAGGGTATATTTAAGTATTCACTCGAGCATTTATCTGGAAATGCCATAATCTTTTTTAAAAATTTAGTCATGTTTATCCTTAAATCCTGTTTGATCTATATTACTGTACACACACACAAAGGGAAAGAGAGAGAGAGAGAAGTTTTATGTCATATGTAACGGCATTATATTCCACTTAAGGAAGTGAGAAAATGATTGTAAATATTGCCTCACAAAATTTAAAGAACCCTGTCTTTGAATTAAATAGATAAGTGTTTATTTGCTCTTAAATGCAGAAATTTGTTTTTGTCATTGTACTTTGATATATAAAAGAGCTATTAAAACACAACTAAGATCTATTCTCAGTTTGAGGTAGTTCAAAAGAACCACCAGTTACCTCATCAAACATGGGCAAAAATAATGTTCATTGGACAGATTTGTATATTTTGAGGCCAGAAGTACCGTTTTGATTATCTAGTCTGATTTCCTGTATAATAGTTAACACACAACTTCCTGTACAGACCCTCACCAAGTGATTTCTTCATCAAGCCTTTATTTTCTGATTTAACTAGACCATATGGTTTATAAAACAGCCAACTTTAATTCAGTCGATGTTGACGTGCTTTTAATGTTAGCTCATGTAGAAAAGGGACCAACTGACTTCTGCAAGTACCAGAACAGAAATGAGACGGTCAGCACAAATGACTAGCAAATATACCTTAGAGCTTTACATTTTCCCGTTTCTGAAACTGCCAATTCATACTCAGTTTATCTTCTTCTCCTAACTCTTTAAAGTCTTACTAGAGCTTAGTCCATTGATATTTATGACAAGTTTCAAGATCCTCTCAGAATATTAACACCAGAGGCACACTCCTAGTTCAAAAAGTCTGAAGAAGATTTGATCAAATGATTTTCATTAACACTTCCATTAACAAGTGGAACAGACAGCATTTTCCTTGTCACTTGAAAATGCAGCGAGTCACTCCATGGACTTACAAATGCTCTTCTATTCCTTTGGCTGTCTAGAATCAGTATCGTTAGAAATGGAGCACCTACACGGAATCTACTCTCTTTCTGCTCACAAGATCGGGGTGTTCCAACAAGACTGAGGATTTCCTGCCTCTGAAACCAGTCCAAGAGGTGGCCTGAAACTATGCCTGAATTTCCTGAGCTATCGGTCCACAGAGAAATACTGCTGGTGGCAAAACCACAGACTCCAATTTAGCTTTTTCTCCATTACAAAGGCATCTGAGCAACTCTCGAATTCAAGGTGAACATCTGTCCTGATGCATAGTTTGTCTAAAGGAAAAACACAACAAACAGGACAACTGCCAGAAATTTACTTTCTCTCCAACATTAAAAACAGTTTATTCAATTTCCTGGTGCCTAGAACTTCAGCAGAGCTGATTTATTATACTGCTACACAAAAAATGGATTGATACACCAAGTCCCACAACTGACCTCTGGTTCAGCAACATCTGGTCCAAAGACGTGAAAAAGTTCACTACATCTGTACATAGTAAATCAATTAGCCATAATGGAACTTGGCAGCCAATAATATAGAAGTATGGCACACAGAGTAAGTAATGATGGCTTTTACTGAGTTTAAAGATACCTTAGGACACCTATAATTCAAGAGTCTTCTTTCCTAGGGTGTCACCGTCTGCATAACATTAATGATGAAGACTGATCCTAGGTCCCACTTACCCAAACAAAACATATTTTACCTTAGGGATCAGGTCCTTATGCTTTGATTATATCATCTTCTGTTGGCCCTCCAACAGTGGTGATAGAAAATCCTTCTACAACTACAGGCAACTCTGATATTAACAGTTGGCAGTTTATAAACCAAGGGTTATAGAGTCAATCCCTTCTTTAATCCCTTGGATGACACTCTTGTTTATTTTTTCTATGTGTCTCTACAGAGAAATTTTATCAGGATAAACTGAATTTGCTTAATGCACATCTATTAATTTGGCCTCATTTTACTTTATGGTTGGTATCTTATGACTTGCTAGAGAACAAATACACAGAACATGGCTGCCCTTTTGTACTTCACGTGAAGTGAATATGGCCTGTGCTCCACAAGTATCACAAGTGACCAGAACAACACACCAAACACTCGGACACCTGGCACCTAAACCCTTTTTCACATTCCTAGTCAAGAAAACAGGCAGGTACCGCAGAATGGGAACAAGATCATTTACTGTACTGAGAAGGGCACGGTCTCAGTCTGGCATTCAGCTGGAAAATACCCAGAGCGGCCCTACAGCAGTTCTGAGGATGTTCCTTCTACCTGGATTCCCAGCATGAAGTCTCTCTTCAAAGCGCAAACCTACAACATTGCTTTCAGAGGGAAGAGCCCATTTCACTAAGGAGTAGTCTTCACACCCCCTCATTTACCAAGTAACCTCGTGCTCAGAAGATGTATGCAGGAAACGGTAGACTGGTATTAATTTTCCTCCACAGCTGCACAGTTCTCACTTCCCAGGAGAGCACCTTACTGCATGGCTGCATGGGAAAGAAGGGGAGTTAAGTTCTTTAATTCTTCTGTGTTGAATCGGAGAATCCAAGACTCATCGTTAAGAGGCAAAACCTGAACAGAAGCTTATACAACTGTATTTTGTATGGGGAAAGACCTGAGCTATTTTTTACAAATATTTACTAATCAGAGCCTTTCAGAGATCTCACATGTAGGAAAACCTGGTTCAGAGGCTCAGATT
Source organism: Aptenodytes forsteri (assembly GCF_000699145.1). Taxonomy (NCBI): domain Eukaryota; kingdom Metazoa; phylum Chordata; class Aves; order Sphenisciformes; family Spheniscidae; genus Aptenodytes; species Aptenodytes forsteri. Next base: position 1,880,798 of record NW_008794431.1, on the reverse strand, counting down.
TACACACAAAGTAGGCACTGAGACATCCACCACAGTCAAGTTCAGGCACGCGACGAGGTGTAACTAATAGGGTGCGGGCTTTTGGGAGCTTTTCCTCAGAAGTCTGTTTTGCAATCCACTGTTTTTGTGATTGCGCTGTAGGAAGGTTGAGTTTGCTCATTAGACATGAAGGAATTCAGAATGGATTCTCTGTTGTCTAATAGGCCATAACTGTCATGGAAAGGTTTTTCTGTGGATAACCTCTCATTCTGTGTTTATCCCTTCACACTGATTCTCTGATATCTAGATGAGCTATTCCTGAAATTTCCCCTCAACAGGGGCATTAGTACAATATCTTTGCTATACTGGGTCCCAGCTATCTTTCGTTTGGGATAATAATGTCTCTAGATCCCTAATTCTCTGCCAAATGTGGGTGATTGGTTTAAAAGTCTGGGAGGGAGGGCATTCTTACTTATTTGTTTTTGTGGAAGAACTACCAACAAATATTCAGTAAGTAACCATAAAAAAAAAAGTGACCAAAGCTTTATCTTCTTAGGAAATTAAGCTAAAAAGTAAGAACCCCTATTAAAACAGGTATCTCCTGCATCAGGTGCTAGGCAAGCAGGTGTTTCCCAGGTGACAGTTTCTGATCTCAATTCCTGCCTTCCCCTGAAGAGTCATCAATTGCATGTTGATTGCTGATACACACATCTATTTACTATGACTTAGTCCTGTCCATAAGCAAATCTTCAAATACTGACTGGGTTACACCACTGCTTTGTAAGCAAGCCTTGCATTTCCAAACTGCTTTTCCTCTGCCCTGACACCTCTTCTGTCATTGTTATTTAATGACTGTAATGATTTTTACTTATTTTTTTCTTCCATTGCTTCTTTCCTATTTTTCAATAAGTAAAGTGGTTTTTGTTTCTCATTCTCTCCACATTTGGAGATAATTCTTCCTCTCTCTTTCTCTCTCCCCCCCCTTATCCCATTACCCAAGCAGCTTTGTTAAATGCTTGTTTTGGGACAGCGGGGGGTCTAGTGTTACTTCAGTTAATATTTTAAAGGCTTGTTCAGTTCCCTCCTGCATGAGCGCACTAGCAATAAATAGCAGTACCTAACCATACTAAGCTCTCTGTTGGGTTTACTTTTATTGCTGGAGACTAGAATTGAAACTGGGAGTTTTAAGAGTCCCTCCTTGATGAGTAACTGATGTATGTTTAGTTGAGCTAGTGTAGTGTTCTTTCTTTTACGGTTCAGTTGTGTTTTCATAAGATTGGAGGAAGGATCTAATTAATGCACTGAATATCAGTTCCAGCTGCAATATGCATTTTTTTCTATGACTTAGCATTTTCTGTGCTATGGTGTATTTATGGTTGGAAAAATAAATTATTATTTTAAAGAATGATTAACTCTGAAGCATAAAGAAACACAAGAAAAAAGCCCACCACATTTAGTAGGTTGATCAGAAAAAAAAAAAGGAAGACTAGGGAATGTAAAACTGGAAAGAGGAATATTAGTTTTGCAGCATGAAAACTGGTAGATTTTTGAGAATGGAATTCAAAACACAGTGAGTTACAGTAAGATTCCCCAACAGCTAAGGAAAGTACACAGCTTTTATGTGAGCAGTACTTTCCTCACTTGTATTTAATTTTTAATTATACAAATTGAAAAACTGCTCCAGTTGACCCAAGCATATAGCTGGGGAGTTTCATATTGTTTGCATTAGGAGGTGAAACTGGCAGTGGCATCAGACATCTCTTTGATGCGACCCCACTTAAGTTACAATAAATGTGCACAAAGACCTGCCTTCCCCCAGCTCTGCACAGATCCATCAGGAAGAGATAGGGGGTGTTTGCTTATACTTCCAAGACTCTTTCCATCAGATATTCGACCCCAAACGCTACCCTGCATGCTCACTGTCTCTGGCCACCTCTCTCACCTGTTACTTTTTCTCTAAAGGAAGAAGCAAGTCCAAGCATTTCTTTGGTTTTCTTTCAACTGCTACACAGGCCTCTCTACGTACTGCTCTGCAGTTCGTTTTTTGTACTCAGTTTCTGTCTCCTTCTTGTATATGCATACTCCTCCCTTAGAAATATTCCCTGTACATGTACTCAGACTCCAGGGAAAACTTCAGGACCCAGCGTTGCATGTGGCCTGGTGCTCTGGGCATTTGCAGAATGGGCAGAGGCTGCCTAAACAATAACAAGATAAACTGCTTCTGACATTTTGCTAAATGACCTCTCATGCTTGTCAGTTGCAATGAGATCTGCACCAACTCCCAACATCGCAATAGGCAGATTCAGTTAAAAGTAATATACACAAATCTTAATTTTATCATTTTTAACCTGTATTATCTCAAAATTCTCCATCCCATTCCAAAGCTTAAGCAATTACAAAAAGAGTTAATAAAAGCATCCTGCTTCACTTTTAGTGACTAAATAATGCTGAAAAAGTGCTCAAATACTGCAAAAAGGCAAAGCCAATACATAAATAAAACAAGTATCTCCACCAATAAGTTAAACAGAGGTCATGAGACAGATTTTCTAGTTTCCCATAGTGCAAAGTGACATTTTTCCTTGAAGACTACAGTTCCATCACTGGATTACAAGGGGAAAGGCGGTCCTTTGGGTAGCGTATGGTCTTCGCCAGAGGACATTGATCTGGATATTCGTAGAATCATTGAGGTTGGAAAACACCTTTAAGATCATCGAGTCCAACCATCGACCCAACACCACCATGCCCACTAAACCATTCCCTAAGTG
>NW_008794431.1:1753866-1875707 GCF_000699145.1 Aptenodytes forsteri | reverse complement strand
GAATTCTACCATTTCATGGTCGCTAAGCCCAAGACGGCCTCTGACCACCACATCTCCCACCAGTCCTTCTCTGTTTGTAAACAGCAGGTTGAGCGAGGCACCTCCCCTGGTAGGCTCACTTACCAGCTGCGTCAGGAAGTTGTCTTCCACACACTCCAGGAACCTCCTAGACTGCTTCCTCTCTGCCGTGTTGTATTTCCAGCAGATGTCCGGGAAGTTTATATTACCTTGCTCTGGATAAAAAAGTGAAACAGAAGCTGCATAATGGATGCATACTGTATGGCTCGGGGCTGGTTCCGTTCAGGACCTAGGGTGAAATTATGTGTTTGGCTCAGACAGGTGTTTCAGGGCAAAACTGAAGCACTCAACCTTATCTGTATAAACTTTATTGGTTATAATATCTGGGGCCCCCAAATTTCCACTGGTGCAGGACAGAAAAAAGAAACAGCTGCATACTCAGAAGGAAGGCAATAGTTGGGATTTGATTCAGAGACCTTCCTAGCAGGCAATGGGAACACAACTGCAACCGCTACCTGATAGAAACCGGAAGAAAAAAAAAAAAAACCAAAAACCACCCAGTGATGGGGAATGTCAGTGGGAATGTGAAGCTGAAAACTTTCTGAAGTTAAATGAATTTAGCTGAGTTTCAGATGTTCTTTGTGTACCTTTATTTTTCTGACAGTACCTTTTTCTCTTTGCCCGTAGCTGCTGGACAAGCTACAGCAGAATAGATGACAGTACATCTCACTTGCCTCTTAGAAGACAATCAGAGCTCAACAAGGTGAGCGACAATTACTTCTGTCACTGCACTATATTATTCCTGAAATTTCAGACCTTCCGCCTCTCTCCAAGTTTTCCCAACTCCTTAGCCACTCGTGCACACTTTACCCAACCAAAACAGTTTGGACTGTCTGCTAACACCCTGACTTTTCATCAGGGACTCATCCTCTCTCCCTCCCAGTTGCGACTTAACCTAGCCATAACTCACTTGCACCTTTCCAGAACACTTTAGCAAACACTTTCATTCCTACTTTCAGTTCCTACCATTTGTATGCAGCTGATTTAAAAGTACTTTGTTCTCACTGTTTATCTTCTGCCTTCTCAGTAATTTAGAAGCCCTGCCTTGCTAGACCCTCTTATTAGTTCCAGGCCTTGGCTATCAACTTATATTAGCATCAACAACAGTTTCTTCCACAGCTTTTAATGGATTTTTGTTCAGTTATGCTGTCATATTAACTGTTTCCTTCAAACGCGTGTATCTTTGAGTTACGTGTTGCTAGTGTTTCTATTTCCCCGACAGCATTAAAGGCTCTCTTTCTGATTAGCAACCTAAATAAAATTTCAGCTTCACATTTCTGTTGTTCATTTCTTGGCAATTTTTCTCACACTTTTACACTTAAAAAAAATACAGATGGAGCAAAAAAATACAGAGCAGGAAAATATTCCTGTTTTGCAGCAGCTTGTATTTACAACTCTGCCAGTCCTGAGTAAGGGAACATCTCTGAATACCGTCAACCGCTTAAACATCATTTGCATTCCTAGCCCTTTCCTTTGGACTGGCCTTTTCGGTATTTAAAAAAAAAAAAAAAAAATCTTGTTTCTTTTCTTTGATACTTCACCTTAAAGAGAGATTTTTTTTTTTTTCCCCCCCAAATTGAGAACTGGAAAAATGGAATTCTTGCAGAATGTATTTAAAAATCACCTCAGAAAAAGTAACCTATATTTGAAGACATGAACTTTACTTCACATTTATTATTCTTTCTACATCATAAGTTCACCTTCAACAAGCACTGACTAAATCAATATGCCACACCTCTACCTCTCTTATTAGAGAGAAAAGAACACTTGGAACCCGAAATTGAAAATACAGCGTACAGAGGAGCTGGGGCTAAGGACGGCATTCGGGGCATACACTAAGCTCTGTGTGAATCTCTCCTATCCAGAGTAGGCTAGAAAAAGCAGGAATGTTCTTTGACTTGCACCGAGTCCTATGTTTCTGAAGGCAGGCACTTAGCTGGGATCAGCCTGCCTGCCTTTCTCTACCACAGGCACAGACCTTGCCAGCCAGGCAAATGGGGGAGTGACAGCACAGGGTTCTTCTCCCTAGACCCCTGACTCTGGGGGATCTCCTCGGACTCAGGACTCACCTGGACAGACGAGCGCTTTTGCATCACCTACAACTCTTTGAGGCAGCAAACTTTGGCAGATCTTTGTATCAAAGGATCTGCAGAAAGAAGGCTCTGGGGAACTGCAGTGGAGGCAATCAAACCCAAACTAGAATACTTGGGTGCTATTTCAAGAATACCGCTGGGATGGTACCTGCTTACCTTAGGTTAGACTGTGGCACTGTATGAGCATTGTCTTCAGTCTATTTTTAACTTAATTCAGCTAAATAGCAAAGTTTGCCGCATGTAGACCCGTTTCCAGGAAAACTAATATAACACTTACAAAAACAAGGTAATTTGAAATACTTCTCTGATTATTTGCTGACTTAGAATAATTTCCAAGGAGATGTTCTGAAAGCCATCCAATAGCTTCTGGCATTCAGGAGGGAGGCCACACTCTTTCTATGGGTCAGTTCTGCCCCCAGATATGTGCCTTTCATTTCAGTGAGACTCCTGCACTGTATAACATCATCCAAGAACAAAATTAATTAAGCCCTTTGTGTCCAATTATTGGTTCTATTAATATGTGCTGAATTACCTATCTGCTTCCTAAAAATGTGTTATGTCTGTACAGAAAATTAGGACTACATTCACTGTCAGCTACTTCTTGGGGAGAAAAAAAAAAAAAAATACCCACACCAAAAAAAAAAAAAAAAAAACAAAACCCCAACCCTCCCCCCACCCAAAAAAACCCAACCAAAAAAGAAAACCAGAAAAAAAATCTCCTCCCTTCAAGACCGTTATATTCCAGTGTAAATGAGAACTAAATCTGACCCTTACTGTTTGTGTACAGTTGAGCTTGTTATGATGAGAATAGCAGTCCTGTGATTGCCACTGAGTCTTATTTTGAATAATTTTATTGGTGGTCTGGTTGTTGTCTATAAAGATGAGGCCACATCTGGTCAAGTGTGCAGTCAGTTGGTTCAGGGCTTCCATTCCCACATGAATATTGCAATATTCAGACACTTTACCGACCGGTTTCTTTTTTTTATAGACCCTGCATGTACAGAATTAAATAGCATATACCTCCCAGAAGCTGTTCCCTTCTTAGACCATCTGGGTAATGAGAGTATCATTTACACCACATAAAAGTGTGACATCTGGAAAGGAAAAGGCCAGTCTGATAAGATCACACATACAAGCAGGACTAACCAGCTTTTAATCAGCCTTTCTGGGTTTGTGGGGTGGCTTTTTTTGCGGTTTGTTTTGTTTTGTTTTTAAATAGTGGAGTTGCAGTAAATGAGTGTTTGTTTTAAACAAGAGTTGAAAAGTAGACAAATAAAAGATTTCCAGCAAAGAAAAGCATCTTCAATTCACATTGCAACCATCTTAATTAAAAATATGAGTATGATGAACAGCCACAGTCAGGATTCATTTAAAAAACAAGTATGAATAACCCAAGTATGTAATAGAAGTCTAAACTTCATAAGCATAGAAGAAAAGACCTATATTGTCTGACTGAAGAACAAATCTGAAGGTATATTTAATATATAATAAATCTGTGGTATATTTAATATACCACAGAGTTAATACTGAAATATTTGGAAATGTATTACTTTTGCCTACCTTAAGCTTAAGTGGGCTCTGATCTGCAGTAGATGCTCCTGGACTTAAAGCAGAACTTTCCTCAGAACTGATCTAAGGTGAGGAGATACGAACATGACTTTACACTAGTTCAGTGCATCTTCTGGCCTGGGACAACTGTGAGTCCTGGGATTCACCCATGGTTTTGTACTCAATAGTGGGTTTTAATATCTGGTTTTGTAGATTATCATCTCCTTCCACATTCAGGAGGAATAAGCACAATCCACAGAGTCATGTCATTACCATTGTTTAGGCTCCTATTTTTTAACATTCATGTATTTCTTAAAGAAATGCAAAGTTAAACATTAAAATAGTGCCATTTTACTTACAGGATTAAATTATTAAAAAACAAACACACACACACAGAGTAAAACCAGCTCTGGTCCCAACAGTAAATTCACATGCACGCTCGGCTTCTTACATCTATCAATCCAAGAGCAGGCATTTTCTGCAGGCCGTATTTCCCCTCTTTATTTGATTTGTGATGACTCATCTCAGGCACAACAAAACATCTCATTGTGCTCATGTCCAGCATCACCTTCCTGCAGTGAGACCAACTAGACAGTAACATGGAAAACAAGCTGATACACGTGTCTCCAAGGGAGTTGCATTAAGAGGACCAAGATCAATGGTGCAAACATCACCAAAGGTTCCCATGATATATAAACGCACAGCTCTTACCTACATTTAGTAGGTCTGTGCCCCCGTTACGGTCCAGCCGAATTCCTAATTCTGTATTGTTTCCTTACATGCAATCAAGGCACTTTCTTCAATACCAGTGTTCCCAGGAAGGCTGGATGAGTACATGGAGCACAGCTGTCCTTAGCTGTTGGGTGGCATGAAGTTCTTTCTCCGGCCCAGATTAAGCACAGCACTTCAGTACTTGACCTTTTTTTAGGCTCCTATTTTGCCAATAAAATGCATAAAAAGTTAGGAGCATAACAACTTCTTTGAGCCTAATTTTTCACATGTAAGAGTCAGCACTCAAAAAACAAAGTCTACTATGTTGGGATTCCGTTGCCTAAACAAAAGCATCCAGTATATCTCGGTTGCTGAAAGACATCTGAAATGTCTGCACAGGACCTACAGGAGACCCAAGCTCTTCTGGAACTGCAGTTGGAGGCCCTGCAGAATACTCTAGAGTATCTTAAAGGGTAACAGGGCATAGACGGATGAGTGTCATTTCCAATGTGTTTGCTGCTGGAGGAAATTACTACATTTTCACCTCTCCGGACTGCCTCTTTTCAGCCATCCTCACTTGGATGGCTGAAACCATGGAGTTATTCTTATTTCTTCTCTTCTGGGAATACCAGATTAAGTACTACATAACTTTGTAAAATCAACAACAGTTCTTGTACTTCCCAAATACAACTCTCTGCTATATTGTCTCTTTGGATATAATACTGGGCAGATTCCTTATATAAACTGTCATTTCTTTTCCCCCTCCCGTATATTTTTCTGGAATTGTCTTTCAAATATTAAAAATGTCTACTTAGCCATGCTAAACTTTTGTTCCCCCTTAACTGATGACAAGCACTGTACCAGCAACCTTGCAGGAAATGCCACTACCTCTATCATTTCGTTTCTACTCCTGTTCAGTATCTGACTTAATTCAATACAATGTAATGAAAAGCAGAATTCTGAATTAATTAGGTTTATTTCAAATCTGGTTTAGGGTTATGGTTACTGATACACCTCACTGAAGCCTCCTTCTTAAAATATTTGAGGGCATGAATAACCCAAGTAAATAGTCCCACTGACATCAGTGAGACACATTACTCCAGTTACACACAACCTAAAACAAGGTAGGCATTTAGGAACCTAAATGGATCACAGAGATATCCAGAAAACCCATATCTAATCCTTGAAGTGCCCACATTCCTACCAATAAATTCATATTTCAGCAAAAGTCTGCACCAGCCAGCACTAAGTTACTTAAGGCTCTCCAGCCAGCTGCTTAGAGGTACCCGAGCTTCCCACCAAAGGCAGCTACACACCCACAGCCAACGACTCGGAATTGAAAAGGCAACAGGAGATTTATGGCAGACCTCAGGAGGAGCAGCAGCAAGCCCACGGTGAGGCAGACTGCGTGTTTCTTTAGAGTGACGCAATTTTCTCTGTGTTTAGGTTGTGCGACTGTTCTATTAAACACAGAAGTTTAATGCTGACTCCTGTTTGCACATCGATGGTTACAATTGGTCCGCAATCATTTCTTAAACATCCTGTCCAAGATATCAGGTTTTATTAACAATGAAAACTAATTTCACTGACAGATCAAAGATGACTGTGGCTTCCTCGCAGCTGTTAAAATTGTTTAAAAGCAGTAATATTTCTTCCGGTTGGGAAAAGTAAGACCAAGCTGGACCTAGGTTTTCAAATATTTTCTTTAAATAAAAGCACAAATAAATTTTTCCTCAGAGAGTCTAGAATAACTATTTCAGAGAGTGAACCAATCATACAATCACTGTGAAAAGACCTGGTTCGTGATTGTACTTAGCACTGCCTGCTCATAAAGAAGCAGCCTTTTAATCTAACTTGGTTGGTTTAATGTATGGTATGAGCTAGAGTGAATAATTCAAAATGACTTGTATGTAACCTCTTTCCCTGCTCATGAGACTAATTCCATGGAGAACAGTTTCTTCAACGGCTTTTGTTATTTGAACTTACATGAACAATATTTTACATAGAAGTTGCAAATTCTTACTCCGAGTGGCAATAACCAAGCTCCATGTTGCATTAGACAGGCTCTTCTACTCATTAACAATGCTACAGTAACACCTCACATCTACAGCCAGACTGTATGAGTGCTTCAGGGTGTACTCTTTTATATCCTCTCTTGGATGGATTACCTGCAGCGAGGGTACTGAAAGGCGGGATGGACAAAAAAGCTCCGCTCCGTAAGGTAGCTGCACACCTCGCCTCCTCACAGCCGTCTGAGGAAGGGAACTAGCACACCAGGAGACAGAGGGTGACTCTGCCTGGTCATGACATTAGCCACAGCAATACTCCAAGTGGGAAACTGTGTTCTCCATCAATAATAAATCTAACATTAAGAAAATGTAATATTGAACATATATTTGAATATTTGATGGCCCAGCAGTGAGCTGGCTGAATGGAAGCACAGGACCCAACACTGATTTGTGTTGTCTTTGGTTATATTCCATGCAAAATTATTCCAGAAGAAAGACTGTGAATAGCTAGGACATGGCAGACCCACACCAGGGTCACTGTGACTACAACTACATTATTGGACCCAGGAGTATCCTCGGCTCCAGTCGCACATCCTGGCAATGCCCTAACTTCACGATGTGGAGCCAGACACGAACCATTCCCCCTTTCCACTTCTCCCACACCCTGGTTTCTGCACCAAGGAAACTCAGGCACACAGTTTGGGCTTAGGAGGTTTCACAACTGAGTAATTTTTGCTCTGAGAGAAAAGTTTCGGTCTCAGAAAATTACTAAATATTTATCACTTCTTTAACTTATTTGGAAAAATGGTTATCAGCTGCAACGATCTTTATAAAAGCCAGTTAGTGGCAATATGTACACTGGGCTTCAGGTAACTATGTATTACGCAGGCAAATTATTGTCCTTTTAAACTGACAATGAGTTATATTGAACCTGTGCAAACACATTAGATATTTTCGCTGTGCAAAAAAAACCCCATTAAACCTAGGAAGATGTAGCTACAAGAGGTCTCATACCTTAAGCCACTCAACTAAGACATTTTAGTTGAATACCTTTACTGTTATCTGTAGTTCCTCGTATACAGCTACTAGAAGAATACAGAGAGTAAGCCGTTGTGCTCCAGGATGCAGGGAAGAAAGAGGAGGATCTGGGGGAAGGGGCTGTTGTGCTGGCAGTCAACTGCCCATGGCACAGAGGTCCCTGCCTCCCTGCGGCACCCTCCATAACTTTACGGCCTCCTCTCTCACCCTTGCCATATCCTTTCTCCGCAAGCATAGAAAAAACAGTTTTGCCCGCATTACTGAGGAGCTTTGGAACTACAGCTTTCTGGGACTAGAGGGTGTACAGCCTCCTTCCTCACCGAGAGCTACTGCCCACAACAGCTATTGTCTGAGCAATTCTAGTACCCAAACAGCCCCTGCCCTAGGGAACCAGCAACAGTCTTTCCAACGTAATTGCTTTTCTTCAAAAACTGAACTACATAAACCAAGAATTTTTGCAGATACATTTCTGCCTTTTCTATGTTTACTGTTCCACATCCACCAGTTGATTTCAACGTGCTGTTGATTTAGCTTTAACTTTTTTAGGCAGAATGTTTTGCATTCAGACCAAAATCGTTGGCAGTGTTGTTGCTTGGAAAATGGAAACTGCACTACCAAAATAATTGCTCAGGATAAAGATAGACTCAGTCTGTGGAAAAGACAGAATACTTTGAAATTGCCAGCTTTCACCTGTCAGTACACTGTGCACTTTGGCTAAGTACGGCCTAAGTATGACTCCAGTGAAAATAGAAAACTTCAAGACCAAAGCTCTGACTGAGAAGGCAACTAAAAGTGTTCTGTCCCATTTGAGAACGAGGCCAGGAGTATAGTGAAAGTATATGGTAAGTATACTCAAAATAGCTATGTGCAAGTAGGGGAGAAAAAAAGGGTTTACTCATTAAGTGTTAAGCTCAACATTTTAATAATTCCTTTGACTTTTATTGCCTAATTTAAGATAGTTTGGGTTTGCTTTTTTGAGGTTCTGTGCAATTTCCCTTTAACTTCAATGGGACTAACAGGTGCCTCAGATTTCTAAAAATGAGCTCTTTCAGTGCCTTAAATGCTAGCCATACCTTTTTTTTATTTTTTTTACTATATGACAATTTATAGCTGAAGTGTTAGAGTTCTGTAGAAAGTGGAACTTGGCTTTTCCTTTAGTATAGTCTCCCTCCAGAAAATCTTTTATTCACAGAATGTAAGGAAAAAGGAGCCATGAAGCTATCCACTGTCACCTCCTGTATAAGTGCTCCTGCATTAGGGTCACTAATTTGCCTTATTCATAAATTCTATGAGAAACAGCTAAAAAGGACTGTGCAAATCCTCAAAAGCGTTAGAATTTGGGGGCCTGATTCAAAAAACTTTTTCGCTAGTCCTCCACTGAAAACACTGTGGCCAGGTGAGGTTTTCTTCTTCCCCACCTCCCATTGGTTCAGTTGTAGTTTTCATTTCCAGTCATACTAAATTTTCACTATTGCGTTTGAAGACGCTTTGGGGACCTCGTGACATATGAATTGTCTCCACCACCTCAGAGAGCTGGAGTTCTTGAGTCACCTACCTGCTTCACTGCTACCTGACTGTTACTCTGCATTGGATGGAAGCCCCATCTGGGACTTAATCTCGCCTTTTCTTTAATTACTAAACTGCTTTAATTATTAAACAGGAAACTAGAACACAGAAGTTCCTAGAAAAGATGTCCCTTAGGAATATAGGCAATATTCTAAAATGAAGTCTCTTACATAAAATATGATTTTAAAAAAAAAAAAATAATAAAATATAATTTTCAAAAAAGCTTAAATCCATTTCTCTAGCATGCTTTCACTTAGTAACTTTTCAACTCGAGTCCAGACAATGCAGACATTGTTTTACCTTCAGCTGACAGCAGAAATATCTGGGATGTGCAATAACATATGGAGCCGTCTGACGAGAGATCATCCAGCCAGCTGCATACATAGGCAGACAACCTTCTCCAAAAATCAACCTCTGCGAGCCTGATCCTGCAAGGTGCTGAGAGCCTCGTCTCCTGCCGGCTGCAATGGGAATTGAAAGCAGACAAAAAGTTGCAGGAGATGATCAATATCTCTGAGACCTGGGCCCTTACGGGGCTCAGATTTCAAATGCCCGGTTCTCACTGCAGATGTGCAACAGAAATAAAACTTCCTACAGCTCCGAGGAACTGTTACATTGGAACAAAACATGGCCAAATCTTAATGCTTATAGGGACACTAGATCTCCTTCCTAAAACATAGGAGCCGGCAGTACAGATGAGCAAGTTTTAAAATCAGGTTGAAAGTGAAGTCCTTAAACGTACTAGCCAAAAGTGATAGTTAATTTGCTTGTGGTTCAAATTACAAAATCATCTTCTCTCCTCAAAGTAGTAGTGGGGAAAAAAACAACCCCAAAACCCAGCAAACAGCAGGTATGCAACAGATAGAGCTCTCAGACAAATTAAAAAAAAAAGGCCAGCATTTCTGTTTAAGATGTATATCCATGACATCAGAAGCACAGGCAGTTGACGCAGTGTAAAGATAATTTGCCTTTGACTCACAGGGGCTCCTACTAAATTGTGCGGCTCAGGGATATTTGTGTCTCCCAAGTCCATGTTAGCATGAGGGTCAGATGCTGCTCCTACTCCCCTCTCCTTCCTTCAGGGCAAATCATGCCAGGACCAGGACTCCCTATTTCAGAAGGGTGCCCTAGTCCAGGGCTCCTTTCATTTTTGTTCCCTTTTTGGCCCTTCTTCAGATCCTTACACTACTCCTAGTTGTACATGGCATTATGTCAAGGAAAAGATGAATGCCTTCTCCACCTCAGCCCATTTACCACCATTTTATTACTATTTTTTAGCCTAGTGCTTGAAGCATTGTACTCCAAAATGTGGTTTGAAGACCAGAGGACAGAGATGAGCACTGAATCTACTTTTTTTTTTTTTCATTTTTTTTTCCCCAGCAAAGTGCTCTACCCAACAGGCTGTTATACCAAAGATTTGCACTATAATTATTTTTTTATTAAAATTACTATGGCTGCCATTCTGTTAGATAAACTCTGCATTTCTGCCTTCAGTCAGCTTTTAATCTGCCAGCCAGTTGTTTATTTTTTTAAAATATTTGCACTGTTAAGTTTGTGTCTAGTCACAATAGTTGGTCATTTGGAAAAGATTTTAAGTTTTTGGTTTCTTTACTGGTTTGGAAGAGGCATGTCAAACATCGCTTAGATATTGCAGAAGACTTACTATTAAAAAGCTACATAAATAATCAATTGCTTAGACACGTTATTTGATGGTAGGCCAAGGATCCACTTTACAAATTCATGACTCGATATACTTAAGTGAAAATAGGTAGCTAAGCAAGGTATATGAAAGGAGAAAAATTACATATGAGACCAAATAAAAAAGATCCTTTCAACAAAAAACACTAAATATGTATGACTATTCCAGATGTTTCTTGAGATGAAACAAAACATGCAGCGATTGTTAACAGATTGATGATAGAGGATTAAAATGGCTGGAAGAAAAAAATCCAAGGCACTGAATATATGTGACACCTGAAGGCTTCAAGGTTAGGCTGGGAGCCCAAGAGAATAGAGGTTCCAGGACGTCGATCATCCATCAGGTGTCTGCACAAGACTAAAGGAAACCCACTAGCGGGGAAAATATTAAAGAACATTCATGAACAGGAGGGGAATGAGTCTGTCCAAACATATGGAAGAATTACTGCACTTTCTTCATGGATTTATTTTTACCTCCAAGAAGATAAAGAACAAGATCCCAGAGCATTTAAGTGCACGGTGGCTTGGGATCCAAGGTTTTGGATTTGATTACAAGGCCCAGTAAGGTTGCATTTTTCACCTCTGCAGTAATAAGAACCTAAAGTTACATGCAGCTGAATTGGTTCTGTAACAGACAAAAATCAGCATATGGTATTTTGATGTCTTTGTTTTAATCCTGTAGTTCCCGTTTGTAACATTAAAATATGTAAAATCCTCTAATAGCTGTCTGTCTTTGTTCATTACTCTTGAAAGTGTTTAGCAAAACAAGAAAAAAACGCACGCTTTGTAGAAGTCACCATCCTGTGTTTCAACATAAACTAATAGGCTTGTTTGTGTCTCCTAACAAAATACAGTGTAAACACCCAGCCAAATGTGTGGAACCACATCTCTGGGCCAGGTCACTGCCTTTTATGAATTACAACACGTACAGTAGATGCCCAAAGAAACGGAGAGACTTCTATGCCATGTCTCTTAAAAACAAACTAGACTTTTGATTACATCCACATTGGTAACAGCATCTAGAGCAAGTTGGATAAGTTGTCAGTCATGCTATGCCAGTTCATACCATCTAACAGTCAGACCTCAAGTCTGTGCAATCAGGAAATAGCCCACTTCCCTTTCTTGCTTCGCGGAAGGCAGTCATGTCTGCCAGAAGTCTCTGAGACGGGTAGATAGGCCCTCTGCAGCATTAGTCCTTTTACTGACAAGCTTTTGCTCTGCTCTCTAAAAATTGTCATCTCCTATTCCAGCCTTTGCTCACAATGAGACCCAGCACCAGGACCAGCTTGCACTTAACTGGCGCATCATATCCGTACAATGCTGCATGCGTTCTCTCCACTCCACAATGCTACGCAATGATAAAGCAATTTGTGTATCCTTTTTAAAAAACTAATTATAGTGGTAACAGCTGCCTTTCGTACAATTCTTTGCTACTTTCTTCCTAAACCAAAGTCACCAAGCTCCTTAAAGTACAACAGATGTTGCAGTGTACGGGCAACCTCGAGTTGGGTTAAGGTATTCCTGCTGCA
Source organism: Aptenodytes forsteri (assembly GCF_000699145.1). Lineage (NCBI taxonomy): Eukaryota > Metazoa > Chordata > Aves > Sphenisciformes > Spheniscidae > Aptenodytes > Aptenodytes forsteri. Next base: position 1,863,437 of record NW_008794431.1, on the reverse strand, counting down.
GTGGGGACTCTGCACAGTGGTGCTGCTCATCCCTAGTTTGCAAGGGCTACGGGCAGCCCAGGGTAAAGAGAGCTGACGCCACAGCCACCAAGGCTTTCTGTGAACTGCAATTCCTAAACTGTACCTAACCCTCCTCCTGCCCTCCACATCAGTATTGAAATCTCTATTGTTTAACTTCACTTGTTGCTCAACTTTCCAATGTGGGTGTTAAACAAATTTAGACTCTTTGGGTTATTTTCTTTGGCTTTCATCCACTCACTAATACTTATTTTTAATCTGGCACTGTAATACTGGGGGAAAACCAGACCCGAGTAAAATCAACAGAGGCGTTAGATTCAGCGAGACCACTGTTTTCCATATTCTCTCTCTGTTTGCCATGATGGTAAGTTGTAGCTCAGTGAACGTGTGGCACAGGGCAATTTCCTCAGGCGAGTACACTCTGCTGTTGGCATTAGAAAAGTAGAAGAACAGGAAGATAAACAGAGAGGCAGGGTTTAGAGAGAAGGGCAAGTCTTTGACTGTGGATCATCTAGGTCTAGAGGAGACTGAATGCAGAAATTGAAGAGTAACTCAAATCAGAAAAAAAGCCTGAGAAGGTGAGTCCTCCAACCTGTAAAGAATAACGCTCAAGATTGGTGAGGTAACGGAAAGATGGATCTGAGTGAAGGCATTTCTTATTTTCCTACTCCCTTCCATTTAGTCACCGAGAATTTTGCCAAGAGTACCACAGAGAGATGAAAATAACACAAATACAATCAATCCAAGTATATTTGTCTGAAAGTACTGCATGAAGTGAATTGTGACTGTGTTAGAAACAGGCCATGATGTCAGTGCTGCTTTCCTTAGCTATCACATCAGCCTGAGAAGAGAAATAGAACAGAAATAGAAGTCTGACACAGAGGACTGTGCTTCAGATACTGGGGAGACAGCAGAGCTGGTACCAACAAATTCAGCGTTAGGCAGAGGATGTGCTGAACAACTTAACACATACAGCAGTGCCCAAACTGCTCTGATCAAAGCTCTCAAGCCAACAGCAGATGGATCTGATATGGAGATCCAAATGTAACAGCCTGGGTCCAGCCCAGAGCCCCTTCTCCTCCTCCAAAAATAAAATAAATAATGAAAAACGTATGCGGCATTTCAAAAAACAGCAGTTATCCTGAAGACCTAAACTCAAATTCCTATTCCAATACAAACAGGTCTCTCAGCTCCCAAATAAATTTTTGGCTTGTTATGGGAAATGGTATGATATTGGACTCTTATCCAAGATAATAAAGATGAGATCCAACTATGTAGGGCCAACTTGTGAGCCTAAATGACTGGGGAATAAGGCAATAGAATAAATTTAATGTCAATAAATGTAGGCTGCAGCACACGGAGAAAAAACAATCTTAACTTTGTTCACAAAAAATGGACTCTGAAGTGGTGATTACCAGTCAGGAACAGAGACCTTGAGTCGTCATATACAGTACCATGAAAATATCAGTTCAGTAGCTTTAAAAAAATAATAAAATAAAATTCAAATGAACAGGATCACCAAGCCAGCATGGTGCTGGACATCCTGATTAAAAAAAAAAAAAAAAATCAACCTCTTTCATCTCAAAATTTGTTTCAGACACGTGCTTGGAAAAACCTGAAAAACCTTCTAGATTGACTAGTGAGGGCAGAGCTGCTGCTTCCCTTTTCCTTACACAGAAGCTTGACTTTAACCCACAGGTGAGTATCAGTCATCCTTTATATAATCATCACTGTTCAGGCTCTGCTCTTACATTTTTCTATAAACACCTACTTCTGGCCTCAAAGACAGGGTACTGGCTAAGTGATCTGACCTGGTTAAATTTCTCCTAGGTCCTCCTCTCCCCTCAGAAGGAAAATGAATAGAAAGCTTTCACAGGGATGTGAAGACTGCTTTCATTTGTCTGCATTTTCTCCTGCCAAAGCAAAAGCACCCCATGGTGAAGTAAAGAGGGGCATAAACTTGCCCAGTTTCAGAAAGAAACAGAAAGGAAATACTTGACTGTTCTTACAAACCTTTCCAGACTAAAAGTGAAAACTTTGATATAGTTCTTCACAGTGAGCAGCGGCAATATTTTCTATTTATTCTTCACTTACTGGAGATGTCTCAAAAGCAACAAAATAAGGCGTTGTTGCAGCATACGTATGCCGTTTTCAACTAGCGCTGAAATCCCTCAACTCCATAGAGTTCTTCCAAGGATCTTACCCGATTCTCATAAGTGAAAGTGGATTTAAACTCAAGCTTTCTTGTTTTACTCATTACAAAATTACACATAATCATTATCTATTTCATGGTTTTCGCCATAGTATCGGGGCACTTAGATGAGAATTGTGTTTCTCATTAAGTTTTATGAAATGTGGTCATTTATTACCAATTTTAAGACACAGGTAGTGTCTCAAACACACCTGAAATTAGAACTACCAGAAAAATAATTTATTAGCAAGATAAAATGTACTAGGTGGGGTTGCTCAAAAATACAGTAAAAGGAAAAAATATTCCCAGCACCGAGAGAAGGAAAAGAGATAACCTTGAAGAATGAGAAAAATGTGGGTGGATGTATGGAATTCTTAATCTACTTAACTCTTGTATAGGTTTCCTCCTCCTCCTCCTCCGCAAGTAGTGAAGTAAGCTTTATTGAAATTTCTGGCATAGAAGCCTTCACTAAACCAGGAGCTGAATTGAAACCTACTAACTTAAAACACCAAACGCTGACACAGATTCATTGCACAAAAAATGAGTTAGGATCCCAAAGAGCTTTGCAACAGCCGCCCTTAAAACCTTGATGCTGCATCGTTCCATGTGAAGGATACTAAACGGGTGTCATTCTTGTCCTTTCTTGCTCTGCTGAAGTCGTTATCAGCACACCTCCTTCTGGGCCCCGCTGGCTCTGCTAACTCCCACAGCAGATTTGGTATTTACTGGCTGAAGAGTAATTTGGTAGCGCTGTATTTCCATAGACGAAAAAGAAAAAAAGCAGGTAGAATCCAAAGCGGAGAGAAACTGAATGGAGTCAGGCTGAGAAGGATTTTCTAGGATATCATTTAGCTTCATAGCTAAAAAGATTTTAGTTTCAGAAGGTATTATTATGGCAATTTAGCCTGACTAAATTTCACTGTATCTATCCAGCACCTCCAGTTCAATTTGTAACCTACTGAGTGACTTTGTCTCTCGACAGTCTCTGCAGTGGCGATTAACACCATTCCCCTCCCGTGATCTGAGATCTCTTGAGCTCAAAAAGCTGGATGCCATTCCTAGTAACACTTGGCTAGTTGCCAAACAGTATTAAAAAATGGACCCCCTGCTGACACTTCACATGGAAAACAGCTGAGTGAACCAAGTGTCATTTTGTGATAAATCTAATAAAAGTTTACCTTTTAATTATATATCCATCTCCTTTTAATCAGGTCTAAGTAAAAGCTAGCACATTTTGGCCTATGAAGAAACTTTGGAAGAAAAACTGCCACTCTACTGAAGTGATAACATATAATTTTTTAGGACATTTGGTGAGAGAGAAAGTATTTACAAAATAACTTTAAAACACCAGTTTAGTCCATATATTCAAGCTATAGCCAAGATGATAAATGCTCTACAAAAGTTCCTAGGGGGTCTTCAAAAAGAAAATCGATACTGTATGCCTTGTTATCCTTAAACCTTAAATATTTGAGAAATTCTGTTGTGGTCTCTGTATTTTAAAAAACACTCCTTCCTGTCTTAGTTACACTTTCTACTCTCTGCCCTCAACTGCCCTCCTCACCCACACCCTTCTTGCTAAATCAAAGTACGACACACGCATCTGAGGGTCTCCTCGGCACCACCTCGGGCTTCCTTACACTCTGCTTCAGCTGCCTGTGAAGAAAATGTATTTTGCTGTTAATTCTGTACCTTCCCAGCTCCTGGGAGGAGGAGGTGGATCTTGGTTCAACGAACTTGCTGAAAAGCAGAAAACATACCTGCAGCCTAGCTCCACTTTCAGAGCTTCTTGCTCTACAAGTTTGAGAGATGTGTGTCTAGAATACCGGTGTAATGTCCTCGGCAAGTTTGTATCTTTTAGAAACTATTTTGGAGTATCTGAAGAATAAAGTTTCCCCAAAGAATCCGCCTTGATTTTACACCAAGACCAGTACACGTGGGGACAGAGTTTTGGGCAGCCTACTGTAATATGAATTACGTTACATTATATTATATATATAAAAAAATTAAATTATAGTTTATACAGTATACTATCCCCACAGAGGAAGTTTGTCAATCCTGCTTAACAAAATAAGATTTTCTTATACGGATTAGAAGAGCTCCTGACAATCTGGCAGTATAAGCATGGCATACAGGTTCATCCTTTGATATGACGCTCATGTATTTTAGTATCTGTCTCTCTCATGCCATTATGATAAATTCAGGTTGGGACACTGAAAAACCTGCCTTTACAGACGTGTTGAAAATATTATTCAGTTAAACAGTGCCTGCCTGGAGATTCTTACAATATAGTATCTTGTCCTGGCTTCCTTTTTTGCCCTCGGCTGCAATGTAGCTAAAGCTCCATTAATAGCTCTAAAGAAAACTTTCCAAAGCAGCACCACTAAGATCCTTCCTTGCAAACCTCAGCAGTTCATCTGCCTTTCTAAGCATAACTGTGTTTTTTTTCAAAGCCCGGAATCTAAATTTGCTCACATTTTGCTTGTTCAGAAACAACAGGTCTGAACTAATGAGTTTTTGTGGGCACTTTGAGGATACCCTAAAACTATTTTCTGTAAAATATCTCCCATGTAAATGAAAGTTCCTGATTCTCTCCAAAATTTAGATAGCCACACTGCAGGAAGTTGAACTGTATTTTTGAAAAATAGCTTGTCTTACAAAACAATCACTTTACAAATTGCAGCCGTTAACACTAAAAGCTTTCTTCGTGTTGATAAGCACTAATGTAAAGTGATGCAGCTAAGAATTAGATAGACAGTTTAATGCTGAGTTGAAAATACAATTTTCTAAAGCAGGAAAAAAAATAGAAAAAAGAATTTTTAATGGCTTTCTTATTTTACATTAAACTCCAAAGAAATCATATTAGTATCAATGGCTTTCTTATTTTACATTAAACTCCAAAGAAATCATCATTAGTATCAGGAGTATCTTTATAAATGCACTACAGTACAGAAGAATTCTATCATTAGGTATTTGGGGTTTTTTTAATTGTTCTAAATTATTTTAGCGTCTGGCAGGACATAAGGCTATTAGTAACTACAGGTTGTGTATTTACACATTTATTTATATTGCCATAATAGGCACATTTGTTAAATCTATCTCATGATGCATTAGCCTCACTTATAATTGCCACATCAACTACAAACTTTAGTCTAAATCCTGAGTAAATTTTTATACCTTCTGCGGAGGGTCTGGTCTCATGGGGCAGGGAGCCCTCGTCGGACCTCCTACCGCCTCCCTCTTGGCTGACCTCAGGAAACGTGTTTTGCTCCTTGTGCCTCAGTTCCTATCCCAGCTCCCTCTTGCAAAATATTTACAATAGGATCCTATTCACTTATTACTTCATGAAGACACTGTGTATTTATTTTTGCCTCCAGAAATCCCAAAGTATGTCTTTATTTCCTAAGAATAATCTTTTCAACAGCAATAAAGAGGAAGGAATACTAGATCAGCAGTAATGAGAAGAGCTGCCTGTCAGAAGTTGTCAATGCAAATATTCAAGGTACTCCTGTATTTCTAAATACGCACTTCCACTTTTAAGTAGCTTTTTAAAAATCCCTTTATCTGTTTGATATTTATGTTTTCTTAATAATTTAACAGAGATTTCAGTGCCGTGGTGGCAACACTGCACTGTAACGATATCATCAGCTGCACAGTCTGGAGGAGGCTGTGGGCTGTTGGTATCAAGTTGGCTCTCCAGCTGAAAACACTTCTCTTCAGTGCAGGATTTCTTTCCTCCTTGCAGCAGTATCATTTTCCTTCTCATGCAGGGCACAACAGTCCCTGACTGCTCAGACAGCTATTATTAAAATACCAGATTATGAAAGTTTACTAATTCTTCACTCCACACATCCTTTCCAAAAGAAGGCAGACATATCCAGGTAAAAGAAAATGAATGTTAGAATCAGTCATTTTAACTCAGCAATAAGACCTGTTTACCAGCTTGCTTTCTGTGCCCAATAGCCTAATTAAGGACTCTTCCTTTGTTTTCAACTTATTCTGTTTTAGATTATTTTCAATCTCTAGTGTATATTACTCTCAATCTCTCTAGTTGATTAACTGGCACCTCTTACCATAATACATGAATGCTTCACAATTTTCAATGCACTTTTTCTTCCCATTTTAATGAATTTATTCCTCTATCAGCCACCAGGCATTGGGGAGATCTGCATTCCAACCCCCATGCTGAGGGCTGCCTATGCATTCTCTATTAAGCAGTCGTTGGAGAACATTTATAAGGCATTCTTAAAGCGGAGATCAAAACCTAAACTTTTTCCATTCCAGATGAGCAAGTCCCTCTCGTCCAATGACTCTCATATGATTATGTCCAAACTTCTACAGAAAGGGGAAAACACACTCTTGCCTGGCACAGAGGATCACTGTAAGAAGGAGAAAGCGTGGGGGAAGACCCCTCCCCATTTAGAAGGCACGCATACTGGCAGATATTGTATAAAGAGGGCAATACCACACAGACTTTGTCCTGAAGAGTAGCTGCCGTGATGTGTTTTGCCCAAGGCTCAGCAGTGCACATGCATGCTGGCTGATCTCAAAGCACCCCGCCTGCGGGCATCCCCTGCCACCCAAGGCAGCAGCGCAGCGGTGTGTGGATCATTCAGCTGACTCTGTGGATGCCGTAAATGCTGAGTTTCTCGGGACTCACAAAAAACTACACGTTCAGAGACACGTGCAAGGACACAGCTTGGATGACCAAGGGAATTTTGTCAGCCAAGGAAACATTTTGAGGATCAGTCTTACACGTCTACAAACCTGCCTCACTTGCACTTGTGTGAGATCAGGCCCACCAGGACTGCTGTCTGTTTATCTTGATCTTACTCAAAATTCATAGCCCATCTGAAAACTGAAATCTTTAGCCATTTGCAACCTATCAAGCTCTGTTCATATTCTCATAAGCCCTAACACCTTCTGCAAAGGAGTGAGTGATGATCCCCAAATTATTGGCTTCCCAGTGCTCAAACAGAGCCAGTCAGCTGGTAAAAACAACAGGCTGAGCTCCCAAGGACATTATTTCAAAACTCTGATATATGATTAAAAACTTAAAACTGATACATAACCCCTGCTGCGAACCAGATTGACTGGCATCTCCTCTTTCCAAAGGACCCAGGCTTTATCTGGTGTGCTAGAAATTCTAACTTAAGCCAAGTGGAACACTTCCAAATGGTGTTAGAACTCAAATACTGTGCACTCAAAATAGGTTACACACAGATACATATGGAGAGAGATGGCTTATAAAACAGGCTCAAAGTACTTCATTTTGCCACCTTAGAGGATAGGTTTAAGAACATATTTTGATCACTTTGCCCCAAGAAAATGTAAGGACTTTCAAAGATGCTTGAAGATGTCCTCCCAAGGAGTACTCCTTCTCACCTGTTGGCATCGACAGCATGAGTCCCAGTATAACCTCACGCAGTAGTGGGACTGCCTGTGCCAATCCCTCCGAGGATGCCCTCTTACAGAGTAGGGTCCTCTTCCTCACATGCGCTAGTCCTTTCCAGGCCTTTTCCCAGTCAGAACGATTCCTCCGTGATTCCCCAGCTGGAAAGCTTTCCCAGCTTTTCTGCCAAAAAGCAAAATTGCCAGGACAGTCAGGGTGGCAATCAGTTTTCTTGCTCCCATCTAGTTCCACAGTCCATGGTTTGTGCCATAAAAAAAAATGAATTTTTGGAGCTATAAAAAGCACCCCTTCTCCTTACCCATTTCTTTACCCCAGTGCACTGGAAAAAGTTCCTTGTCACACACTGGCAGCTAAAAATAGTTTGATCTAAGATTCCCCAACCCCGTATTAGTTCATGGGATTTAAATGAGTACAATAAGGCAAATGACATATTAGGATATATTCAGCTTTTGGCAGGTTACTTAACAAGATGAGGGGATTTTTCAACACAGTTTACATCCTGTCAGATCTTTTGCATGATAATTATTGAGTATTTTTGTAATAATAATTATTCATTGGTTAAGACCTTTGCTTCCTCTTCCAAATTTCTTTCTCTTTTTACCTAAAAAGTACTCCTTCGAATTAAATGACATAAGATGAGCAGATGTCTCTCAGCTCATCTGAAAGTTCCTGAGTGAGAGTAGTAAGCAGCAGTGGTCTTCTTGGAAACCATGCTAACACTGAATTATGGCTCTAAACCTTGAATCTGATTAATTAGAGGCTTTGTGAACATTTCTAATGAAGGTAGTCAAATAATCACGTCTTTTTCACTTGGGCCCCTTAGAACTTTATTTTTTTTCCCCTTTTCGTTTAATTTTAAACATGGAGTTAGTTACCATTAACTATATCTCTCATTTAAAAAAAAACATAAATAAAACGGTAAGAGGTCTTACTCTAAGATTAATCCAGTACACTGTGTCTTGCAGAAAACACCCTTGCCTTTGCTTTCTCCCACACTTCGCCCTCTTCACCTGAGCCTTTTTGGCTATAGTTAGGTCCACTACGGTACAATCCCAGCATACTGTTTCACTAAATAACCTAACTTACAGTTTTCTTGTTTGCCAGTGCCAAACACGGTTTAAATAATAAAATAGATTTCATCTTTACCTGGTATTTTAGCCACCTTCAGCTAGGGTGTATATCCCGATTTCCAGATCAGCTGTGGAACAGGAGAAAAAGAGTAAGAGATTAACATCACCAGCCAATAGATTCTCCACCTGAAAGAGATAACAAAGAAAATACCACCATTGGAAACACCTGTGCTGAAGTAGCTCCTATTCAGTTTCTGACAGATAATTATTTTACAGGTGTATCCTATACCTCTTGGTATCTATTTTCCAAATAATTACGTTCAACAGAACAACTGGCAATGACTACCTTCTATTTCCCTCCATGCTTACAAATACAACACCGCCATGCGCTCTACACACATAAAACAAAGACATGCCCCTTGACTCAGCATTAGTGAGAAGGACAGAGTTTAGCAGCGGCTCTGAAGTGTGTTCAGACTCCAAAAGGATTCCTCAAATTCAAGCATGTCACACAAATCTTTGAAAACAAGTTAGATCTTGCCAAATATTTAATAAGAACAGAAAAATCACACGGCATAAAACACTAATTATTGTCCTGGGGTAATGAGGAGTCTTTACTGAAAAGGAAGCAGGCACTCCTCTCTCTTTTCTTGCCTGCTGTTGGAGCTCCTCAGCTGGGACTACAGCAGGAACACTTCCTCAGCCAGAAACAGAGACTGAAAACAAATATCAGCTGCCCAGAATTTTTCTGACAAGACATACTGCTTAAATATAACTTAGAGTTGTCAACTTCAAAAACTTGAACTAATGGGAGTGAGAAGACAGAAAAGGAAACTTAGACGTCTTCTGATAAACAAAAATCACTATACGGAACAACCATCCACTCCTGTTTCCTTTCATGGCTGTTTAGGAACATAGACCACTCATTCTCATCAGTACCCATGAGCTACTTTTAAAGGATTTGTGAAAGGCAAACAAAGAAAGCAAGCAAACATTATGTGGCTTAAATTCTCTATAAAAAGGTCCGTACCAGCAATGGGAAACGTTTCCATCTATATGCTTTTATTGAATTTCTAAGCTTCCTTACGTTTTTGATCAGGTAGAAAGTCCTTTCCAATTAATTCTCAGTTAATTCTAACGTTTCCCCATTCCCCCTACAAATAAATAAATCCTCTCTACTATAGAGGTGATGTTGGTGGGACCAAGGCACACCGACTACTCTAAAACTCACTAAAGAGATTCTCTGAGCCGGGCACTTTTTAGAGCAACTGAGAGGGAAGGTGATAGGCAGGCTCAGTCTGGGTGATGTTTAACAGGTACCTAGTGACCTCTCTTCCATCAGTTCACAGGACAGTCTTTCACACGGACCTAGCTGCCCAAGAGAAAAAAAATAATCCTGGTGAGGACAATGGTGAACATGCCGACTTCTTGCTCCTGAAGCCACCTCCCTGAAGTGAAGAGTTTTGCTGGCATAATGCGGTGTAATTTATGAACCTCTTCAGACACAGTTGTCCAAATGTCTTTTGAAAACCTGGTCTGGCAAGTTTAAGAGCTGCATTAAGAGTACACTGCTAAAACTGCCCCAAGGGTTATCAATCTATCCATCTGTCTTTCATGAAAACTGGGGATGGAAAGGGCTTGTCGGTACTTAGTTCATATCTTTGCCAATGCAAGGCTGCTCCACACTGTGTTCCTAGAGGTTTGTCCAGTTTTTAATGACTCGAGTAAAGGAGCTCCCACCATTTTCCTCCAGAGACTACTCTCTATCATAAAAGATTTCACTGTAAAGAAACAATTCCTGCCACTTGGCCTAAAATACTCCCTTGCTGACTTTTCCATTCATCTTTATTATATATATACTATACAGCAAAAGCCAAACTGCTCCCAGTTATATCATACAGTCCTTTAAAAGTTAGTCACATTGCCTTGGTGTAATGCCGAAAAGAATTTGTCCTCACACTTTCTTCTTCAGAAAATCTTGATGGAGGTAGCAGCTTTATTTTCATGACACACATTAAAAGAATAAAGGGTATAAACTGGCAGGAGCCTCACATGAAATGAAAGTCTGCAATTCTGCATTAGCCAGGCCCTTTTTGAAAGTTGTTAAAGAAATAAAAGGCCGCAGTCCAGTGGGATTTTATAAATCAAAAGGTGTTGGGGAGTATGTAGATAGCAGAATGATGTCATTTACCAGTAAACAATTTGCAGACCGAGTGCAGCCTCTGCGTGAATTTTGCCCATCGTAAGAAGTCTGTTCGTTTGTAGAGCTGCTGCAACTTGGTTCTTCAATTCCATTAAAAGGTATCATAAACAATAATAGCAACAATAACTCATTGTTAACTTGCAGAGCCCTTGGCTCCTAACAATAGCATTTATTCAGGGAGTGTTCTGTATTTACACATTCTTAAGTTATGAGCAGCCCTCTCTAAGGATAAGGAACTGCTGCAACTCCATGCAGCATGTGGCCTGGGGATTCATAAATACATAATCCTACATCACCAGTTGCAAAATGGTTTTGCTAATCTTTTTTTCCTAGATAGCCCCTGAAAATAATCTTTTCAAGAAAAGCCTGTTCCTTTTAAAAGTCTAAGGTTCTTTCCAAAGCAGGAATTAGCAACATAATTTGCCTTTAAGTTTTAACCTTGATGGCTTTGATTATTGATCAGATTACTTAATGCAACCTTATAAAAAATTGTGCCATAGGTAGTCCTAGAAAGAGGTGTGTATACTTCAGAGCTTACCTCTTTTTATGTGAAATAAAAGCTGAATTTGAGCCTTCGTAGATATTAAAAACAGATGAAATTTTTCTGACTTTCACTGACAAGTCCTTCAATTAGTTTGCTCTTTAGTTCTGCCAAAATTACTTGTGACATTTTATTCATTGGCACAATAACAACAGGTCATTTTCAATAACCCACGGCTAGCCCCGTACAAAGAGATTAAGCAAATACTCTTATTTCCCATGGGAAAAGTTAAGGTCAGTGTAAAGGCTGTCGAGAGAAGGAAGGGTTAAAATTCCACTGCCAGAGACTCTCCAGTGATTACAAACCCAAAGCAAAAGAAATCACCGTTAGTTACACCAGTCCCTCAGGAATGGAAAAAAAAAATCACACAATCAAGAAATATCTTTCTCTCTCTCTCTCTCAGATGGGTGACTGAAGTACTTTATTATCTTCTTTTATTCCACAGCTCCTGTGAGGAAGGAATCCTGCAGAGACCTCAAAACCAGAGCATCTAATATGGGTAACCCTAAGTGCAGACCTGAATTTTGGTCATCCTTACCCCCTGCCATGTCTCTGATCTTCAAGAAAAAAGTTACTGTGGCTGAAGATCTAGAAATAATGGCAGAAGCCCACAGGAGTCTCACAGCAATTACTAAATCCAGCAAGGAGTTTCACTGACCTTGCTTTCTTGATCTCTCACTAATCACTATCACTGTCACAGCCGTGACTAAGACCCAGCCCAAGCCCATCTCTCACTCATGTGGGTGTCACTAGTTAAGGCTTTGGGATTCACAAGGAATTGGGGCAATTTACAGACCAAGTAGCTGAGAGACAGCGCCTGGTACTGCAGGACGATTCCCAGCCCACCCCAGGTTACACCCTTCTGACCCGTTAGTCCATCCATTTAGACTCCAGGTTACACCAGTGCAGTATAAGTTCAAACTGCATCTGCAGCGGAGCCGCAACGAAGGATGGAAAGCTTTAGATATGAGGAATTCCATTTACACAGCTTCGTATGTCTCCAGATCCCCTAAAGAAAAGCAGGCCAGCAGTTTGACAAAAAGCATGCTGCCTGAGCTACTGCATTTTATGTTTGCAGTGCCATAAAGATTACGCATGCCCAAATCAGCCCAGCTTTTCTTTTTTTTTTTTTTAACCTAAAATGTTTTCCCTTATGGACCTAGTTTGTCCTTATGACCTGCAGAGTGTGGTGGTTCTGCAAAAACAGCACTTCAACAGTGGCTTTGTGAAAGTCTAAGTATGGGTCATTGAATCTAGCCAGCAGTTCCTCTGTTTATTTATTTAAATTTGCAAATGCAACCTAGCCCCCTCAGAGCTTACCTGCAACTAGGGGTTGGGATTTTTGTTGTTCTTGGTTGTGTTGGATTTTTATTTTTCTTTTCTAGGTTAAAAAAAAGGCCTCAGGTAAAATTAATCCCTCAGTAATATAAATATCAGTTGATATTTAGATGTCATTGGAACCAGAAACTACGATAATATCATAACTATCTCAACAGTTAACTCATTCAAACTCATTTCTCTGGGAATGAAAGTGGAATCTGAAAATCTGAGTAATGAAATCCTAGAGAAAGGTCTCTGTTATTCTTGCAAAACTGAACTGCTTTGCTCGCAGATAAGGGACGAGGTAGGTAAAAAGAACTGGCCTGAAATAATAAAAAGGGCAGAAACACAATCAAAGGCACCTAAAACAGAAAACTGGTATGAAATGACTTATTTATTAACTCCACAAAGCTTTAGCATGCCTGTTTGAGAAAAAACATTTTAAAGTTCAATATCACAGACAATTGAAGGCATTATCTTGGGGGGAATTGTCCAGCACATCACACCTAATTTGAGATTACTAAAGTAAATCTGAAATGTAACTGTGAAATAATATTATGTGCTTCTGCCACTGCTGTTGTACCTGAAAGAAAATATAACAATGGTAGAACGATTCTCCCAAGTACCATGACAGGTATATTTGAGAGATGCAGCTTTACCAGTAAATCCACAAGTCTTCTATATTTGTCCTATATCATCTGTATCTGTGAAATTAGGTATTGTAGAAAAAAATGGACTATTCAAATGGTACAGAAAATCTATCTCACAGTGTTCAAGTATGTGGTGGTAAAGGTTTGGTTTGTTATGATTTCTCTTCTCCCCCTCCTTCGTAAGAAAACCATTAGGGGCACGTTTTGCAAAGCTAATCTTTTTTTTTTTTTTTTTTTTTTTTAACTGTAACTTTTGGAGACAAGATTGCATCTATAAAGGAAGAGGGTCCAAGACAAAATATGAGTCTATTCCCAGGCAACTGAAATTTCCATTCCTATTGAAACTTTTTGGCAAGAAATTTCCAAGTTTTGCTGCAAAGTAGAAGAGCTTTTACTGCAGGTTATGAAGGAAAAGCAAATAGCTGAAGACTTACTCACTTACCAGCTTGCAGGAGTGCTTGCCAGGGATGTGGATAACCAGCACTTGGATTCCTGCTCAAGCCTCACGCGCCGCAGAGTTGCAGACCCCTAGCAAGCGCTCTTACTGTAAGACTTTTCAATTCCAGCTCTGGCTGCTGATAGAGCTGAAATATTTGCCCTAGTCTTCTAGGAGAAGCATATTACATGAGATATGATGAATGGTCATTGTGGACCATTTAAGAGAGCAAGCCTCTAAGTGGGCTCTCTCAAACTGGTGACCACCCCAGTACCACAAAACTGGCATTAGATGTGAAAACCTAAAACCTCCATTGGTGTAACAAATTACAGGATATGGAGCAATTGTGATGGCAAGTCTGCAATTCCCGTACAGACGCAACAGTATCAGCAATAGTGATTAAAAAAAAAATCATTTCAAAGTCATAAGATTTTAACCCATATTTGCAATGGTAAGTATGGGGGATCTTTTGCTTTCAGCTGAAGGTCATTGGTTTATACTGTTCTGACTCAGTTCCTACTGGGACAGATGTTATCATCTGGCAACAACGCCATAATTCAAGGCCACTTTGAAAGCCTACGGAAATCCCTAATTCATTTCAAACATGAGAGAAAGTATTTTGGAAAACAGCAGTCTGGCTAGTTTTGTCATTTTTGCAGGTCTTCCTCATAGCCTTCTTTCATTATTATTTTATCTTATGGTTGAAAAAGCTTGGCTTGCTAGCATTCATCTTTTGCAGCCTAAATATTTCAGGGAGCATGAGCAAAAAGATGTTGATTTTTCACATTGGACTACTTCAGCTGAGCTCCAGATTTAGATTTATGTGCTGGCAAATGACCCACCCCCCCCAATTTTTTGATGAGATACCCAGAGTAAGTGATTTCTCAGATTATTCCCTCTCAACTTGCATAATTTAATTATGTCATATGTCTTTAGTTTGGATTCTAAATTTGAATACAGTTTCACGCTCCAAGTCCTTAGAATAATGAACAGTATGAATTACTCACTGTACCTATGTTTTTCTCTCAAATTGCACGGGGCTGGTGTTCAGATCAACATTTCTAATCATCGTTTTTGTGATCCCAGTAGTACTCTGTAGAAACTACAGTAGCCGTACGAAGGACTAAAGATGATTGTATCCACCTTCTCCTCTCTCAGATCTCCCACCTCGCATAACTTGACTGCAAAAATGAAACCTGTTCAGCTGAAAGCTCGTGGGTGGCAGTTCACTTACACAGCCTGTGAAAAAAATCCATGGATTTTACATTAAACTTGATGAGGACTTCCCCAGTATCTCTATCACTCTGCACTTCCAGGAGGGGACTTGCACACTCAAGAGCTTCAAGGAATGGTGAGAAGAGGTCACCCAGCCAGCACAGCTGAACGGTGCTGAGGCTGTATCACAGTTTTTTCAGACATACGATATAACGTCGCAACATACATGCCAGGAACAAGTGGAATGATAACAGAAACTAAGGGCAAAAAGTGATGGGGTAAGAAAACAATTTTACAGAAATAAAGCCCTGACAGTAGTTCAAGTTAAGCCATAGTCTCCTCCAGGTTCCTATACATCTGAATGCTGAAACCATATTTGTCTTTGGCATCTGGCAATGTCATTTAATATGTTCTTATGGCCCTGCATGCAGTTAAGCATGCACTGTATATTATTTTATGATGTTTGAATTGGAATCTCACTTTCTGGGTACAAGTATTCATGTTTTTGCAGATTCCTGTGTAAAGCTGGGAGAACCTGTTTCCAATTTCATGACCGTTTATCGCTAATCCAAAATGACTGCAGCATTACCTACAGACAGGAAGCTGGATGAGGGCTTGTGTGTTTTGGATGCATCACGCTCTTCCCAGGAAACTCTGTTAAACTAGTTTTATGCTTACATGAGAGGAAGACAGAAATTACTAATGGACATGACTGTGCCTAATCTATATATAGTTTAGCAAAATAAAGGTAAAATTGAGATGGGTCTTATAGCAGCTCTTCATCCATACGAGCTCAAATAATCATTTCAGCATTCCATTCAGGCTTCTGCTTTTGCTTTCTCAAAACTCAAACTGCATAAAAGGGTCCTGCGCTCACTAGTTCAGCCAACTTTCAGGAATTTTACAGGTTTTGGTCTCTAGGCCTAACAGTTAACTGTTCCTGAAATAACCAAAATCTTACTGCAAAACATTTCTTCTATGTAATTCACGCTATCATCTTGCAAGAGATTACACTGAACTGCAGTCGTATTGCATGTCAAAGGAAACATGTTGTAGAAAATCCCCTTGGGGAGCAAAAAACAATGCTGATGAGAGGACGGATTAAGCTGTCCTCCAGAACAACCAGGAACAGCCTAAGAAATACGTACTTAATATTTTATGAACTTCTAAAACTTTAGAGGTTCATTTTGGCCAGCAGCTGATTTAGAATTGTTCTAATAACTCTTGTGAGAAAAGGCTTTCTCCTGAGATTTATAGCAGTCCAGGATTTTGGTGGATAGAAAGAGCCATAAGATTGCTCTCTTAATAATTCTGGATTTTTATGTTTAATCACCATAATCAAACAGTAAAGGTGCGCATTTTTTTCTCCCCTTAGAAAGTTAACCATTTCATTGGAACTTTGCTGAAAAGTATTAGCATCTGGTTTGCTTGAAAAGGATTTGATCTGATTGGATTGTTTCTTATTCTGTTCAAATACATTGCTCATTATGTTACTCAAGCAACACAGGCAAGGTTTTCAAGGCATATGTGTTATTGGCCACAGTTAGAAAAATGCCTCCAGGTTTAGCTTCCAATTAATTGAACCTGTAGTTAGTTAATGGTAAGCACAAAAAGTAGCAAGCAATCTTATTTCTATAAGTTGCATATTCATTTGATGCCATTTAATGATAAGTAACATCTACATGACCCATCCAGAACTGCAGGGAGAAAAATAAAAATATGAATTTAACAAACACTTTATAACAGTGAGAAAACAGGAAAAGAGATAACTAAGACTCTGAAAGAAAATACATTTTCAGAAACCATTTAAAACTATTTGATCCAGTAGTGTCGTATATTTTTAGGTCTTTTGTTGTCCTTTACAAGCTTTACTTAAGAACAAGCATAAGTCTATTACCAATTTTAGTTGACTGAGTCCAAATGCCTATGTCTAACCTCCACACAATCCTGTACCTGAATTTTATTACCTGAGAAGATGCTATACCTACACTTGTTCCTTGTTCTTAGAAGAGTTAGAGAAGGAAACCTTCTGCATGGAGGATACTGCTTTCAGTGCTTCTGCATGTGATGGAGATCTCTGGAGATAGGGTTTTCTAATACTTGCTTAGTCTATAAGATATAATTTGGCTTTTTTTCTATTAATAAAAACAATTCATGGTTATTTGACTAACATAATTATGAATTACACGATGCTTTGGTGTTTCTTTGAATGATTTACATTTTTCTATATTACTTTATAAATGTCTTCAGGGTTTTTCCACATAATTTTATTATTGGATTTTATGTATTTAGTTACAGTAGATTATGATTTCCACGGCTAACTTTTTAACTGTCAAACCATTTAATAGAATGGAAATTTAAAAATCAACAAAGAATATATGTCAAAGCATGTTCACAATCAAGTCTGCAATCCCTTAAAAATAATTAAATTTGTAGAAAACGAAGAACAAAGCCATGTTTGTCCCTTGCTACTAGAGCTCTGTACTGTGAAGCCCACCAGGGCTCAACAGCTGTGAAGCCACAGACACTATTCAGCATCCTGAGGGGAAAATAACCTGTCTGAGGCAGCTTTAATAGCTCCCGGTACACATTCAGTACAGCCTCCCCTCTCCTCAGAAATAGTCTGTGACTCGGCCCCGGTGTTTTTCAGGCAGAGTCTGGGTGATTATGTCTAGGAAAACAGCTGAGAACAACGTCTACCTGACCAGAAGGTACTTACAGGAGCTAAACGTCTCAAAAAGAAAAACTGCCTGTCTGTCATCTTCCCTAAAGGAAAAAGTGCTTTAGCATGAAAGGGAAGTAGGAACCAAGAATTTCCAGGATGAACGAGGGCGTACAGGACCACAAGAACAAATTACTTTGACAAGCAGGGGAGGCACGTGAGGATCCAGAAATCACACGAATGGCTGCACCCACACTGTAGTAAGTCATAAAGTGCTCCACCCCTTCTACCTTTCCTTCCTGCAAAGTACGAGAAGTGACTGATGATCAGAACTGCCATCGCACACCTAGTGCCATGTAAAGGTGTCACATCCAGGAGAAAATGAAGAGAGCAAATGCTCAGTTTACAGGAAAACATCACAGTTTGAAATACCTACGGTACTGTCAAGGACCCAGAAAACAGTTCATGGCTAAAATACAGGATGAAGCATCAAAAGGTGCCTGTTCCATTTCCAGCTGTCAGAACCTCTTGGTGGGACTTTAAGCAAGCTGCTTAGCTTTCCTGTGCCCTAATATCCGCAAGATGTTTGCCTGTTCTAAAATATTCCACTTGCAGAGAAATAGGCTCAGTCCCTCCTGTTAAATGTTTCACATGGAATAATAAATAGTAACTGGAGCAAAGAGAGAGTGTGAAATCATCAGGCACCTGCCCAGCATGAGGGAAAGCTGAGCTACAGCTCAGCTTCTTCTAGTGAACATTTCAAAATCTTGGATGAAGCACTAATATGCAGGCTCTCTGTACTCTTTGGAGCGCTGCACACTTTAACAGCATCCATGGAATGGGCAGAAAGCATCATCTGCCTTCTCCCACATCCTAGCGGCGAGGCATCCTCACAGAAGTGTGTCTTTGATTTGCTTTTGGCAGAGGGAAAAAAAAAAAAATGAATCGGCATCCTGGACACGAGACAAAATGCTGAGCAATTAAAGAATAAGATGGCAGCTGCCGCGGCAGCACTGCCTCTGCTCAGAGAGACGGCTCTATTTATGAGGTGAGCTTGGCGCGCACGGGTGGATTTGCACCCCCCTGGCGACCCAGGCAGGAGGACACCCAGAGCGCAGCATCTGACAAGCCGTCTGTTGGTGGGCACACGGGCATTTAATGCCACCACAGGCAAGGCGTTTCTGGGCACAGCAAGCCGTAACACTTTTGGCACCCAAGGAACTTTGGCGCAGCAAACCGAGGCTGCTGGAAATGCTGGTGCTGGTCAGGAGCTGAACATGACTTCTGAGGAGTGGAATTTCGGCATTAGATGCTTAGAACATGAATCACAGGATTTAGGCGCTGGCGTGCCAAAACAGATTTGGCCCAAAATGGCCACATAACTACAGCTGTTCAGATTTATTTTTTTTTAATTTTTTCTTTTTTTAAAAAACAAAAGTGTTTCTCTTCAAATAGTGCAGATTTGCCAAAACCAAACCTTTTGTAGGAGTGTATCAATTTAAACTTCAAGGAAAGTACTCCATGTCCAAGACACAAATTCTGTTTAAACCCCAAGATTTCTTACCACTACCCCTCTCTCCAATATCTGAAAGGCCAGACATCAGGAGACTCATCTCAGGTATACAGATTGAAGTTTAAGTCCTGGTTTGACTCAGAGATAAGAGGTCTTGAACCTCAGTCTCACGCAAAGCCAAAATAAGCTATAAGCTTAACCTAAGGATAGAAGGGTCTTGTTCATTATTTTTTTTCTTAATTGCTATTTTCATCCAAATACAAAGTAGGAAAAGTTCTACGTTCCTTTTTTTTTTTCTTTTCCCCCCGCAGGCCAGGAAATCTATTTCCTCTTCAGCTTTAGGCACAACTTACTCACCCCTGCACCATTTGGCCATCGCAGGATTTTCTGCGCCTTCAGTTATTCTCTCTTTTTTTGTTAAACTGCCGTCAGGGAATTAGTGCTCCAGGTTTATTTTTGAGCGACTTCCAAGAATAAAATATGTCCCTCAAAGCAAGTGTATTGCTCCCAGTTCCTTATATCCTATCTCTGAAGGCAGAGCTTGGCCCGAGTACTGCGCATCAAGGAGTTTTTAGTTCTGAACCATGTTGGCTTCTCATTTCAGGATACAAAACAGCCTTTCCCACAGGATTCTAGAGTAGTGTTACACACAGCAACCTGCTATATGTTTGGGAAAGAAAAAAAATTAAAATAAAAACCAAAAAAACCCCACATTGGTTTCTGAATGCACTGAAAATATATAAGACCAAATTCACCAGTAAGTTCCAGCTGCTCTGCACTCCTTTGGCAACGCAAAACAGCTGTAAAGCTGGTTTATCTGGGTTTAGCCAATCCTATGGATACTTTGCATCATCAGAGTACAGAAAAGTCAGGACTTTCTACTGAGTCTAGCTGATAGAAAATATTACACTGCTACTACAGAAAGCACAGGGAGATAACATACGAACATACCTTCAGCCTGCTGTACGCTGTTATTCTGGCCTAAATCTTGTCACAGGTTCCACAGAAGGGGAGGGGAATTTCCATTTTCTGCTTATCAGTTATACATCTGAAAAATCCTCTGCACACATGCTTCTCTCAAAATACTCAAAACAACACATAACTACATTTTAAATGTTCCAAAAGTATCAATTTTTAATGATACTTTGAATGCATTTTGTTATACCACATATTTGATTTATTACAAAAATTGGCGAAGTTGTTGCATTTTAAACATAGTGTTTTATACAGGGGATATATATTTTAAATATAAGTGCAATAAATTTTAAGCAAATATATTACAAATATCTAGAAAACCTATTTTTTTCCATATGCGAAGAAATGATCCCTGTTACAGCCTTTTTATTGTTCACTGCAGACAGTTATGTGAAGCAGACCGCATTAATTTTATTTTTCTCCTACAATTCTGGAAAATTTTTGCAGATCCCTCACATACGGTTAGCACGATAACTGAACCCTATTAGAGACATCGTGTAACTACAATGTAAAAGCTATCTCTTGAGCTCTATTGACAGAGTTGTGTGTTTCAACATGAGCTCTTAAAAAATTGGAAAGCAAATCAGTCCTACTTGGGTTCATGTCCTTGGTCCTCTGAGATCCATGTCTTTATATCCTTGACTTATTCACACTGCATCTTAAGACTTCTACTCACAGTTTGCTTTTGGTGTTGGAAATATCTACATCAGAAGCAGAGGGCCATAGCTACAAAAACTTGATGACTAAACCAAGGATTACTTGAAAACCCCTCGTACTGTTAGCGGAGTAATTTCATTTCACAACCGATTTGTTGTTGTTTCCAACTTTTCAAGTGTTTTGAGCATTCAAAGAACTATTGCTCATAGCTTAGCACTTGGGTTTATAGATTTTGCTCAGCTGTAAAACAGCTTATTTGTTAAAAATAAATTCTCAGCTGAAAGCAAATTTATTCATATAGTAAAACCAAACAACTGATATCCAGCTCTGGATGCAAAGTTCCTAGCCTTTCTACGACACTTCAGGTGCCCAGAGAACAAGAAATTAAGAATCAGAAGAAAAACAGATCTGTTCTCCAATCATGTAGACTTTTGATCCTACTTGTAAAGAAAACAATTGTTCAGGGGCAAATCCATTTTTAGAACTAGGTGCTGGTTCTTTAAAAGATTTTTGACCATGTTGTCTTATCCCACTATTGCTATTTTATTTCAACAGTCAGCTGTTTTAGTACTCCTGTTTCCATGTCATTGCAGAGTAGATCTGTCCTCTTTTGACAGATCCTAAATACCAGGCTGTGCAGAACATGCAGTCATTTTACAGCTTTTTCAGGTAATAAATTTTACTCTCCCCACAAGAAATTGTTTAAATCATATGCAGACACAAGTTCATTTAGGAAGCTACTGGCTTGAGCCACTAAACAGTATCTGCCCCACTGCTATGGAAAGACCCCAGCAAACAACAGTATTCAGTTTACCCCACCAAACCCCACCTCTACTGCAGCCAGCGAATGACACTTCAGACTGAGAAGTCTCACTGAGATTTCAGGCACTTTCTAGCCATTTGCCCACCCTGTTTACGTGGATCAACTGAAAATGAAGAAGCCCGGCTTCTGAACGGACAAAAAACTTTGTGTGGCTCCATAAACGGTCGCACAGACACCAATGTGGCTTTGGAATCACCAGCTCAAAAGATGACAGGAGCTTGAACTGCTTACGTGGCAAAACACTTCATTTCTTAATAATTCATGAACTATAGTGTAATCAGCAGCTTTTAGTCACAGTACTTTCCCTCCAGCTCTCAAAAATGCTGTCTTCTAACAGAAATGTTGAAAAGTTGGTACCTTCTCTTTCTTCCTCTTATTTGAGTGGTATGGAGAAGGATTTTTGAAAGTCCTATCATGAGTTGAGATGTAATCAAATTAAAAAAGAAATTTAAATGGTGACTGCAGCACACGTGACTGTAAACATCCTAGCTTAAACTAATCCAGGTAACAACAGCAGTGAATACATAGCTTTATGGGTTCTGCCCTGTACCTGTGATCACAGTACGTAACCACAGCTGAGGGAGAGTTTGTTATTGATATATATAAAAACTCATGCCATCTCAGCTTCACTGTTATTTTATCATGCTAAGTAGAATGACTTAAGACAGGTATGCAAGCACATGCCAAATACCTCTGTTTTTATACACAGATTTACCCTTAAAATTAAAAGTCACACTGACTGTGGTGCTGGAAGCCAATGCAGCCCAGTGGATACGAGAGCCTTTGGAAACAACTCCCAAAATGGGATAGTTCCCTAAAGTTCATGTGTCTTTGTATATTTAAATGACAGGTATGATACACAAAACCCCACGCATATTTATATGTATTTATATATTTATATAGAGTGTGCATATCTGCAACTGTGTAGACATACATGATCAGTCATTATATACATTTCAGACATCTATTTTAGTCATACAATTGGATGCCATCATCATTAATAGGTAAATCATGTTGCAAAACTTAATCTATATCAGCACTACATAAACTATCGTGGATCACAGTTAAGGTCATGCGTGGATTTTTTTTTGGTTTTTTTTTTGAAAGTCAAATATTGTTAGGATAAAAGTTTATTTTTTGAGGGACAAATGGTAGCAAAAGCATTATCATCTTGGGCAGCTTTACCTAGGAGTATATGCTTCCTAAATTTCCCTGAATATAACAAGACCGATTCCCACACTTCCTCAACTGCCCCCAAAAAACGAGCCAGTTGTGGCTGTGTCTCTGAAGATGCTTCAAAACAACTCTTCTGGAGTGAACCATCTTCTTATGCACTATAAATATACCAGGCCCAAAAATTAGTACATATCTGTCCTTCCGCTTACCATCTCCCCGATTACACAGTTTGCAGAGGCTGTCTCAGAGACCGAGTTCACGATGAAATGCCAAGGAAGCCATATGATGGTATTTGTATCCTCTACATCAGGAGAATCTCCACCTCTTAGATACTGCCACATAAATGTATCCCCACCAATTCTGAAGAAAACAAGTACAAGCAAAAATTCGTATAATTTTCTAAAGGGTTAAGCTAACTCTGACTCTTTTTTATCGCTGCCTGCAGTGAAAGCTCTCACAAACATCAGGGAGCATAATCCAAGCAATGCTACGCACTTTGGAAATTCCCCCCTATATTATTAAGCAAGCATTAATTTTGGTTTGCTTTTCTGGGAATATTTGTGCAAAGTATTTTTGTGTACATAAATGTTTGGGAGGGAGCATGTGTTCCTCTGAATGCAGCACCTGAACAAATACGTTTGCATATAAGCCTGTAAATATCTAGATTAATGTGGATCAGCAGTGGAACTGCTGCTTTGACCACCCTGTAAAGCAATGTCTTCAAGAAATGTGACCAGAAAGAAATTAAATGTAAAGCTTGTAGGTCAGCCAATAAATCTGGCTTACGTCTTTCTCTCTTCCTCAGGAAGGAAGGAACCCAGCTATTTTTAAATCTGGTGTCCAGGTACATAGCCAAAAACAAATGCTACTTCTGCTGGAGAAGAAGACAGGAAAAGAGTTTATACGTTCCAAAGATTTCCCAAGGCCTGCTAGTCTCCTCTCTCTTTGTCCTTGGTGTGTCACACACTGTCATCCTAGGAAAATTTACTTTCCACTGATTTTTTCAGGTGCTGCTTTTTCCAGTTAGGAAACAGAAATGACACTGTGTTACTTAAGGTGTTTGTTTGGGTTTTGTTTTTTTGTTTGGTTGGGGTTTTTTTAAAGAAGACTATTTAGTTCTGTATTTGCAGAAGTCAAAGTAATAAAGTAACATTTGCTTCAGACCATTTACGAACAATCCCATAATCTGAGTCAATTCAAATTATTTCATGTAATAATTTCAAAGAGTATATAATTTCATTAATATTACAGTTTTTATAAAGAAGTCCAAAAGAGGAAGAAAGATCAATGAACACTTTATTCCAGTGATCTGTTCAGGACTTTTTTGATTTCCTTAGGTTTCAAAATTATTCAGAAAAAGAACTTGATTTCAGCTTATTACCTCTTAATAACGAAGCCTTAGATATGTAATGTATCATTAAAAGGCTTCTGGACATTCTCAAAACCAATTAATTTTAAACTTATAGATTTGTTGCAATTATTTTCCATACCCTCACCATCTACATTTTCTCTTTCTTGATAATCAATTAAAAAACATCATAACTAGTTTTTAAAGCAACTTCAAACTTTCTTCATCACTTCTCTGTTTTTACTTCTCTCCCTTTTCTTTCTTTTTAACCTTTAAGGCCTGACCATGGTTTTTGGAGATTACAGTAACAGCTATCTTTCCTAAAAAGCATTCATGATTTATTCAATATTCTATTTCTATAGTAATTCTATGCTATAAATTGAGATCTAGTTGCAGTTATTCTTCTGAGAGTTTCAAATGGAGCTCCAAACATGGGCAGGTAGCGTCTCAAGTTGAGTGTATGTTGCCTACAACTGAAATATCTCGCATCCAGTCAGGAACTAACCCGGATCCAACTGATTCAACTCTTGAATCTCTTCCCACACAGTCAATTTGCCAATTTCAATAAATTAATAAGAAGTTATAGTTGCCAAAGGAGGTTTTGAGACATGAAACAATACAAGTCTCTTTTAATCATGCAGAAAAAGGGCAAGTGTACTCTAACATTTTTCTGATGGATACAGCTGTATCACTGATAAGAACAGAGAAAAATATCATACGAACGCGTCTTTCAGGCCTATGGGGAGAACAATTAAGTGACAGAATTATGTGTACACAACAACTGTGTGGACTCACTGAGCAACAGACCTAAACAATACCTTACTCCAGACCCTTTCCTTTGAAAATTACAAAGTTTCTTAACCATTTCAGTAAAATCATTGTGTTCAAAATTCCTGATGACAGTTCCATGATCAGGTTTTCACTAATTGTCAAGATAAAATTTGGAATTCAATTGAATTCCAAGGAACAGAAGAAACAACAGAAGTAGCAGAATGCTTCAGTTGTTCACCACAGATTGATTTTGAAGGTTATATTCACTCCATAAATGGAAAGCAATATTTAGTCGCTGGGGTATTAATTCATGCGGCAGGATTGTTTAGCTACAATCAGTCCACGAGGGCCACACTGTGCACTCATCCTCATGCGCTGCCATCAGGTGACAACAGGTCTAACTCCAGTAGGATGCTGTACTCACAGCCCACCGACACCAGTTCAACTCCTCTGCCCATGAGTTTCCCCTGGGCCACCAGGAGCAGGTCAGAGCAGTGAAAACGCAGCTTGACAAAGTAGCAGGCAGGCGCTTATTTTCTTTGTGGACATCATTGACTTCAGCCCTGACAAACGTGCCAGGGGAGACACGGATATTTCCCCCTTTACATTTGGAGTTCTTCTCCTTGTGCTAAAGAAAAGGTCAGCGTAGAGCCCCGAAATGGATCCTTTCTGGACTTGAAAAAGTTGAAGCTATTGTGCCAGAGCGAACAGTTAGAGTAAGCCAGAAGGCGGGGCACAGGGAGGTCTGCAAGAGAAACAGACATTCATCAGCGGTCTGAACAGATTTCTAGGCGGGCTGGCAGCAAATGACTGAGGTGATAGTGTTTGAAGGAGTTGAAAGAGCAGACTGAAGCCCAAATAGATCATTTAAGACGTTTATAGGAAAAGGCTTTATGACCCTGTGTTCTCTAATAAACTAAATACCTTTTCTCATTATAAAAAGGTAGTGAAAGGATTCAGTTTAATAAATCCTCTGGTATTTTATGTAAAATAGAATATTAAATAACGAGAAAATAAATGTTCTGCTCTTTTTTTCTAAATGGATGGTTTCAGAAAACTACTGGAAGAAATGCATTAAAACCATGTCTTCTCTGCTCTTATGAAAAAAACGAAAATGTCTAGTCTAAAACATTTTCTACTGTGGGTACAATGAACAGAAACCCACAGAGCCCGTCCAGGGAAACGCACAGGGAAAAAGTACAAACTGCCGTGGCAGAACAGTGTGGGAAAGTGCATTGCAGACTCCTCTGTCATAACTTCACCTGGCCTGCAGATCAGCAAAGAGATCTTCAGGCTGCAACGCTGTGAGTCCTTCATTTCGTCACTAACACGCAAGAGCATATCACCACAGCCATTTTACAGGGTCAGTAGAAAGAACTGAGTGAAAAAAGGTAGGAGGAAAGGTAGAGATGGAACACACTAACAGTAGAAAGTGATAAGATTTGTTTTCCCCAGAAAGCTGGCCTTTCGTGTGTATCAGCAACATTTCTTAGCCATAAAATCTTGTAAAAGCACAAAAAAATAGAAGGGCCTGTTCTGAACTGCTTGTGCCACCCAAAAGGAATGCAAGAGAAAATCAAAATTCAAAAGAGGAAAGATAAAACAACGCATTTCCCATCCATGCAGTACAATGGGAAACATAAAACTTTTGACTCACACTAGGATGCTCCAGGATGCGGTCATAAAAAATAAAAGTACTCCAGGGGAGCAACGGCATTCTCAGGGCTAAGAAACTTACTGGTTTTATTCCAACATATTCGAAGACAACGTGTTCTCTCATTGTCCTTTTCAACTCAGAAGAAAATGCTTAGGCAGTGGTTCCACCATACAGTAAATCCACTTTTGGGCTCCAACTACCAAAATCCTATTGGCATCAATTACTTTCCATTCTTGTACTACTGACAGTTTTCCTTACACTGTTAGCTTTCTTATGGCAAAGGTTGGTTCCATAATGATTAGGATTACAGGATCATGTGATATCTCAGTTTGAAAGGAAGCCCAGGACGTCATCTAGTCCAGCGTCCCGCTCAAAGCAGGGTTGGCTATTTGACAGGACAGGTAGGATCTGCATCCCCAGGTCAGGGCTGTCTTTTCCGGAGACAGAATCTGAAAGAAGCAGATTCTGCAGGAGACAAAATGACTCTTGTACCTGTGTCTTTGGTAGCTGAGCTGCTTGAGGCAGCAGCTGCCTGCTGTTTGCTTGAGGGCAGTCCGCCATTTGCTTACCCTTCAGCTGGCAAACCAGAAGGACTCAGGGCTTTGACCGACTCACTCATTTTTTCATTATTAGGGTGATATTCTCCACCTCTCCAAAGTACTTCTCTCAAGTGGTTTTAGCACTGCACATTAGCCAGGATAACTTCCTGATGTGTGTTTTCCTTCCTGGACTGTGGCAATCTTGCCTGTCCCAGGTGGCAAGTAAGCACTTAGTGTATATATTTTATATATACACACACACAATGACAAGACAAGACTGTTAGAAATCCTCCTCCAGGTGCTTAGTGATCCTTCTTAGAAGAAAGGGTTTGTCCAGAGTTTGGGGTTCCCAAAGAGCTACAGCTCTTTGCCCTAGGACAAGAGGAGGCCACCAGTTAGGACTGAGCAGAAAGGCTATCGTGGCCTCAGTAATTACTGAGGCTGGTTTCAGATCTCCCTCAGTCTACACGTAGGGAATAGAAAACAAGCAGAGAGATGGGGATAGCATCGCACCATAGCTATCAAAATGTCTTAGATTTGCTACACATTCCATAACAGGGTAGAATTAAACTGGTAAAAGATGGCAGTAAATGCAAAAGAGAAAGCCAAATTAAATGGAAAGTAATGCCCATGTAGCCCAATAAGGCACCTATAGGGAAAACAGCAGGATAACGCTGCTCAGGCACAGAGTTCAGGGGAAGGGCAGAGAGAAAGCAGGGCCAGCTAAAGAACTTGTAGAGAAAGCAATAGAAAAGTAGCATTAGGCAACCAGTAGATAAGCGTGATACTTGCACTGTATTTACAGACGCATGTAACATACATACAGTGTGCCTAATTCAAAACCCATGGAAAGTAAAGAACCTGCTGGTTCTTCTTTTCCACTGCTGCTTTTTTCCCCAATGGTACAGACAGATGCTGAAGTAGCAAAGAAAAGCTTGTATCTTTGCGTTTTTGGCAATAATTTGTCCCTTTAAGAACACAGTGGGGTTGTAACTTAATGAACATCACCTACACATTTGCTACTCCGGCTCCTCTAAGACCTAAGTAAGTGCTCAGGTTTTCACCCGTGGCAGCTCTGCTAACAAAACAGTATTGCATCTCTAGTATTTACCCTCAGACAGACAGCACAGAAGCTAGGTCTTAATGTATTTTTTTCACTTTCAAGGTCACGCAGGCCAAATAGCAAGAACATAAACCTCCAGTAACATGGACTTAAAAAGCTTAAAGAGAATATTTTTTGCAGGATTTTTTTTCCGAACAGGGGTTTTTGCAGGATGATGTCCATCAAGCAAAGACAAGTGATGAGCTCAGCTGTCTACAGTTACAATGTGATAAATGGTGTTAATCACATCAGTACTTTCTTCTAACCCAGCTGACATTAAAATGGCTATATAAGGTCACCACACAACCTGGGAAGGATGGAATACGCCTTAAGCAAAGTTAATTGGAAAAGCCAATCCCACATCAGAACATCCCACAAAAGCCACATCTGAACATTCTTCTAACAGGTGCCTGAGCAGACACCAAGGTTTTAACATGCCACTCAAGGGCGAGGTGTAAACATAGTCTGAGAAATGCCACCTTTTGTTATCAAACATATGTTACTTTAATGAAGTCAGATAAATGTATAGCAAAACTAAGGAACAATCCCTGTGGTGCAAAAGATAAGGTAGGTAAAATAGAGATAAGGGGGGGGGGGGTGTAATCTGGGAGGGATACTAAAGCAGCAATGCAACAGAAATGACATGCAACTAATTAAGAAAACCCAGAAAAGAGTAAAAACAGGCAGTTTAGATGGACTGTATTCATCTTTCAAGTCATCAAATCTTTTAAAAATTTTCTCTTTATGATTGCCACAACTTCACACTTTTTTTTCCTAAACTAGCACCTTCTGAAAGTTCATCATTTGAACAGGTTTTTTACAAGGCTTGTGATGGTGTTGGTTTTTAACAGGATAGTCTATATAATACAAGGTTCCCTTAACAGCATTAGGTTACAGCTGGAATAAGTGTAGAAGTGCTATAATTTAAACAAAAAAATAAATAAATTTTAAGAAAGCAGTCATGTGCTTACGTAAAATGCCTCTGAAAGGGGAGAAGGCTGGTTATGTGATAACAGGAAAGACCCAGAGATGCACAGATGATGTGTTCTGGATGGGGAGAAAAGTAGCATCACCCTGTACGGTGCTGTGTTTAAACTCGCAAGGATGTGTGGTGTCCTGACTCATTTGGCGTTAACTGGCTGATGAGATTGAATCCTTTTTATTAAGCTATAGCCAAGGACAACTGTGTTCATCATTTCTCTTTGCTCAATGAATGGGAAAAAAAGTCCCTTCCAAAACTTCTCTTCTTGAAGCTCTTTGAAGTCTGTACTAGTGGAATTTTCCACTTCTGCTATTTGATCTGGACGACAAGGGAT
The DNA here is from genome assembly GCF_000699145.1 of Aptenodytes forsteri. NCBI lineage: Eukaryota > Metazoa > Chordata > Aves > Sphenisciformes > Spheniscidae > Aptenodytes > Aptenodytes forsteri. Next base: position 1,833,844 of record NW_008794431.1, on the reverse strand, counting down.
AAGTGAGCTCTACTGAAATACCCCAGCTAGCTGGAAATGAACCTGATTTTGCCAGAGTTAACAGAACCAGTTTCATGTGTACAGTTATTGGCTATAAATTACTACCCTCATTCATCTTCAGACCGGGTTGCCTGGTTTTCTTTAAATTAATTTTTCAGTTGCAATTGCCAGTACCTAAGATTTTTTTATTCCAAACTGAGGGCTTAATCTGCAGTTAGTAAATGGAAAGTGTGTCATGCAACAGCAGTAAGAACATGGTGAGGTATCTGTCCTATGTTTATCTGTTCTGACTAAAACAAAAACTTGTTTGTTATATAGTGTTATTAAAAGTTACATATCTTTTCATCTGGTAAACCTACCAGAAAAAATACGAATTCATCTTCTCTGATAGAATATTCTGATTCAGGAGTACCACACGAGGTATGAAGTTGCAAGGCATTCTTCATTCTTCTTTCTCACTGCCACTTAGAGCTGCTTTAAAAAAAAGGAAACTGCTGAGAGTCCTTCCACGGGAGCTGTATGAATAAGATTACATTTTGATTTTCTAGAAAGCTTAGAATAAGGCACTAAGAAAAAAACTGCAGGACCTACAGCAAAACATCTCCTTCTGTTTTCATGCTTTTAAATACACTAAAAGGAAGGGGATTTTCATGTTTTCTACTTGAGAAATTAAAATAGTTAACTTGAAAAAAAAGAAGGGGGGGGGACAAAATAATGCAGTCACAGACAGCTTGGCACTTGCAGAAAACAACTCACTTGCATTACTGCAGAGCTTATCTCGGGCTAAAATGACTTGCCCCTTGAGACATTACACCCCACTGACTATGAAGTGAGATTAGGCTGACTAACTTAGACTTAACCATCTAATTTAGGGCAGGTAAATCTCATCTTGCTTAAGATGATCTGTGTGTTTAAATGCCCATCTGTTTACTGCACAGACATACCACATCACAGTTCTGGAGGCTAGAATATGAAATATTATGCTATGATTGCTTTAGCCACAACCTTTATATAATAATTTCCTACACAGACATGATACACAGATCCTTTGATGCCAACAGTCTTTCATGTCGCTCTCTTAAAGTCAATGTGCAGGTTATCCCACATAACTTGGGATACAGTCTTTAGAATATTCACTGTATTCCTGTCTCATATGTTAATTTAACCAAGGTATTTCTACGGTATCACCATATTTCCTTATTATTTCTAGGACTTGTTGTACTGGATATATGCAGAACTACAGCAAAGAAGTATTTAACAACATTGTAATCAAAACAGACATCGTTTGGGCCAGATGAGACTCTACTCCCTGGATGAGCTGCTTATGAAACATTCTCTGAAATGCACCTTGGGATACAAAGGTACACTGTCATTCTTCATTTTTTATTTTTCTTACAGAAAGAAGTATTTAAGCAAGCCCTGAAGCTCTGCATACCAGTTCCACCACTGATTTACATTCTCTATCACAGGTGGAATGTTGTGGTTGCTCCACTTTTTGATTAACCCATTTCTCCTGCCCTCTAATGGTGAGTCATCTGCCCGTTGTTTCACGTTTTGGGCTATCATTCTGTGTTTCCCATTTGTTCATATGCCTTTTGACTAGCTGAGGAAAGCTACCTTTTAAGCCACTAGATTTATCTGGACTATTTTCTGGTGGAGGTTTTTGGGTTTTTTTGGCTCCAGCTGTAGACAAGCATTTAATCAGCTCCTGTTAGGCATTTGGAAAAAGATCCCAAGCATATAGGTAAGCCCTCTCCTTTTGAACTCTGTTCATCATTCTTAGTCCAGACACAATGTGGTGTAAATCCATATAACTGTACTGCAAGACCACTGAACATTTTAAAAGGATCTATGCTGAATTTCACCAGATGAAGGCCCATCCTCCTGAGATTTTCTTAAGTATTTGAGTCCTCCCACCCTCTCTCGCAGCTACATTTCCCACAATATTCTGCTGTATCCATTTCATCACTCCACGCACACACAGAACTACAGCAAGAACTGTTCTTTAACCACATTGGACCCAAAGAGACATGGTTTGTTTGGACCAAGAACCTGCCTTCCTAAGGCTACATTTACATTAGTCTTTGCAAGCTAATGTAAATTTAAAGCTAATGCAGATTTACTGCCTTGTTTGGTGAAAAAAAGTACTTAGAGTTGAAGAGATTCCGCACCTAGCTTCAGTGAGTTTCTGCAAACACCCATAACTTTTCCTGCTGATTCCTTCTAGCTTGCACTCGCCTGGAGTTTTTTGGAAAATACAGGAGATCTGTCTTTTACTGTCCACTATAGAAATATTTTTTTCCAAAAATCTTCCCTATTTCCTAAAACACACATCCCCACACACTTTTTCTTGCAGACATGTTTAAAGTTTAGGTTACAGGCCTAAAAGTCAAGAGCTTCTTTCATTCATATAGCTGAAAGGAACCAATTTGTCTTTCCAGTATGACCTTCTCCACAAGACAGACCATTGAACATGACTCTGAGTTTTGCATCAAGGTTATAGATTCCATCCGAGTTATGACGTGTTCTTCAAAAAGAGGTCTACTCCTGATTTAAAAGCTTTAAGTTACAAAGAAATCACTACAGCTTCGTGAAAATTCCACTCCATGTAATTTTTAACACGTCCCTTTAACGTCTGCCTAATGTCCACGCCCATAAAGTCATTATAGCTTCCCTTGAGCACAAACAGTATTAAAAGCCCAGTTAATAATAGAAAAGGTTTTACAACATGCAATTGAATGACACCTCTAATAATAATTTGAGATTCTCATCTGGAATGTAAATCCCATGCTTGCAGATGCTAATATGATCTCATTCAAAGAACTCCCACTATTTGCTCTTCACTACCTATATACATGTATATATAAAAGTTCAGAATGCAGATATTAAAACCACATCAATTAAGGGCCTAAGGCAGAATGATATATTTTCTCACCAAGCTTTAAATTCACGCATTGTATTTTTCTAGCAACCCTTACTGCCTTCATGCTCCACACTAGCACGCGTGGCTGAGGCGTGCATACCAGCTTACTGCCACCTGCGTGTGGAAGTGCACTCTTACACCACTAAGCTTTCTCAATACACAGTCTCATAAACTCAGCATTAAAAGGACATTCAAATGACTAAGGACAAAACACTCCCTGGAGAAATCGGATTCACTTCCAGAGAATTCCTATGAGACAGGCGTTCTAAAGACTGTATTTCTCAGCTTACTCATCTGTCAGACAGCACACTCACCGCATCCACAGCATAATCCACATGACTACTTACAAAGTATTTAGAGATGTAGCCCTCTGCCAGGTTGGCATTTAGGATACCAGTTCTTCACTCTGCCACAGACTTTCAGGGTGAATTTAAATAAGTCCTGTCTTCTTTGTGCCTCAGTCCTTCAGGTTTAAAATGGAAATGATTCCCTTTATCCTCTTCTAACTAGCAAGACACACAGTGATAAAGCAGTATCTTAGAAGCAACACAGAGAAGTTCTTCTACACCCTGAAAAGGAAATAAAGCTTTGAGTTCTCCTTAGTCTGATTCAGTATTCTGTCATGATTTTGTTAAAATAAGTACTGCAATGAAATACACATTTTGAGATTACAAACCAAGTGAATATTTAAAGGCCTCCTCAGCGTAAGAGGCAGCTGAAACTACTGTGTCCTCGGAGGACCTCCTGAAGACATTGTGACCACTTAATGCTAACAGAAGCCCTCCTATAAACCTTTTGCACATCACCCATTTCAACCAGTGTCCCACCCTTCCAATATCTCCTTGTAACTATCTGCACCCCAGTTCCTGTGTCTGACCCCAGCAGGAGAAATACAGAAAGGCAGTAATCTCCGAGTTCAACCTTAGACATTTATGGTTATGTTCACACAACCTATTTGTTTTCAGAAGTGGAGTCAGAAGTTCTCTCCTGCCTCTCCCCACAGGCTCAGGCTGTTCACCTTGTGCCACTGTTTGCTGTTCTCTGAATGGTGCCAATCACTGCATTCCTTTAATTAATTCAAACAGTAAATAAGCTGCCTAAAGTGAGATGGGATGCCTGCTTCCTCTCCCAAAGAGTGTAAGAAACCTCTGGCCCAGTACATGAAGTTTTTTATAAAGCTTTGTAAACTAGAGTTCTGATGCCACAGGCGTTTATTACAGTATTACAGGCCGTTATATTTAAAACACGTAGTTTTAAGACAGTAGCTTCCTGCTGTGAGAATGGGAGTCCTCTGGCTGAGCAATTGCAGGCCTACAGGAGAACTGAATCAGCTCTGGCAAGTTCAGCCTCGGAAAAACAGTTTCTCAAGCATCTTTAACTCTCTATTTTAAGTGGATCTAGGCCTTAACGAGCATTTTCTTCTGGTGTTGTTTGAGCAATGTTGTTGTTGTTATAGAAACTTATAGATATTTATTGCTGGTTTTGACATATTTGCTGTTTCCCAGTTACAGGATCGCTTGTTGCAGCTGCATACAGCAGAGTTTGTAAATTCTCAGTTACTAATAGCTCAAATTATAAGAAACCCCCACTTGTCATATTTTTCTAGTTTTTCCCACAGCTGCTGATGGCCTAAGTGAAAAGTGTGAATACCGAAAATCAGTTTTAAAACTTTATGTGCTGAAGTCTGACCAGTGCATAAAGACTATGTGCTTTACCACGGAAGTCCTGGAGCACAGCTGCCACCTCCTGCTAACGCAGCGGTCCCTGGGGACCCCGGCTGACTGATGGGAACCTAGGGAGGCCATCAGTCACCTCTGAAGTCTCCTGGCCAGCTTCCCTAATTCTCCCAACCTTCCAGTTATCACAGGGTCTCTCTTGTTCCTTTGGTAATCAGGGTTTTACCACAGCATTTGTTTCTTAAACTTTGAACCTTACCTGTGGAAAGCCAAATTCTTCTCCCACCTACACTCCCTAAAGTCAAAACCATCCTGCATTTGAAATGGAGAGCACATCTGCAGAATGTCTCCATTTGGGTTTTGGTGATGACAATACAGAAAAGGAAGACATCAGGTAAGAATATTCAGGAATTAATCAAAAGCATAAGATGTCTTCTTCATAGTTATTCAAAGGCTTAAGGCCATTCCCGAGCAATTTATCTGCAATTGTTTAGGTGATTGCATTTTTGGCCCTCTTTGGTTGTCATTCATCTATGTACTTAACTGCATGTTACTGATTAAAGGAGTCTATCCTATCATATATTACTCCTTGGTGAGCTTATCTTCATGAAATAGAAACTTTTTCTAGAGATAACAACAACCATAAGAAAATGCTGTAGCACTGATGGTTTTGTTTATGCCCAAGCATGATGAATACTGAAAATGTTCCTTGCCACTGCATGCGCTGCGTGGAAAAAAGAATGCAAAAGGAATTTTGACTGTGACCCTGGGAACGAAGCCACAAGTCACGTGCTCTTGAACACGTAAAGCAAGGGCATTCTTGAAGAATAATCAAATCCATTAATGTTCATACAGCAATAGCTCCAATCAAAATTAGAGTCCTGAAAAGACAAGGCCTCAAGCTCCGAGGCAGAAAAACCTCCAAGTATTTGAGATTCAGGAAGAGCTCTTGAAAGCTGTAGTGATTTTTCTGGCATTCCAAAGGTGGGAATATGCCTTTTGACTGTAACTCATTCTTCAGACAAAAGCTATCTTGATGAATATTTGTCCAGCACTACTGTAAGGCAGCTTACAACAGCACAAAGGACCAGTTCTCATGTACAAATTGCTCAAGACAAATCCAGATGAAGGGGGCGTCAGTGTAGCCTTGCAAGAGGCAGCTGTATCCCTTACCAACAGCAAGAGACTTTGGGATTCACAAGCTCTTAAAAAGCTGCGGCTAACACTGCTGTTTTACTTTCTTTTTATGAGCATAACAATGTGGGAGATGATGTTGCCGAAGAATCATGGCTAATTCCTTTTTTCATTAAGTCCTGCCTGAGGCAAGACCAGCTGTTTCAGGATAAACCAGGAGCAAACATAAGCTGTTCTGAGTGAAGCTTTGAAGGGTACTTTAGTCATTCTTTCACAGCAATCCAACCAGTATGATATTTCACCAACCTCCATTGAGTGAAACAGCTTAAAGTTTTCTTCCTTATCCTCCCTACAAGGAATAAACGGGTGTGGAAGACCCAGACATCTGTCCTGGTTGAAGGGGGAAGGCTCAACATGCCCCATACTTATTACTTCAGTTTCAGAGATACTGTACTGTTGTTCATCTCCTCCAGTGTCCCAGAAGAGTTTGACTGATGGTCTACCCGTTTAGGGACCCATCAGCTATGTCCTTGCACAGCTCTCCAATCTTTTTCAGCTTCACTCAGCACCCTCTCACCCCCCTCCTACAAATTAAGTGCAAAAGGAAGCTACCACAAGACACTGAGTCGGTAGAACTACCACGGTAATGTTCACTTTTCCTCTTGTAAGGGAAATCTCTGCAAGCAAAGAGTGCTTTTTACATATTCACAGTTTTCTAGAGGGATAATAGTTTACATAATTGGATACCTCAATAGTTTTTATAGATGTTGACAGAAAGATTCTTCCCTTTACAGTAATATATATAATTGGGCACTTCTGGATTCAGCTACAGAAAAAAGGATTCGTGCTAACACCCATTTTTCATGATTTGTCTTCACTCCAAAACGTGTCTGTGGCTGAGCCTGGCCCTATAGGATTGACTGAACAAATATGATACTGGCCGTTACTCCACAGTTAGGGTAGACCAGGACAAATCCTATGAAGCATCTTGCCATTTCACTGCAATTAAAACTTATTGGAACCAGAACCAGTGCTGTATTAATGAATCCAAATCTTTACTATTGTGGTATTGGAACAGACAGCTTCCAGAAGAGGAAATGGGAAGGCAGCCATCAACCTCAAGAAGACAGGGGAAGAAATCAGTTTTCTGGAGAATCCTAATGAGGACATTGAAACAATGCTCTATCACAAGAAGATCTGCCAACAGACAAAAAAAAGTGAGGGCAAGACAAAAGGAGAAGGAAGTTTCAGGAGCCTTTCCACCAGACTCCTAATAACTTTTATTTTCTTAAACTAAGTGCAAGTGAGGATTTTTTGCACAGGAAAATGAAATTTTTCCTCCCCCACAAATATATAGTATGAATCCCTGTTTAGCGACACTTCTTATTAATGCTCTTTTATGGATACTTTGCAAAGGGATAGTGAGAAATGAATGATACACATTGCAGCCATGAACAATATTTGCGTTACAATATATATGCATTACAATATAGCTAAAAATCAGAGGGTATGATAGCTATAAACAACCTAACTGCTGAATTATGTAACTATTTAGAGCCATTCATAAACCAATTATTGATCATTTATTAAACCCTAAGGTATGTTTACGTTGCATATTTTGATTAATAGAGCTGCATAGTTCCTATGGCTACAGCAACCAAAATTATTCCTCTTAAAATTAGAGAGTAGGGACGAAGAGGTAGACAATCACTCCACAAAGTACCCCCAACGCATGACGTTAGCAAACAACCACCTTGAGAAAGCTACTGCCACACAAATATTAACTAGAAAACAACACGTACCAAAACAGAGGAAAAGGGACAACAGCTAATCCATAGAGACTGGTGGAAAATCATAAAACCCGTGTGTTGGCAGGCTGTCAAGGGGAGAGAAGGGAGGAAGGGGAAGGGGCAAATTCCTGAGATGAGAAGCTTTCTAATAGGAAAACCCCATAACCTCCCATGGAAAGCTTCACCTCAGGAACAAACAGCCAGTTGTATGTCCCCCAACTTAGTATAGGGCGAGAGGCTGTGTCTTAGGTAACAGGTCCCAGACATGCTAGGATTTAAAGATAATCACCAACAGCTTGAGTTGCACCTGGATGCAGACAGGAAACTAGTGCAGAAACATGAGCACGAGCATTATCCTCTCTCAGAAGCTCACCTCGCAGGTGGGAGTGCTCTGAAATAGCTGTAAATTCCTCAAAGATTGGCTTTAATTAGAGCCTAACCTTGCCATGAGAGGGATGGAGGGCCGTTACACACTCTGCAGGAGTGATCCCAGTCTCCCGCCTAGCTGTAGATGATGAAAGGCACTATTGCTTACTGCTGCTGCTCCAGATTGCAAGGGCAGTGACAGACTTTAAAGAAGGCCAAAACTGCAAAACTTCATCATGGCGAGAAGAATGCTTACGACATAAGAAGGCTGAGAACTCCTACAATCAGCCTGAGCCGGCCCACCCTAATTCCGTTCTGGCAAATCACCACAGGCATTTAAACTCTTTCCTCATTCATGGTCACAGGATTTTATCATGCAATATAAAGACTACAGTAATGCAAGAGCCACATCTTATGGACACTTAGGTTACATCTGTACTAAAAAAAATCAGCAGTAGTTTCTGTTCCCAGTTCTGCACCCTAATTGCATCCCAGCTACACCAGGGCAGGCTCATCCATGCACCAGTCCCATCTTCCACGTCCTGGTTTCAAGGCATAGGAGCCTCAGGTGCAAAGCCCATAAAGGAGACATAACACCCTCCAGCAGGCACCCTCTCCGAATGACAGCTATGGTAGCACCAGAAAGCATCCCCTAGCTCGCTCAGCCTGTCAGTATGGACACAGCTGGTGATGCTGTCCTATTCCACTAGTATTTCTCCACAGCTAGAAGTTGTTTTGTTATTATACGGTATACGAAGTGATTTCCCAAGCTGCATTTTTGAAGCCCGAAACACGATAGTAAGATATTTAGGAATAAAACCAAAACTAAACACCGAATCCACAAATTAACTACTCTTCAACTCGGGACATGCTAACCTGCACCCAGTCCTGTGCCCTCCAAAATGCTAAGTCAGCTTCCATTCCCAGTAGAGATGAATCACACCCCAGCTTTACATGTTCTTTCAAATGTCTCTCCAGGCAAAGAAGCATCACTGCTGCTTTATCTGTGTTGAATCACGGACAGTTCACTCTCAGCTAGATCCTTATCAGGTCACAAAGTAATGGCCAAATTCAACTCTGGGCACATAAACTTGATTTAGTATAACTGTGAGACCATAATTTTATTCAGGGAAAATACTAAGAGTGGAGAATTTATCTTATGAAAAGAAGACAAAAACAAAAATATTAGTTTAATGACATTGCAGTTTAAAGTCTTCCTCAGAGTTTCCTAGAAAGTCCACATGCAAAAAACAAACAAACAAACAAACAAAAAAAAAAAAAAACCAAGAAGAGGAGCTGCATGAAAACATGCAAAAAACAAACAAACAAACAAACAAAAAAACCAAAAACAACAACAAAAAAAAACCAAGAAGAGGAACTGCATGAAAATACAGCCTCTCTGGAAAGGAGACTCTCTAGAAAAGCTGAGTGGATGCCCAATTATAATGTGTATTTGAACAAATGGAACTGTCTGCCTACTTCTCACACGTACAGATTATGTGTAAACAAAAAGAGAGCTCCAGGTACCTTATGGACATTAACAGCAAACCTTGGGTGAAAGAACAATAAAATGAGAAGGGAAGTTAGTGACTTACTGTGGGTCTGATCCAGAACGGGTTCACTAACATGGAAACTGCCTTCCAGTTACCATTAGCAGGGCTGGAACTGGATCTTCCTGATCTACAACACAAAGATTATTCGGTCCTTTTACTAGCCATTCACATTAAGATGGTGCAGTGAGATAGCTGAGCCCTAGACATATGTTCATCTCTGCTCCAGGGATGATTGTCTCCAGCAGAAGGATGAAGCAGACAGCTGTGGGGATAAGTTAAACTTCTGCAGCCAGATTAGTCTGCGCATTCACCCTGAATTACTCCAGCCTATTTAGAAGACATCCCCACTTTGATTTCTCTCAGAAACTCACCATTTGTTCTTTCTTCCTACTGTCTTCCAGGGGAAAGCAACTTGTTTTATATTAAGGATGTACAGAGTTGCTCTGTGTGCATAGAAAATACGTTGGAACCCAACAGCTTCAGAGGAATGCAGGAGGAAGAAGAAAATCTTTGCACTTAGCCTATCACAATGTAAATAACCTGAAGAAAACATGCATATTCAAAATCAAATGAAAGCACAAGTACACTTCAGAGAAAATGGAGAAACAGACAAAAATCAGCACACTCGGAGATAGATGCTTCGAGCACTCTGTTGAAGTTTTACTCCGCAAATCAAAATTTATCCAGAGCATTTGTGGTTCCTTTCTCTGCCCTGTAATTGCATCCTAGGGATCACAAGACCCACGGCTGCATCAGCAGTGAACATTTGAGCTAATTAGGGAACACGCTGGAAAAATGAAAGTTTTCTTGTATTATTCTACCTAAACATTTCCAAACACAAACCTTTTACAATGGTAACTAGTGACTGCTCTACGATGTTTTCCAGTAAGAATGTGTCCTCACTCTATAGTCAAAACTATTAAGGAAAAATATAATACAATGGTTTCCATTTAAAATGTAACATTTTAAATGCATGCACAGATCCATTCTTTTTTTTTTATCTTTTTGAACGGTTGCAAGTTTTCCGAGGCGCACTAAGGAGCGAAGTACCGCAGGCAGCTTTGCTGTATATCGCTGCCATCTAGTGGACCTCTCTTTGAGAATGGGACGCCAACATCAGTACAACCGTGACGGTAATGCTCTGGTTACACTCTTCATTTCATTTTTAGCAGATTGAAGATGATTTCAGTTCACAGCTCCTATTGTGCTGTATAAGTCTTCAAAGTAAAGAAAAAAATTTCGGTTAATATGGTGGTATATGTGTGATCATATCACGGAAATGAGATTGTTTATTCACTTTGTATAACTGCTATACCTATAAATTACCCATAGGAGAATGGTTTGGGGGTTTTTTTGAGAGGATTTTTTTTCTCTGAAGGCAAAGTTACGTGCATTAGAAAATCAGTGATATTATTAAAACATAATTAACAGTCGCAGACTTCATTACTTGCCTATGACATTTGCATTAAATGAGCTTCAACAGCTTGTACAAAAGCAGTCATTATAGTCACTGCTGTTTCTTTCAGTTGCTTATGATAAGCTTTCCATGAGGACTTGATTATGAAAAGCTTTTGACAATGACAGTGATTTAGGAAATGTAAGGGCAAGATGTGCCACAATATTACTGAGAGTGGATATGTCTGAGCCGCAGAGGAGAGGTCACATTCACTTGACGAAAGACCACGGTGGTACCGCCAGCCTGCTTTGAGTACCCAAGCTAAGTCAGACCTCTCTGTCCCAGAACCGACAGTGTAGGTCTGAATAAACAAGGGTTTGAGAGAGACCGGTATTTCAGAGGCAGCTATACAAGTAAATGGTCGATCTTGGGAGAAGGGGTAGAATCTGAGAAGAGGGCTGATAACGTGTAAGAGCAATAAATGTAATAGCCACAGCCTAATACCACAGCCCAGACTGTATCTTCATTTCTTTTATGCTCTAGACTTCTGGGAGGTATTACACAGTCCCGTATATGGCTGAAAGTAATTTACAAGCCATGGCAAGGGCCAAAATCAAGTAAACCTTTATCAGACAGAGTGCTCCTAACAGGGAACCTCATAAAGGTATATTGGAAAAAAAAAAAGTCATTCAGCATATTACAAAGCCCATTCTCTAAGGAGGTCATTGAAGTCAAATAAATTTCATAGGTCTTTCCTATGCAATAATTTAGGTGCAGTTAATATGCCCCAGAATACCAATAACAGCTAGATGCAGAGGTCATTTATTAACATTTTATCAATAGGATCTTTATGAGATGCAGGCTCCTTCTTCAAGATCCACCCCATGCCAACAACTCAGAACACCAACACTGTGCAGAAACCCACCTCAGTGCAATCACCCATTTCAGACAGCCGACTGAGCAGTATGAAGTTAGCAAATGTCTTTGGGAGATACTCAACCTTCTGCCTCCATCTCAAGCCAAAACTAACTCCAGACTTGCTGGGAGAAGGAAAAGGCTGCCTTCCCCCAACCACGAGAGGTTTTCATATGAAGTATGATAGCATCATGTTTCTTCTGAATAGTAACTCAGTTCAGCTTAATGCTCGTTTCTACCTTGCCTGGGGTTCATCATTTCAGTAAAACAATGATGGTTTTTGTTCTACATACCCTGGACCCAACAGAGCTTTCTAATACTTCACTACACAGGATGCAAGCAGATCAAAAATTAGTTTAATGAAACACGTAATTGGTTAATTGACTATACTCCCTGTACATAACGTGGTTTTTACTACTATTTCAACTGGGGTGGCTTTTCAATGAACTTGAGATAATATTATTTGAGTACACAAGAGAAAAATATTGCCACGCAACTGAATACAGAAAAGTCAAGCTCACTTGTTGAAAAATCTCCCACTTGCAGCAGTGGAGCGTGAAAGTCTAAAGGCCTCATATCATCAGCTGATGAGTGCTCCATTGTTCCAGACTTAGAAAGACCCAGGAGATTTCCTTTGAAGGCCCATCTACATAACAAATATGCAGAGCAGCCATACTGGGGAGTGCTGCCAATCCCACCACTTCGATAACCAGCTGAGAAAAATGATGTTCAGAAATCACATAGATCATAATGGAGAATTCTGTTTAAAAGGTCAATAATGTGATCAATCCAGCTGGACAAAACGTTTGAGAAAATCAAACAAGATTTAGCCCGGAGATCTAAACTGCCACTCTTTTACACTAATCATTTAGGATTTCTCAGTTTTCGTTTGTAAGTGTTAAAACAGTTTTCTCAGTATTCAGAAATTCTGCTTATAAATACATTGGGTTTTAAGTAATACTTTTCAGTTAAATGCAGCACTCCGCTTATAAAAACATCACCTCCACCCTATCCCCCCAGCGATTTCCAGTGAGCTGCTACATCTTGTTTCCTCCAAACTAAAATCATCCTCCACCCCCGCCTACCACACATTAGGAGCCAGATACAGATATCAAATATGGGGCATAATGGGCATTAAATGAAGACCTCCCAGCTGTCTCCTGACAGTTTCATTGCATAATGGTGACCTTTGCATGTCTTGTTCACAACATAAAAAAAAAAAGCACAGCTATACAATTCCGGACTGCAGATAAAAAAATTGAAAGAAAAAGTCCTATGATATATTTGGGGGGCAGGGTGGGGTCTTCACTTATTTGCATATATGGATGGCCTTATTAGGATTGCTTTGATGCTTCCTAAAAGCATAATATTTTATTTCTTAATAGTCATTCTTGCCTTCCTTCTTGCTGAAAAGTGATAGTTCACTTTGAAAGCAGAGATTTATACTGCAGACTCTTCATTTAAACCTTATGTAAAGAAATAAAATCTTTATGTATACACATATTTGAGCTCCTACCTTCATACATTTATAGCGTGTTACATTTCCCAGCTTTCCCATATTTAATGTTTTACAGCCTGTTCTCCAGATTCAGGTAGTAAAAGGCTTGAAGGCCAGAAAGCAGAAAGCAGGCAGCAGCTCACTATTTTAATTAGAAATGGGCCAACATAGAAATCTCCAAACTGTTCAGTTGTACAGAGGTACTGGCAAAACCTCCCTCTGACTTCTACCAAAATATTTTAGTTTAGAGAGTTTAAAATCCTTTAAATGAATCCTTGTTGGGCCGTGTGTTGTCTCATCAGTATTTAGAAATACCACCATAGGAAAAAAAGAACAAGAAAGAGAAGGAACCATACTCTAAATAGAAAAAGGTCAGGATAAGGAGAAATAACTATTCCTGCATTTTAAGAAGGCTTCACTCCCACCCCCTCAGATGTGCATCTCCCAGCCAAGTCGTGTGACATTTTCTGCGGGTGGCAGCACAGTCGTATTGGTATTTTAGCTTGCATCTGACAAGCATTTGCCCATGCATTTGGAAGAAGAATTTGTTCATGAGAGGCAGCTGTCAAAAAGAACTTATTAATATTTCACACTTTGTGAAGTCTGATCACCGCTTTATATCCTTCCCCCTTTCACTTTCCGTGTGCTCCTCTTCCCCCCCGCCCCAACTTTCACGCTATATTTCCTAAAAGGCACAACTGAAGATAGGAAAATATCATCAGTTGGGGACCTCAAGACAACCATCCTATACCTTTCCCTTTCTCCAAAGGAGGACTAAATATCACTTTGCAATACACTTCAGATGTTTGTCTAATCCAGAAGTGCCACCTGTCCCAAAACAACCTGCAAGGTCTATCACACAGCCACCTGAGGGCAAACCATGTTGGTGCTTCCCACATTATTGGATATATGGCAGGAATGTCCTCCAACGTGTACATACATGGCTCACCGAATGACTGGCTTGCAGGTCCCCCAGCACTCCACAGTGCACATGTTGAAGAGAAACTGGGAAAGTGGGCACCACAGCCTGGGTCTTGTCCATGAGTTAATGGCTCAGAAAGAGGGTAGGCAGGAGCTGACAGAAGCTGTATGAATTATTTTGGCAAGCTTCGTCTGGCCCAGAGCCTGTAGGCTACTCCTTAAAATATTCTGCTGAAGTTTTCCTTCAGTCATTCCATGTAGATCTTGCTTTCCAAACCTCTTATACCTGTTGCTGTCCTTGCAGTTCTCTCTCTTATTCTCTCATTTCTTTTCTTTTTTTTCTTTTTTTAAATTAATTTTTTAATTAATCATTTAATTAATTTAATTAATCATTTTTTTAATTAATCATTTAATTACATCATTAATTTACATCATTAATTTACATCATTAAAATATGGTGCCCCAAAACATGGATGCAACACTACCGCTGATGCCTCACAAGTACTCAGTCGACCATGGCAATTACTGTTCACAAGTTATTCTTTCAAATACTTCCCAGAACGAGGTTCCTCCTCTGCAACAGCATGACAATACTGAATACTGCTCAGTCTGCAATCCCCTCTGATTCCTAGATCTTCCTCTGTGCTACTGCTCACCAAAACATTACGCATGCTCGTGTAGCAGGTATATGCATTAAACTACATTTCTTATGTAAATTCCTCAAGTTCATACAGAAAGCCAAGCATAAAGCTGGGATGAGATCTCAAATAGTTGAGATTCCAGGTGCGACCAGTAACAGTGGCTGTCTCTAAGCAGCAGCTCAGCTGTTCTTCACAGCGCACGCTGCAGTCCTGAGCTTTTCCTATCCCGGGCTGTGGGGCTGGTAGAGAACAGGATCATTCATTCTCTAACCCTTCATCTGAGGCTTCTTTGTAATGGAAATCAGGAGATACAGACCATTGGGAAAAAGAGTCCCAACATGCAATTAGGATATAGACCTGCTGTCCTCCAGGAAGTGGGGTGCTCCATGGGCCCCCATTTTAGACATTACTAGCCAGGCTACCCATTAATGCTATCAGTAGAATCATCCAGAACTTCCAACTTACCACACAATACCTTGTTTCAGTCAAAAGTGCTTTCCCAAATAACACAACTAATCAAAACAGTTAACTGGCACAATTATAAATGTAATGAATAACGCAGACTACAGTGCAGAGAACCTAAGCAGTGCTACACGTTCACTTCTATGTTCTGCTTCATGATACAGTATCTGTGGACACACAATATTAAATTAATAGCAATACAGTCAAAATACAGTAGGGAAGTGATCGTGCCCCTGTACTCAGCACTGGTGAGGCCGCACCTCGAATACTGTGTTCAGTTTTGGGCCCCTCACTACAAGAAGGACGTTGAGGTGCTGGAGCGTGTCCAGAGAAGGGCAACGAGGCTGGTGAGGGGTCTGGAGAACAAGTCTTATGAGGAGCGGCTGAGGGAACTGGGGCTGTTTAGCCTGCAGAAAAGGAGGCTGAGGGGAGACCTCATCGCTCTCTACAACCACCTGAAAGGAGGTTGTAGCCAGGTGGGGGTCGGTCTCTTCTCCCAAGTAACAAGCGATAGGACGAGAGGAAACGGCCTCAAGTTGCGCCAGGGGAGGTTTAGATCAGACATGAGGAAAAATTTCTTTCCTGAAAGAGTGGTTAAACATTGGAACAGGCTGCCCAGGGAAGTGGTGGAGTCCCCATCCCTGGAGGTATTTAAAAGACGAGTAGATGAGGCACTTAGGGACATGGTTTAGTGGGCATGGTGGTGTTGGGTCGATGGTTGGACTCGATGATCTTAGAGGTCTTTTCCAACCTCAGTGATTCTATGATTCTATGAAAAACACCACCAAGGTTACAGTAACAACTGGGAAAGTTTCATTTTTCCACTCCACTTCCTATCTCCTCAGCTCACCCAGTTTCACTTGCCAGTATGAAACCAGCATAGAGCAGGTAGTTCACAGCAAGAACAGAAAGCCTGTTCAAAAGACAAGAACAACCTAACCTACAAGGGTGGAAAGGACGTGCTGCTGCAGGCACAAGCCCCCTCCACTTCATGGGCATAACGTAACTTCTTGGGCTAGGGTACAGACTTATGAATGTCAGATAACTCCCTAATAATGCAAAAAAAAATGAAAGATACAGATGGTAAAGATGAATTGCTGATTTAAACTCTGCTACATGAACTCTACTCCTACATGCACCCCTCTCAAAATCTTAAAAAAGCAGCCCAACTAATATGTTTAATTAGCCTTTGCCTAAAACAAGCTCCATTCTCTCCCCAAAGTTGTGTTACCATCCAAATGTAATTACTTCCCCCAAGAACTAAGGCTAAGCTCTCAAGTCGTTCTCTCTGACTCTTCAATCACACCGATTAAGTCCTACATAAAATAGCAACAGCATAAACAAATATCACAGGTGAAGTGAGCTACAGAACTAGAAAAGTACAGAAAAAAAGCACAATAAAATGAAAAGGTTATGGTCAAATAAATCCTAATTTGACACCTTACGCCTCTTTAATCTTTTAGCACAGACTGAAGGTAAGAAGGTAAAATACTAAGAACCACCCACAGCTCAGTATCTTGACGACTGACTGAAGTCTTTGTTCGGGTACCTCTTGGCCAGAACAATCATTCCCCGCTCTCTGAGCCTAGCCCCTGATAGACAGAATTATATCTTATTTCCAAACAGTTCTTTTAGGAGGATAGAGGGATTTATCCTGTTTGGACTTACTGTGATACAAATCCTTGCCTCTGATTGCAATAAAAACTCTTTGTGATTAATTTGACCAAGCAAACTTCTGAAAGAAGTCGTTCAGAATTACAAGCCCCCTTTCCCATACGCTGCTTCGACAAGAGTGAATGGAGGAGAGCAGAACTGCTTTTGGTGCAGGCAAACTGGCTCTGCATACTCCATGTATTTTAGCTTTGGATTTCTTTGCAAAATTCAAAAAAGTAAGTTTTCGTGTAAATGCTTACAGGGTTGGAGACAACAACTTGCCGCAGCTTGAGGCAGGTCAGCTGTGGATTTGAGCGGACTGACAGAGCATGTAAGAGGGGCTACAACTAAAAAGTTTCCTCTAATTGAAACTCACATCGACTTCCGTACCATGAAGTACTACAGAGATGCAAGAAGCCATTGAATCCAATGGAGATGCTGCCTAGAAAGTACAGGGAGGAGGTGGGTTCTGGCATCTTTCACTAAAAGCAGTGAGCAAGTTCTGCTTTAGCGCTCCTTCCTCCGAAGAGGGAAGCACAGCACACGTCCCCGCCTGTCAGGCTGAGAAGTGAAACCCTTCTCTTTGAAAGCACAGATGCTCCAGGAACTCTGATGGAAAATCTCTCCATCAAACCAATCCCTGTGCGTTTCCAAGGAGTCCCAAACCTCAAAGGTCTGTCAGAAATGATGCCTAGCTATTGCTAAGCTTTTCTAGAAAGATGCAGAGAGCCAGCTGTGTGTCTTTGGCAACAATCAGTGAACCACAGCAAAAGCTTGCCTTTTTTTATGGAGTATTTATATTATATTGTCGCTGCTGTTCTCTTCCAAAAGTTCAATTTGCAATGGTGTCTCAATCTCAGCTTAAAAAAAAAAAAGAAGAACAAGTAAATACGTATCATGTGATGCACTAACCCATCACATGAAACCTCTCTCCACATGACAAGCTGTCTGAGACATACTGCTATATATACACAATAAAAACTGTGGGAAACTGGGATCCAGAGAAGAGCTTATTTAGTTTACAAAGTTGGAAACTTTGTCTTTATTCAGCTGAGGTTTTACTCAGACTAATGTACCCTCAACTCAACACACAGACTTACGCATATTCCCCTGTATAAATTTCTACAACTAAGCTGCAATTACCATATGTAACTACATATGTTGGAACAACCAAAGCAAATTTTTCACAGAGCACAGCTACTGTGTGCAGAGTAAAACTAGATTCTTATAATCTCGAAATGCCAGACCTGCAAAGTCAGAAAGGAAAATCGTCTTCACAAGCTATTAGTTCACAAACTTATGTAAAACAAAGAATGGAAACCTGTTGTTGTGCATGACAATGGTGCTCAACTCAGGAATATCGACCAATGACTTTAGTAAACACTGCTTGAGTGGCATCTGTGCACACATGTGCCTATTGCACACACATATATGAAGTGCCAGCCCTATGTATAAAAGTCAGAATGCCATTCGGCATGCGGCAAGCCATCTGTAAGTACAAGAAGGCTATACATTGTTAGATCAAATATAGCGATAAACTACAATGAACAGCAGCAGCGGAAATTGCCAGGAAATTCTAATTAAAAGTACATTTTGACCAAAAAAGCAGAAAAAATATATCTTAATTTCTAAGAGAAAACAGGCTTTCTAATCTCCTGCACCTTTTACCAGCAAGTGTTGGATTTAGCAACAAACACATTTATGTTCAGACCCCACACTATTAAGAACGTTACCAAAACCTTTATAGTCCTAGTATCATATGACTGCCCTAAAACCTCCTGCCTATCCCATTAGATGTCACAGGAATCCACAAAGTTACAGTCTAAAGGTAGTGGTCCAAAACCTACTCTCACTGATTTCTGAATTTCCTCGTTCCTCGTAGCAGCTAAAAACTGAAAACAGTGTGGCCCGACAGTTCAAAAGGAGAACTCAAGCCTCGCTCACCGAGTGTCACTGAGGGCAAAGCTGACAAAACTGAAAACAGTGTGGCCCGACAGTTCAAAAGGAGAACTCAAGCCTCGCTCACCGAGTTTGTCACTGAGGTCCCCATAGAATAGCAGCTATCCTGGACTGAGAAACTTAAAATTCATATACAGAGGATGGTGAGATCACTGAAATCAGCGCCTCCCACTGAAATCAATGTTTTCCTTTGATTTTTGAGAAAAGCAGGACTTCCAACCATAGCCTTTACATTCATATGGAAAAATCTTTTTGAATTTCGTAAGACAGAATAAAATAGAAGTCCTTTAAAATTCCATATGAACTAATCCTTAGGAATAGATAATGTATTAGAATTCTAAAATAATTGCTGTAAAAATCTGTAGAATTAAAAACTGAGCATCTGTTCTACATAACTTTTTAATTGTCATACAGAATTGGAGAAGCAGCATAGCTTTTCCTGTTCATTTTTATAGGTTGGTTCATAATTCATGCAGAAAGGTTATCATTTTCTATTAAATGCCACAACACTTTTTCATACAGGAGTCTTATTCTTTTCTCTCTGCTAATGTCTTATTTGAGGAGGGGAACACAGTCTGCAGCCAAGTCTCCATTATTTGCTTTGGACAGTCAGTTTTGCAGCTGAGCCCATAAGGTTTCTCCATATAATTATAAAGTGTGTCTGAGTATTTCAGTGGTGGGTGGACAATTACATATGTCAAAACTTTCCTTCCAGATAATAACAAAACTGCATGGATAGCAAACCTGTTATATGAACCTTCAAATTAAATACCCAACATCATATCAATTCTTCATCTGAAATACCCTGCCGGGCAGCACACATGGAAATTACCTTATGTGAAAGAAAGAGCTATTCAGCAGGGCAAGTATTAACACTATCTGGCATAAAAATCTTGCTTTGGCATAGGTTTTAGGTCAAGAAAGAATAAACAATGGCACGAGAAAACCTCCCAGCTGAATATATTAGTGCTAGTTAAAGAAAGTAAAAGGTGAAAACTCCCTCCAAGACCTTTTATTCTTCAGATAGCATATGAATTACCCAAACAAAATTCAATTCAAAGGCATTATCTTAAGTACCATTAAAAAAGCATCATCCTGACTCAGAAAGTATAATTTTCACTTCAGTCACCTCACGTACCTACATTAGCTTTGAACCCTCTGTTTCCTACTGTGGTTTTATTACAATACTACATACATTTACTTTCTGTCCATTTTTTCATAGTGAGAGTAGTTCCCTCTGCTGCATACAGAGCAAAATTGATGATCACTATAGAAAAGTATATTTCAAAAATGCACTTGCACGTGAGCAACAGGAAAATGTACTGACACCTACCAAACTAAAGATTCCCAACAAATTAAAATGCTCCTGAGGTAGGATGTCTGATGTCCTCCACAATAACTTCCAGACAGCTCTTCCAAAATGTAATCTTTCTATTAAAGCTATAAAAGTTCTGTAAACAAAAAGCAGTTTATGATTGTTTCTGTGTGTATCAGGATGTGTTTGGCATTGCAGTTTGCAAAAGAGAATTTCCTGTTTACAAGCTCATATTCTTTCCCGAATTCAAATGTATACTTGAACAAAACCCTTCCGCATGACTCCTCATCTTATTTCAAGTGAGAAAGTATTTTGATGAGCATTTTTGCTTTAAGTTAACCATAATATTGCAACAGTTTGACCCCTTCATTTCTTAAAAAATAAGAAGAAATAAGAAAAAGTATTGAGAAATTAATAACAAAATTTGACTATTATGACATAATATATGGGTATAAACAACTTTATAGATCTGAGAAGTCCCATTTAGTTCAACGAGGCAACTCTACCACATAGTTGGCCATGTGTAAATGCAGCAAACCCAAAGCCTTTGTTTGTCAGGTTTTCTCAACAGCTGTTAAGCATCATTCACATAAGTCTGACTTTTTGTTATATTTATAATAATCCATACATTATTTTAGACAAAAGACTCATGGAATTATGCAGAGACATTAATTTACCTTATTTTCCTGTTTCTAACATATCCAAAAAACAGTCTTTTTTTCCTACTTTTATTTATCCACAGGTCATGGAAGAACATGCATTAGTTATGTTCTCACTACATAATCATGTAAGTTCAAAGTTAAAATGTGTTATATTCATGAACCCGAGTATTTATTTCTGTACAGGAAAGCTGCCAAAGTCACAAGGATAGAAATTAAGGTGAAGTGAACAAATACGCTGTGAGGAGTATGATTGTGTCACCCATGTACCACTTAAAACATTGACCTGGAGCTGTTACCGAGAGCCACAGGAGAACTCAGTCCTCACATCATCTATTTCCAGGCTTCTGGGTTAAGATTGCCCAAATTCCTAGTTTATTTGCGTGAAACCAGTCTAACTCTGCTGGCTTCGACTTAGTTATTTCTGACTTACAGCAGAATAAAGGATTTATTATCAGGTTTACAATAACATATAGGATGTAAACTAGCCGCAAGCCAATCACATACCCTTGGCCACTGGTAACCTCTTTTAGTATCATGCTGGAATCTAACATTGCTGCATACATTATTCAGGTCCAAAGTCAGCATATTCAGAAAAGTGCCATATTTACTTACAAGGACATTATATCACCCGAAACAGCTACCAGGTATAGAGCCTGTTATTTTGCCAGTTATGAATTTATAGTCTTGAAACCTGTTTCATAAAACTGTTAAAAATTAGTGACATTTGCGAAATGATGGTAAGCTTGTTTTAGTATTTATATTTTAAAGAATACAACAGCTCAGCCTCAGAGGCATTCCAGAAAACAGCCACTGGGCTACAGGCTCAAATGAGTCATTTTCTGTAATACAGAAAGGTTTTTGGACATACTTTCAATAGTGCTTCTTATAATGGTCCTTTAGTCAGAAAAGCAAATAATTTTTGTATTTGCAAACTAATCACTTTACTGAATAAGTATTTTTATATAAAATATATCCAGTTGTGTGGGTACTATGATAGAAGTAACAGCTGCTGAGCTGAAAGCTTTATTTGTGTATTGTAGGCAGAATCCAGATCTGGTATGTATTGCACTTCTGAACCTGATGCTGCAAGGCTGCATAAGGAACAGTAAAGCTAGTCAAAGCACAGTGGGGCAGTACAACTCAGATCTAATAGACCTATGACTTTAAACCTAAGGCTTGTTGTCCCCTTGAATCTAAAATACTCATTTACAAAACAGCTATTGCCAATAGGCTTGAACTTGCTCCACAGGATCCATAACTCCACGAAGAAATACTTAAAGGTCTGAAAATGGAAAACTGATTAAAAACCCCGTAATGATTGGGCTCTGGGTAGGAGTAGTTGCTCAATACTTAGGGAGCATAATTCCTAATCATTTAAATTAGGTATTCAACAACCATGAAGCTCCATTAGATCACCCGCATCTCATTCTTATGTACCTTTAGAATCTGCTGTGGGAAGCACAGTTCAAATCCCATATGCAGGCAAGTAGAGCCACAGCCTGAGAACGGTAGACAGAGCAAGCCAATTTAATATCTTTTAAAATGCACACATGTTTGGCAATCAGATTGCACATTAACATTTTCAGGTGCAATTTCTTTTGCTTTGCAAATACCTTGGTAACTACAGCAAAACCTCACGAGCATTTGGAATACGCCACATCTGAGCACAGGAAGCAGAGCTGTGAGAACCCGTCTTCCTGACTGAGCTAATCCTGTGCTAACGCGCTCAGAGGCACAGAGGATGCGGCAACAAGGGGAACCTTTGGCTGATGCTCTCTGCCAGTTTAATTGCACTGACATAAATTGAAGATCTTCACCGTTTCTCTGCAAGATGTGGTGCCTTCATTCCAGATGCTTGTACGTGGAATGAGCAGAAAGGATACTCTCTGCAAACGTTCTTCTTCACTTGACAAGTGTTCATTTTTTGCAAGGGGCTGGAGCTGTTAAAGATGCCGTTCCTAACAAATGTTTGCTACTATCAATCAAGCTGCTCTTTTTCTGAGACATGGTAGCTTACTTACATGAGCACTCTTAGCCCATTTCACTGCAGGGTACCACAGACTGCTTTAAATCACATCATCTGAGCAGTGGAAAGTCTTTTACACAGCTACAAACTGTCAATGTCTGACAACAGCCATGGTCTTAACAGGGCCAAACAGGTCAAAACCTAGCTTACATGAAATCAATCAGGATTTAGAAAACAGAAATGAAACTGTCACTCCTCAAAGAGTTGATCTAATAGATATATTTAATTTGTAAACATATACATTCACGTATCTATTCACGAGGATAAAGCTCCTTGCAAAACGTAGCTGTAACAACTGCTTTGCTTTAGACTGTAAGTTGTGCTTTCATGCAAGAATCTAATTGTCAGAGTACTTATAATGTGGGAGACCCAAGTCATTCTCTTTTACATGTGCCATCGCCCATGTGAATGATCTAACCACCAGTCTCCAGAAAGGGCATTCTTCAGCCTTTTCGTTGAATCACTGCCAAGTTTTCCTGTAGAATATGACACTCACTGGTCCAGAAAAAAGCATACAAGAGACCATGTTTCTAAAGTATAATAGTTATGTCACTTACTAAGAAAGGGACAGCCTGGGTTCTAGTTCCAAGACTTTGTCTGTATTTCACATCATAGCATAAAATATATAAACACTACCTAATTCCTTCCACCACTTTTCCTTTACAAGAAAAGAATGATCTCTGTTCAGTTCTTTGAGAGAAAAAGTATTTTCAGAAACACTCACTGGATGTGCATCCACTCAATCACCAGGCCTCCTCCTGAGCGAGGTGCCTAAATCTCAGAGGGTGATTAGAACTGGACACAATCTTCTGTACTTTTGCCTTCAGCACCTCTCTATTAACTATCTTGAAGCATCTCCTCGCTCAACATGTTCCCCCTCTGAGACACCTCCTTCACTGCATGCCACCCCTAGGACACCAAGGCGCTCAGCGTTTGGATTCTGGATTCCCCTTTGCAGCCAGACACTCAAAGGTTACAATCCTCACCTCTATAGCAGATCTCTCCTACCTAAGGAAAAAGTCTTTTGCACTCTCCAGAAAATAAAACAAACATGCACATTTTTGAGCAGCCAGGCTCTGGAAGCCTACTTTCCTCTAGATTTGCATCTTCTGTCTTTTTCTCCAGCCTCTTGTTCCCTACGGCTTCCCTCCTCTTCCAGTCAGTACTCCCAGCTATCTTATCAGATGAGCAAGCAGCAGCAGCAGTTGCTCATCATTGTAGCTGTCTTATCAGCCAGGCAGCAAGATATACTTGTGTTATGACTGCTTCCGCCAAAAGCAAGCAGGCTTTCCTGCCTTCTCTTGGTGGAAGCATTCATTTGGAGCCCTCATTCTTACCAGCTACTGTTTTTCACCATACATCCAGCAATTTAAGACCTCTAAACCATTAACTCTTACCAAGTTTAACTGAATTAACCAGCAGATTCAAAAGTTATTGGAAAGTAATGCATAAACCTACATATAGACAGAGATTTTAACTTCTAGAGAATCAGGCTTAGCATTTAATAAGGAGGTTAGGCTGGGGTGGAGGAAGAGAGGAATATGAATTAAGCAAATATCTGGACATTTCTAAAGACTAGATTCACCCAGCATTTACACTGTAGCCCTTTTGAGTACATGCTCAAGAAACCATCAACTCAACAGCCAGGTCTCTGCAGAGACAGAGACTATGTCTATGTCAGCAAACTAAACAGGGCCAGGGAATGAGCCCAAGTCCTGACATATCATCCAGGCTGCTAAAATCTCAGCAGTTTTACATGACTCCACTTTGGTCTGAGCACCCAAGCACTCTGCAAGACAACAATCAGGCGTGAGCCTGAACAAGGAACGCTTTCCCAGGGGTACTTTGGATGCAGTCACTCTCTTCTGTGAGGGTGACTTTAGCTGTACTGATGCAAGCCAAGCTGGGCCAGTTGGCTTCAGGACCAGAAAACAATCCCTGAGGCTTTATATTTACTATGTAGAAGTAGCCAGAGAAACCGAGACGACATCATGTGTTAATGTTGGCCCAGCTTCTTGTTCACACAGCATGGATGGATAAGTCACAGGGAGAGTGCAGCTCCGTCCACCGCTGGAGCCCTTTGGCTCTTCCCAAGCAAGCTGCTCTGAGCCTGCATTACCGTGCGGACAGACAGCGTTCCAGTTCCAGGAACTCAGTGTTCCCAGATCCTGAGCTGATGTGCTCACAGTAAAATGTGCATTCAAAATATCCCTCTTAGACAATGATCTAATGTTTTTCCATAATACAGGGGCTGCTAAATCCATTTTTTTTTTGATCCTTCTGTGAAAAAGTGGGATTCAAAAAATTATAAGACAACATTAATAGGGCCCCATAAAGAGCAATTTCTGTTGCATACAGGAGTTAAAGTTCAGTTGGTGCTCAGTGACTTCAGTCACAAACTGGAGGACAGAGGTTAGTCAGAGATCCTTAGCCCTGGACTTGAACCCTTTTTTCGCCACTTTTCACATACTGCACAGAGTTGGCAAAATACAGGTACAGAAACACACATGCACCCAAATATTTCCATAAAGTTCAATACACATACATATACGTGTATTAATGTGTTTACACAATAGGTGTACTTGTATCTAACCCAATTTCTTAAACATACGCTGAGTATAAATATCTAAGTACATATATGAGTATTTATTTAAGTTTGTTTAGACATATGCTCATATGCACATACACAGTACAGATAAAATACATTAAAAACTGGTTGGGGAGCAGTTCATGACATACACCCTGAAATATTTTGGCAAAGGTACTCTTAAGGATGAAACTGGAATAGCGATCTGCTGGAAAAGTACCTACAAGTGTTGGCCTGACTTTGTGTTTCCCTGTGCTAGCCTGTACTACTCACGTGTACGTACACACACAAAACCTCCCATAAAAGCCAACAGGAGCGTTGGGCAAACTTCGATACAGAAGCATCCCTTTGTGAGCATTTCAGCGAAAATAAAGCGTGTTTTGGGTCATTTTCATGAGTGACAGAATAACCACTCTAGCTGACATGATGAATTCTATTCTAATTCCTCCTGGATTTTTACAAAAAAAACTTTCACAGACTAAAAAGGAGAACACAGGGTCAGGTAATCACCTTCTCCAGCACTAAATCACACATTCAGAAATTAAAAGAATGCACCGTATTTCCAGACCTTCCAGCTTTGCTCAACAGTAACCATTTTTTAAAGCTGACCTTTTCTTTAGGCTTCAAACTCCTATTCCCAATATACTTCATATTTTATACAGATGAATTCAGGACCTTACTGGTTTTCTGGAAGTCGCCTTCTCTGAACTCTATCTAGCCTGACACCAGGTTAGAATTGGAAATACTTTCCTCTTCTTGATCACACAGTTTTGTACTCTGGAGCATACTTGCTATAAGGACACTGAAACAGATTCCCTTCCCTTCAAGTGAATGTTTAGCTTTAAGATTTGAGTCCACTCATTCACTCCTGCTGCAAGGTCTATTCTCCTCTCCTCACACACCCTGGGCTCCAATTGTCATACACACTGCAGCGTTGGTATTAAAAGTTTTAACATGAATGTCAGTGATAACATTAACCATTAATGTTAAGATCAATACCTCTGGCTTCATTCTTACCTGGCCCACCATACTGCAATTTTATTAGCATGACTTTTAACTCTCAGTTATACACAGTTCCACTGACTGTTAGCCTAAAAGGCAATACCTGTCCAAATGTCCTCTTATTTAATTATCATTGACTGATAACAGCAGACAGAGAACTATTCCTACAATTACTTTCCCACAAAATGGAGCCCAGACACTTTCTCAACAAACTCTTCAGTCAGTGGTGACAATTTCTGTAACACAGATGAAATCTACTGTTTTCTGTAACTCTGTGTTTACAAACTTTTGAAATACACCTTAACTGCCCCTTTCCAGTCTCTACAATAAAGCAATAAGCTAAATAGCAAAGTTCCTTGGGAAATTAAGTAATTCAAAAGTATGGCACCGTGATCATGCATATGCAACATACTGAAAAAAAAAATAAACAGGGCTATATTCCTGTTTAAAAATAAATAAATAAATAAAATGACATAAAACAAAACCTCACAACCATTTTGAAATAAAACTGATGATAGCTGAGTCTCCAAAATTTCCTTTTCTAACAAACAGAGCATTTTTATTTGAGACTTTTAATCAGAAAATTGTAAAGCTGGGGGAGAAGCAGCTGGGTCTTTCAGAAAGGGAAGGAGAAGGCTTATAAATTAACCAGTTGGCACAGTCCTAACTATAGTATCACAAACAGTGCTGTTATAATATTATTGCCATAGGTTAATGTGATCCTTTATACAGCCTTTTTTTCCTCCACAGTAGCCCATTTTCAAGAAGTAAAATGGTTTCATTTGAATTGCAAATCCCAACACATATATAGTTTTATTCTTTTGGAGCAGGTTGAGTGACAGTGGTATATTAGAGTTAACAAACCTTACCCACTTTTAAATACATTTCTGGTATTGAAAGCTAACAGAGCTGAAAACTGAATGGGTAAAGGCTCTGCTCTGGCATTCATTCCTTTATTGGAGCCTTGAAAGGACCGTATGGAGGGAACCTGATAGAAATTTCGTGTTGCTGCTAAATAGAACTCAGTCCAAGGTAGAAAAATAAAAGATTAGGTCTGCCGTCTTTTATAACGTTTCATTCCTGGGGGCCAGTGCTTTCAAAACTGAAACTAGGGGCTGTGCAGCCTGTTTGATTCAACTGGTCCCTCAGTTTAATGGACTACAGGCCTCACAAAATTGCTGAGCCAAACCTTTTGAAAGATTCTGTGCCTCCTGTACACAAATCCTTTAGTGCGGGTGGCAGTGACAGAAGATTAAAAAAAAAACCTACAGGAAAATGTGCAGTATGAGGTGGATAATAGTATCCTTCCAACAGTCCTGCACTTGCAAAGCCATTTTTAGGTCTCGTAAGGAAGCTTAACCTACGTACTACCATAAGCAATGACTGGTTTTCTTAGCATCTTTATCTTTTCCTATCCCTCCCCTACCTATATTGAAACCCAGTTTATAGACAGAATTTGAGGCACACTGGAAATGTAGGAAGTGGTAGGGTTGCATGCTAGCAAGAAGAATCTTACTATCCTTTCCGTGTAAAAGATTTGGATAAGGTGCGGTGGCCCAGTAGCTGGGCTAGTCAATGAAGTATTACATGGACAACAAACTCAAAGCATACAGTAGACATGCAGGCATAGAACAGACAACACAAAAGTGACAGAGCAATGTCAGACTGAGTTGGTTGGCTAATCTTTACCTTAACTTTTTTTTTTTTTTAAAAAGAAAATGCTAAACCCCGAAGGGATATGCAAGCACATGTTTGTAGGAGGGAGAAATCAAATGTACGGCATGTTCAAGAGGACAAATGGGACCTAGATCAAAGCTGTGCTGAGGTGCTCTGTAAGAGGAAAATCTTTGCAATACTTGTGCTGTACCAAGCAGGAATTAAAGGCAGAATTGTTCAGTATCACCCTCAATGTGCTTCCAAAATTTAAGGAAAAAGTTAGCAGTAGGATAATTGTACAAATTTTACAAAGATTCCCAGTTTAAATTCTTCTATAATCAAGTTACTCATCTGCTGAAAGTAGCAAGTAGAGCACTCCATACTATGGGCAGAGTCCAACACGATGTGTCCCAACAAAGATGTTTCATGTTTTCCCAGTTAATCTTCCATTCAGCCATTGTACTTTGTTTGAAGTGCTCTGAAAAAAGACCCATACGCCCTTCAGGCTGCAGCAGCTGCAACACTGAGGAGTGAGACAAAGGGATTGCTCTACAGCTGTGAGACGGCAGAGACCTGCATCCATTTGAGCCTGATAACTCATTCTGCCATTTGAGCTCCAGTGGTTAACAGACAACAGATTTACAATCAAAAACGGAAGAAGCCATACAAGTGAAAGACCTATAAAAAGAACAAGTCACATACAGGAGCAGACAATAATTTAAATATACCTTGACATCAGCTTAATTGAAGAGTGCCTGATCCCATGAAGTTCTGATATTCATTTCAATAGGTTTCAGTTCTTGATCATAAACAAGGAAATCTTTTATATTAATTCCTGTTTCCGTAAGACCAACACCTGTAAAATTCTTTGAATTTAACCTTTCACAGTCCATGTGAATGTAAACACTGGACACAAACTTAGAAACTAGCATTTTTAATGCTCTCATCCACTCCCAGCACGTGCGCACCAGAGATACATACAAGCTAAATATCTACCTTGCCAAAGTAGGTCAGAAGACAGCCTTACTGCATTTAACAAGGTAAATATATTCTGTTATTACCTGGGCCATTCTGCATTTATTCTACCAACTACTGTAATAATCACTGTCTTGGGAGCACGTCTCCCTAAGTGAAGACCAAGAATGCTTCAGGAATGAATCTCCAAGATAAGGTGGAGGCATCTATTCAGTTATGGGTGGACGTTTACGCTTTCTTTACTATAGGCTTTCTAGCCTGAAGTAGAGCAGTGGCTTTGTTTACTTCATCAACCTTAGAACCAGATGGAAAGCCAAGAAAAATGTTGCTAGCTTGCTACTGCAAATGATGCACAGACAATAGGTTTTTCATACATCACTTCTATGCATTGTCTCCATTTTTTAGTTTGTGGGTTTCCAAGAGATGAATGACAGATGTAGCAAGTAGTTTTAGCTGCCAAAACAAATGTCAGTCACTCCACTCATTAGCTGAAGTCTTTGGCTAAACAGATCCAGGCTGTTAGTGCAAGGTGAAATTCTGCTCTACATAATATATTGTAGGTTTTGCAATATCTGAAAAAAGACAGTCTGAATGTGAAAATCACTTTTTAAAAAATTGATTTTGAAATTGTCTCTTTGGCAGCACAGATTGAGAAGTTAGAGACAGAAAAGGCCTTCCAAGAAATCCACTTTTTTGCTAATGAAGACCATTCCTTCCAACACACCCTAATATACTGTTTTTTGCAATCTATGTTTATGGAACAATTTGGATAATCTTCACAGAAAGATCTGTAATCAATATATCGGATCACACTTTTCCTGACAGTCTCCCTGACCTTTCCCATTTTCATTATTCAACTCTTTTTTAAAATATCCTAAACACAAATGCTTTCATTTTGTTAGTTACTATTTAAGATTGAACATAGATTGACATGGTTAAGCAAACAAGCATTATGGGGCCACCTGTACAAAGCTAGACCTTTTTAATTACATAGGCCCAGTTGGGGAGAAACTAAAAGTAAAGCCAAAAAATGTGGAAACAGAGAGCACAAAATTCATTATGCTCCTCACCAACATTGATATGTGGAAGTAGAGAGCAAGAAACCCCCAAGCCACATCTGATCCCAAAATCTAATGAGAAGAAGAATCTTTGAGGTTTCCTAGCGCTATGGAGGAAGAAGCTATTATCTGTCTTCAGGAAACTGGTAACTGAAAGAAAGAAAATATATTCACTTTGCATCAGAGGTGATCGTGCAATGGGTTTGGATTTTGACTGGGAAAAAGAGGGAAAGTGGCTAACAAAGGAAAAACAAATTATTTTCATATATTGGTTTATTTACCTACTAGGAACATGTAAAAGGAGAAAATACCACCTTGCAATTGATCTGATTACTTTCCACTTGTAGTGCAATTTGCCTCCCTTTTGCCTCCTGAGCAAGCAAAAGCTTTTTGTCACGTAACCCTGAAAAAAAGTAGCTATTTTTCACTGTTGATCAGACATGTTTTATACAATCTGATGATAATTCAGGCTGTTCCATTAGGATTGAAGAATATAGGTAGTGGTACAATAGTAACAAAACCAGCTGATATAACAGAAGGATTTCCGCACGGGAAAGATTTCTGACAACAAGCAAAACACCCAGCTCACTACTCGCATTCATCTTATTACCTGCCAACAAAATTGCAGTGAAATCCGGAAAAATCAGGTTTTGAAGGCATGCTGTAAACATTGCTTCCATCATTCAAGCCAGAACCCTGGGAATTCTTTTTCTGTGATGCTTCATAAAAACAAATATTGAGGGAAATCAGAGACTTTTAACAAGTCTGCTTTAAAGTATTGAACAATTGGCCTCTTGTTTTGGCTGCTCTCTCTAATTCTTAGGCTGACAAGTGTATCTGGTGAATTAATGCTGGATATGTGAACAATAAACACTCTAGGCCTTTTCTATTGCTTCAGTGATGCAAAGCTTAATTAGATGGTTAACTAGGCATATGGCTACTTTGCATCATTGTAGAAGCAGAAAACATCTGACGTGCACACTGCTCCTAGAAATTTAAAAGCAATGTAATTGTTGGAAGTTAATCTCCCCAGATGCCAATAGCAAACGGTTGGGGTTCTAGAAACGTGGAGAATATGACAGGTTTTTCATTATTTCTTGTAAATAGCAACAGTTATAAGCAGAAGATTGAATATATACAGTGACTATTTTTTATTGTAGACCCATCAATAAGTCAGACTCAAACAACACAAATATACTGAGTGAAAACCAACTATCTTAGATCAGTACTTGGGTCAGTTAAGAACTTCAGTAGTTGCCACTTTCTGAAAGTAAAATCCAACTTTGAAAACTGATGGCAATCATTGTAAATAATGCTGCAATATCATCAAATGTAAAAAGAAATGAACAAAGCCAGAAAGTTTCAGAACAAAATTTTTAAAGGTTGAACATTGTTCATCTGCATGACGAAAAACAATGTCTGTTTTTCAATGTTAAATTTTCAGAAACTAATCACCAAGAGACTAACAAACCAGAGTGGTTCTTTAAGAAAGTATGGCTGGTCCTTTTCATCACTTGAAGTTGTAATCTAAAGGATCGTGAACTTCTCTAATGTATTCATTATTTAAATTTATTCACCAAATAGGTTTTATAAAAGATACTTGGTCTACTGGCAATTTACAATCAAATCTCAGTGAATATTAAATATTCAGAACTCAAGCTCTTTCGAACACTGAATTTGGATGCTTTGATTCTGTTTTTTTTCTGAAGAAAGATAATACTTCAAATTACATCTCCCGTTCTGATTCACTTGCCTACAAACTTGAAATTCATGTTTATTGCTATTTTGGTGCAGTCTTTTTCAATTATCCTTATCAGTAAGTGTTCCAGGCCTCATGTTTGTTTGCTATGAAAATCACAGGAATCGAAAACAAAGGAGAATATGAAAAAGGAGCTTAAAATTTGAATGCCTATGTATCAAAAGTTGTCTAGTCACAAGAAGTATAATTTTTAACAGTTTGGAAACCACAGGCATAGCCAGAGAGCTGGAAAGACACATCAATCCGTCTAGGTGTTGGTTCATGAGGAAGGGCCTGGATTCCACATTTTTAACATGGACTATAAAATTCAATCCAACTTCTGTCCCTTCCTTATTAACTTTTATTATTTTAATAATAAAAATCAGACTGTTGTCATTTAGCTACCCATGTTAGTGCTTCCGGTGGAGCTTTCTATATGTGTAAGAATGTAATGAGAATAAGTCACACAGGCTTTATACCACACAACGTTTGTTTCTGCCAAATTAGCATGATTACACAACTTGAACTATGCATAGTCTCACTCATTAGACAATGAAGAGGCTGGCAATGGAATCCCACACAGTGTTCTACTGTCACGGTTGAGTATTTTGTGCGATTCGCTATATTTCATCTACCTTGGCACAAGTCATTTATCAAAACTGATGTATATTCCAAAGCAGAGCAGAAGAGCCAAATACATGCATTTGGCCAAGTCTGTTCGTTCCCAATGGATTTCTTTCATCTCACTACACATTTTTCCTAAATCTGTGTTATTTTTATAAGGCATGGAATACTTTTTTCCCCTCTGTTAATAATGTCATTTGAAAACTAAAATAACCTATTTCCTCTTCCTTCACCAAGCTTTATAAATCTAGGTCTTCCTTCAAGTACTGCTGTTAAAAATATATCCGACTCAACTGTTTGGGTTGCTGGTCCTTAAACACTTTTTCTTAAACAATCAAATTACTGAATCTCTCTACTTACCTTAACAACCTGCTCTAATGATCCCACTGCAAAAGATAGACTGGATTACTACCTCAACCACCAACTTTCTACATTCTGCAGCTGTCATTCTTACAGTATTGCAGGCATTACAGAAATATTTGTAGGCAGGGCTGCGCTAACCATTAAAAGGTAAAAAAAATGCTCGAAGAAAAATAGAGGAGATTGCAAATTATTTCTTTTAAACCTTTGACATGAAATCAGTCAATATCAAGAAACAATTAATGGTGGTACATAAAATAATGACAATAGGCATTCTCTGTTTTATCAACTAACTGTTAACTCCAGGGAATTCAACTCTCTCTAATACAAGGCTATTAGCAAGTAATGCCGCCCAATAGAAGAAGATTCCTAGAATAAATAGTTGGTGGTAAAATCTCATATATCAAAAACGAGCCCATAAGATCTTTCAGGCAAGGACCACAGACGAGACTTCTACAGATTTCAGTATGGTTAGTGCTTCAGCATTTATCTGTACCTATTTGCTTTCTATGACATTAGAAGAAGAAACTAAAACAATCATACAAGCAGCACCCCTCTGCAGACACTACAAAGTTTGCATCCCCTTTCAATGTCACTGCACATTGCAACCACTAATTAAAAAACATTTTTTTTTCTTTCAAAATTACACAGCGAATAACTGGCTTTAGCCAACTCTTGTCTTCATTATAAAGTGGCTGCTGCCACCTCCTCTCAGTACGAAGTGATCCATGTGAGATGAAGGCTCCAATTCACATTTTTAAAATAACATTTCTCCCCTTTAATGTGAAGTGGTCCTCAATCATTTCATGTAGATGAAAGAGGAAGTTGAAACCTATTCCAGCTTTTTATTCTCTTTCCTATAATTAACATTTACCTATCCCAGCTGACGTGTCTTACATGTAAAATTCAGAACAGTCTGACATGAATGAACAATTCTACCTTATACCAGAGCTGTATGTAGTATGTAAGAGAAATAGTGCTAGCTTCCTCCCTGGAAAAGCAGAATCTGTAATACAGAGTAAGGAAAATTTTATTTCAGTGGAAATGAAAAGAAATAAATCTTATGTGGGAAAAGAGAGGATTTGTTCCTAAATTTAAAGAGTGCAGTATGAACAGCATAAGGCCACCCTGCACTGAAAAATAATAAAAACTTCAAGAATCAAGGTGTCTAGTTAGAAATATCTACATCTAAACATCTTAGAAAGAAAAGTGCCAGGGTGAAGCAGGATTTGGATTCAGAAAAAGGGCACTGTAAGCATCAGTGCAGTAACACACCCAGGCAAAGAAGTAGAAATTCACCCCTGCGGCAGGAAAGAGTGGGAAAAGGTTAACATGAAAACAAAACCAAGAGCCATAGAAGCAATTCCCCAAGGACACAACATGACCAAACATTCACAAGAGCCATAAGAAGTAATTCACACTGTCACAAAAAGCACAGCCTGTTCTGTTCTTCGTCAGTTCTCACTGCCAAGACAGAGAGACCATGGCCACCCACTCAGGACTCTGCCATTTTTACTCCAGTTCCTCCATCATCAGTAGTCCAGCTGTGACAAGCAACTCTTGCCTGACATTCAGGGTAACATACAGGCCGGGGACTCACTCAGGTGATGCAAGTAAGCACGGATCTAGCCACTTCTGTGGAGCTACCTACAGCAGCTATTGACTGGGGCACAGGGACAACACAAGGCCTGCCGGCCAGCCGGCCCCTAGCCCTCCCGGGTGGCGGGGGCAAGCAGGCACCCCTGGCAAGCAGGCACCCCGCCGGCAGCACCGCTGGCACAGCCCCGGGCTGGGGCACGGGAGGGGAACCCAAGGGATGGCATGAGGGGAGGTGGTCAGCTCAGCACCGCTTCTGGTGGATGACTGATAACCCAGTGTGAAAAAGGTTTCAAATGGATTGAAAACAAGCGCTCCAGGAATGAGCAGGCATCGAGGGCAGGCGCTTGTCAAGAAGGGGCAGAGGATAACAATCTCTGGAAAGAATGGTGGATTTTAGGCTACTTCTAATGTTGGTATTAGTATGCCTTTTGGTAGTATGCCCCGCGTGCAGAACAGCGCCGCCGCGTGCTTGACACTGAAGGAAGACAGAAGCAAAGGATGGCTCCTTTCCAAAGGATTGACAACATCAGAAGGGGGGTTTCTGGGTGATGTTGACTTTTTAGGGAGTATAAGACAACCAGACTTCACTGCCCAGCTGCCCTCCGCCTCAGGCACAGAGGCACATCGCTGCAGTCAGGAACAGAGAACATGGCGGGTCAGAGCACACAGGTGAAAACCGTGGGAGGGCGTTCTGTGCCCCACCGCACCACGCTCTGCATCGCTTCCCCAGGGCACCTCTCCCTTGCCATCCTGGGAGGAGGAGCTCCAGCTTTTAACTTAGATGCCTGAATTAGAAGCGATAGGGATGGGCGCGTTACAAGAGTGAAAAGTGTATTTGCCAAAAATACTCTCTGGAGTCAAGGGTAACTGTTGACAAATGTGAGCTGAACCAAGCTAATGGCCTGAGATTTGAAAATTATGAATTAAAAAAACCCAAACTCTTTCATTTCCACATTTCCAAAATGAAATATTATTTTATATCAAAATGAGATTTTCTTCAAAAATGTAGCCAAGAACCCTTTTTATGTAAGAAACACCCCAAACCAAAACTATCATCTTAAAACAACTATTTAATTTGATTTTAAACCATGTATCTTTTTTCTCTTTCACTGGGAAAAAAACATTACACAATTATTTTTCCCTGTTTTTTTCATTTAGTCATAAAATTAGCGGGAAAAAAAAAAAGCCTTAGATCGCTAACAGCCTACTAATGAAAGGCATACACTGTCTCCTTCCAGCCATGTACTAGCCTTTTGACTGTCCAACTGAAACACTTGGTCCTAGAAATACTTACTGCACTAATGGACACAACATATTTAAAAACTGAAGCACTGGAAGTGAAGAACTGCAAGTAAGTAGTAAGCATAGCAGTGGGTTACAGGTTGCCCCCCAGATCAATTAAAGTGCAGCCTGACTTTTCACCATTGCAGCTAATCTAGCAATTGAAATCAGAGAGACCTGTAGAAAACTAACTTTTGACAGGTGACAGCAAGAGGCAAAGTCTATGTTTAGGACACTGGAAAAATTACAAAAAAATGTTATTACGTTTAAAAACCACTAACCACAGGATATTACCACGTGCCAAAAGGATAATGCAAAGCTTTAAACAACCAGGACATGAAAAAATGCTTTCTGTTTGCCAATGCTATCTCACTTCATCCCTCATTTAACATGCTACAACTCGTGAAAAACAAAAGTTGTTTTAAGTCATGAATGAATCTTATAGGCACAAATGTACCTACTACATGCACATACATACACACACATGCCCAATGACCAGAATTCCGTATACTTCATCAGAAAACATGCTTCATATTTTCCCCATTTTTAACAAAATTAAGTTTTCATGTATTTATGCATGTGGTATTATCATGCTCTCCTCAGATTCTGGAGTGGACTGAAGTGCTCAAAAACCTCCTAGAAAAATATTTGCAAGGATTGAGAAATAACCTCAGGAAGTTAGACTGACATTCTTGGAATGCAAAGATCAAGGGTTTATTTTCACTATTTTTATTATAAACAAAGAACCCACTACAATTGCAGTGGCATCACTGGGGGAGGTAGAGGGAGGAGATGAGGAACAGTTGGAAAGCTGGAAAAAATAGAGATAATTATTTGAAAGCCTTAAGTATATTCCTCCTGTACTCCTCACATCACTATGGCAATGAATACCCCAGGCCTTTTCACCAAGAGCATATTTGAATGCCACAGATTATCCATACGTGAATTTCTAAACATTTCCCTGTTAAAAAAAAAAAAAACCACACCAAAAAAACCCAAAACAGCCAAATACCAAAGATAAACAAAAGTAAGAGGAAGAAATAAAATGAGCTCTGTTTCCTGATCATGCAAACCATCAGGAATTGTTTCGTCTTGAACATTAAAAGCCCCAGCCATTGCTAGCATGTAGAGATAAGACATTTACACCTCCACATGAGAGCTCATACAAACAGTTTCTTGTTTATATCCCTATTAGGAGTTCACAGCAGTCACCGAGATTATTTCACTTGATTTGATTCCTTCCCTTTTCTCTATGGTTCATTGACCAAGTCCTATACAAGGCTATTCACATCCCTTGAGAAGAGCCAAAGTTAGCATTTGTACTTACAAAAGCTGCAGCCAGATAACACAAAGTGGAGCCCTTGCCACCACAATGCCGGTTCTTTCACAGCATTTCACCAATGCTCTCACTGAGGCCATCTTCTAAGGCAAAGGGGTAAAACAATTTTCCATGCTGCTTCCGTGTTACTGCTTTTCCCACCTCTCTCAATCTGTCAAAGACAAAACTGG
This sequence comes from Aptenodytes forsteri, assembly GCF_000699145.1. Taxonomy (NCBI): domain Eukaryota; kingdom Metazoa; phylum Chordata; class Aves; order Sphenisciformes; family Spheniscidae; genus Aptenodytes; species Aptenodytes forsteri. The sequence continues at coordinate 1,796,565 of NW_008794431.1, read as the reverse complement.
GTATAGTGACGACACGCCAGGGACAAACAGTTGTAAGGTCGATGTCTTTGGTTCACACGGCATTCGTTGTATCCCAGGTTTCCTGATACAGCCTTTCTGTTACAAACAATAATAAAAGTGAGAGTGCCTGAAGAAAGCAAGTACATCTGGGTAAAACCAAAATACGTTCCCAGCAATCTGTTGAAACACATGTTTTTTCTCATGGACAAGAGCATGCAAAAAGCGTGTGTGACTGACGATGATGAGCCGCTGGTTTTGTTTTTCAGTTATTGCTCAGTCAAGAGGCAAAGAGGATCTCATTGTATTCCACAGGAAATGTATAAAAGCAGTCTCCTCGGTTTCTACACAAAATTAAAAAAAAAATTGCTCAGCTCCAGATAATGTTCTCTGCTAACTGAAAACTTTCACGTTATTTTGTGTAAGCAACTTCTGGTAAGTTATTGTCAGCCTGCTGTCAAACCACATACCTACTGTGGCTTTGTACAGGGTAGAGTTTAATTGATATATGAATGAGCTATCCATTTCTGCTCCAAAACCTGATGTAGTAGAAAAAGCCAGTAAAGAAGCAATAAACAATGGTTTAGTTACCGTAAAATATTCACAGTTGTTTTGTATTAGGGTCTGTCAGAGTTCCTGAGATAATGCTTCTGTTCATTGTGGAGAATACCATCAACACTGCTGAAGAACCACAGCAGAATTACTTTTTGACACATGCCCACAGTCCGCAAAACTAAGCAAGCACGAGGGAGCATTAGGAAAAGGAGAGTTCAAAAAAATTTTTAAGAAAAAAGATAACCCATACAACAAAGGTTTTCTCATGTCCCTTCCCAGTTGAGAGCCACCCTGTTTGGACAAACAACCCCTACGAGAGAGAGGCTGGGCCAGGAGACTGAGCTGCCCATGCTCACTGGGCTACCACTGCCACCCTGCTCTGCTTGTCTTTTCAAATGCCGGGGGACTGAGCCGCTTGCTGACGAGGACGTTGTCCCTACCTGAGCCGTGGTCCCTCTCCTCAGCTCCCGCCTTGCCTTCCCCTGCAGAGCTGCCCCACTCCTGCCACTCTTCACCTGCTGGGTTAACACCCAGCTCTTCAGGAGTATTCCGATGGCCATGCTTGCTACTCTGAAATAATACAGACTCTTTAGCATCCTTATCATTATGGCACTGTATTTTTCTGCTGCAAAATTTGTGGAGACCAACAGTAATTTTTATCTTCCTGTTCTCGGGAAAAAACATTATTTATTCTACTGATAAAGGGAGGGCTTTTTGTAAGAAGTCAAGGAGAATATAACAGCTAGTTGATGGGAATTTACTATGACGGCAAGCTAAAGCAGATATGCTGTAACAATCAAAACATTTAAGCTAGCAGTGCTTGAAAATTTACAAAAATTTTATTAGCTACAAAACCTGTCACTTACTGTGCCCAAAACCCAATGGAAACATTGGAGAGTATTTATTTCAATGCAACTTTTTTATTGGAGTTACAGAACAGGCTAATTTTTCTAGTTAAATATTACAAGAAGGAAAATGTTATATCAGGCTTAGAATGTTTTAAAAAAAAACCGTATTCCCTACATCATAGTAATACTGCTTCTTTTCATTCTTCCTTTAATATTAGAACTCGTAACTGCTCTAACTGAGATACTACCCTCCTGAGTGAGTGTTAAAACAGTTTGGTATTACTGTCTTAACTTCATCTGTAAAATATGAAACGAACTGGTATTGTAACACTGAACACTAAGCAACCTTCCAGAAAGCTGCTCAGCCTTTAATTTAACCTCCGTGCCAATCAGAACTCTGCACTCATATCACATGCTAAAATAGACAGTATATGCCATACTTACTGGAGAAAATTGAAGACCTGCAACTACAACTAATAAAATATTCTTTCACATTTTTTTGGATGCAATCAAAGAACAGAGGCTTCTGGAATTTCATCCAACAATAAATGGTAGAAATAGATATCTGAACTTGGTGTGATTCATTTGCACATGTGATCTGGGAATGAAATCAAATACAAGTATTCCAGAGGGAAATTAAAGACAGAGTCAGTCTGAAGAACTTAGAAATAAGAGCAGGAAACAATAAATTATATTTATTGATATTTATTGAGAAACATTTTCTCAAAGGCAGAGAGGCAGGTAAAAGTCAGTAGCATTTAAAAAGAACTATAGCTAAGGACAAGGATGTTGTTTTTCATGTGTCTGGTCAGAAGCAAACCAACGGGGCCTGCTACAGAATTACTGGACATTAATCAGGCTGTTGCGTTTGGGTCCTAATGTGGTCTGCTCTTAGGTTTCCTCCTTTGGTTTGGGTTGCTTCCAGCATCGTCTCCTTCTCCGGCCTCTCTGGAGTGGCTGTCTTGTTTAGAAGCAGGACCTTACAGATCAGGTTCGCTGGATTGAGCGCTGGCTCTCCAAAAAGTCCCACTAGCTTACAAACACTTGTAACCTGAATTCAATGTTAGGATGAAGCTAACAGACAGCCGAGCCACTCTGGAAGTTCAGTACTTCTCTCCTTCCTGGTTTTCTCTTCCCTGCTAGAAGCTACAAGGTTCAACCCCTTCCCTTGTACTGGTAACTAGAGCCCATCATACATCTGGTGAGCTGACAACTTTCTAACAGGCAGAAAACTAAGCAAGGGAACACACAAAAACAATCCACAGAATCATTGCCAGTCAGTGAGTTGAACCAACTTAAAGTAGGGATCCAAACAGTGCCAGAGGCAGTACAAAATAAGTAGCAGAAATACGTGGGGAGGACAAGAATAGTGTCTTGCAGAACCTTCTCCTTTTACCACATCAAGGAGTTAAACTGACTTGGCCATATCATATAACTTCACCCCAAAGAGCTTTCTGATTTAGTATTTACCTCTCTGAGGATATGAGATATACAGGCTTATAATGCTTTTTAATGTAGTACAATGACTTTTTACTTTAAATAACACTAAACAGATTTTGATAAGGTCAGGAGATAATTATCTGTCATTCTTGCCTGTTTTCCCTCATCACTCTGAAACACACTTTAAACCAGAGTCTAAAGGAATGTACATTCCCCTTGAATGCAAGCCTCTCCTTTTCTGCCCTTCTCTCTCTTTTCTTTTACACAGACTTGGCTAATTCTTCAGTCAAGGAAGTCCTTTATGTTTGCAGAGTAGAGACTTCCCCCCCCCCATCCTTTTTCTCTTCAAATTCCTGCTAGTCTCTCTCACCCCATGGCCAAGCTGATTTTCCAGATCTGCCCCTTCCTTACCAGTGTAATAAGGGAGGTACCCTTGTTTGTGCTACAGCTTCTTCCAAATATTGGGTTACATGGCTTAGATACTTCTGTCAGCCCAGTTGACTCACTACACTTCTCCAAATTGCCACAGGGTCCCTTATTATTGACATCCCTATACTACCATCATATGGATGTTAGTACGAGCAGCTACAGACAAGTCCCAGGTGGTCACTGGTGATATCTGTGACTGCTGACCTGAAAAATCACTGAACAAGGAAGTTGTGGGTGTTGGGGTTTTTGCTAAGCCCTACATAGCTCGTATTTGTTCCTCTTTACCTGTGAAAGGAAAAAAATCAACATTATTACAGAGAATCAACCAAAACAATTGACTTGATTAAGAGGTTGGTGTGCAAAGACCAAACTACAAACGCAGAACCATGAGCAGGTAGTCTGTACCTGAAAGTTGCAAACACATCAGTAGAGAGAAATTCTGAAACATTCAGTCCACCCCTTTACTCCTGTCAGAAAGCAGTTGGACGGATGCTCCCATTTCATCCGAGTTTGACAGCAAAGGAAAAATGATGGTCCGATTTCTTATTCCGAGACTAACAAGACATCTCTCAATCAATAATCCAAAAGCAATTTTTGGAAAAACAGTGTTGGGTATAGATGAATGGTGAGAACAGGGTCTCAGGGGAATTCTCCTAGCTGGAACCTAGAAAGGAAATTAGAGAGAAGTCTGAAGTAGACTTTGTGGGATTAAACATTGTTACACATTATTTCTCTTGGTTTTATTTCATTGTCCTTCTCAGCAGGATTTAGCACAGAACTCCGTTCCTCCCTCCCCTTTCACCAGTCTTGAATACTTTGATCTGTTGCAGACATTTCTTACAATCACATAACAAGATTGTTTCATTTTATACTTGGCATTTTCTTCCATCTTTAGATGTCATGGTATATTCTTAAAGGAAAAATACTAATCTACTGTAAATTATGGTGATGCTGAATTTAGAACGGAGCTTGCCTGGGAACTGCAGCTTTGTAAATTCAGGCTGCAACAGTGTAAGTTCTCTTGAAAATAGGTCTCTTCTGGCTGAAGAACAGGAGCACTGAATTCTAGGATTTTCTCTTTAATCAATTCTTTTTGTTACTCCTGAAATGAAAATTAGCTTTGTATTTTGTTTTTAAGCAAGAAGGAAATTACGCAAATCAAAACCATAAATAAAGCATGGGGGATATAAAACATTAAATATGCAGGGAAAGAATGAGAGGATGATGAAAATTATTTAAAACTAAGACATGGGGGTCAAATCAACCACGTAAGTTGTCCTACTGATTTCATTTCTGCAAAAGAGCAGTCTGGGGCATTCCGTTAAACTACTCATACTCAGAGTATTTTGCTGGACTGCAACCTGACATCAAGCTCCACCTGTTCTGTACGTGCCAACTTCTGCCTCACTGTATAACTTCATTGTGCTCTGCTTTCTAGATCATAACTTCATGAACTACTTTTGGGTATTCTCCAGTAGATGTTTTACATTACAATCTGGTCTCTGATCCTCCCTCTCCCATTCAGTGCCACTGTGAGAACGGAAAGCTCACTTTCATCTTGTCCACTCCTCTCAGATGAGACTTCTGCTCCAGGAGACTTGGAAAAACCTCAGTTCAGCCATGGCTTTGCAACTCTTCCAAATGTAGGAACTTATGTTGAATGATTTTGGCTCTTTGCACAAAGTATGTTATCACAGTTAGCACATGGCACTAGAAGGTCTGAATTCTATTCTTACTTTTGAAATTAACTTGCAATAGCTTTTCAGGAAAAAGTGAGGGCCAATTTTTTTAAATATTATCTTTAATATTGGATGCCTATATATAGATGCATGAAGCCAGACTTTCTGAAGGAACCGGAACACATTTAAGCACCTAAATAAAGGTCAGATTTCCAGAAAGGATCTGCAGCTGGAAGCTCTCACCACACTAAGCTCTTGGAAGCCTAGCGATATATTTAGACACCTAAACAAGAGCTGAGTTCTTCTAAAAACCTGGTCCCAATTGTGAATACTAACATCTCTTGAATATCTGCTCACTGGAGAGTGGTTTCTGAAAAGTTGACTACCTACAACTCCCATTGGCTGTGAATCCCTGTCTTCTCTGAAAACCAAAGCCTTAGCTGCCTGATAAGAGATCCAAAACAGAAAATTCGCTTTTGCACTTTTTAATTTGAAAATATTCATCTCTCTTGCAGCAGCACAGGACTTAATTTGTTAACGTCCTTTAAGGACCCAATGCTTCAAGGTAGAAACTACAAAGGATGTACTAAAACTTACTAGTAACGCTCTCTAAAAATGAGCCATACTGTCAGGGCTCCAGAAGGGTGCATTTAAGTTCAACCAGTTCTGTTAGCGGAAATACCCCTATATTCTTGGAAAAAGAGTGAAGAGGAGAGCCTTCTACTGGGAATTTTCGGCTGGGTGTGATTATGCATCCTTTTATACATACCATAAGTATTTCATGACTTTGAAACCATCTACTTTTTCAATTAAGACGTCAATAAAAAAATAAGCAATGGATCACACAGGGTTGATCTTAGAAAGCATGAACATCAACCTCAGTTCCGTGTTGACACTTTATAGCTTATTTTTCAAATACTTTAGTTCCCACCATCATAGAATTAACATTTTCTTCAATTGTCACTGCACCGTAATGATGACAGTACAAAAGAAGGATTTTTTCATCACTCATATCACATGAAGTTGTCCTCAATTTAGCTTCTGCTAAAATAACCCCTAAACTGAAAAGGATGTTTCTCATCCATGCTACTCCTTTCATACTCTAGCCCTGCAATGACTACTGTGATAGTTTTATATACTGGATTTTGAAAGGATAGTATTTACTGCACCGTAATGATGACAGTACAAAAGAAGGATTTTTTCATCACTCATATCACATGAAGTTGTCCTCAATTTAGCTTCTGCTAAAATAACCCCTAAACTGAAAAGGATGTTTCTTATCCATGCTACTCCTTTCATACTCTAGCCCTGCAATGACTACTGTGATAGTTTTATATACTGGATTTTGAAAGGATAGTATTGGTACAGTTTTAAATATATCATTTTCATTTTGAAATATAATAAAAAGTAAGAGCCTTAGAGTTTCACACCGGAATGCACTATTTCAATCTCCTCACAGCGTTTTGCAAACAATTTTTTTTTTCTCCTCAGGAGAGGAAAAAGAATAGAACTTACCACAATAAAAAGATAACATACTAATGAATCAGCCTATAATTTTTTTTACTAAAGCAACTCAAAGCACTTTAAAAAAGCTGATGAAATTGCCTCTAAAATAGCCTCCCTGCAAGATATAAGTATTACAGCAGCTGTAAATTGAACTTCATCATTTCAAATGCAGTAGGATATCTGGATTAGGAGACAGACGTTAGAACATTTTCTCACTACAATACCTTTGATGAAGAAAGAATTAAAAAAACAGGAAATTTTTAAGCAAGCCTCCTATAACTCTCGCAATATTTCAAACTACAAACTAAGTTCCTTATGATTAATTTTTTTTGCACATCAAAAAAGATAAATTTAAATAGATTTTAAAGGCTGACTGTCTTCATACTTCTGAATATGTTCATAATCCTGGCTATACATGCCAAAACTCCTGAAATAAACCCATTTTCTGTACTTGAGTAATTTTTCATTGTATATAGCTATTATATTTCAGCCTGAGAAATCTGCTGGGATAACTATTCATCAAGCATAAACAGATTTTTCCCTTCACAATGGCAGGCAGTTTTCTTGAGGGCGGTGTTGGGGTTTCGTATTTTGGGAGGGGAACAAATCAGATTGCTGATTTCAGGAATACTAAAAGGAAAGTGTATCTGCATAAGAATGTCAACATTTTAATTCAGTCTGCCATTGCAAAATGAATATCCCTGTGATACCAAACTGATGAACAGACATATTTCAGCGCAGTAGAGTGGGGGACTGCATTCAGTACAGCTGTAAATTTAAGCAGCACAACTGACATGAAGACATATACTCATTGGGTTTTAAAACACCAAAGGACCATGCTTTTTACTATTTTGCAGAGCAGCAGAGAATGCACAGCCTGAAGCGAAGGGTGCCTCCCTGTGGCAAATAAATACAGGAGAGACCAGGCAAAGTACTGACCCTTAGTTCCAGTTTCTTTTCCCAGCAGCCACAGCACTGTTTCATGGGCAAAGGGATTATGAAACATGAACACAAACTAAGACCCTCTGTTTCCAGAACTGTTTGAGAACATAAGAAATTACTTCTAGTACCATTATATGGACTCAAGCAGCTATAGCATCAAACCTTCCTCTGAACAAGCTCTCCTTCTCTTTACGTTGTGGCAGGAAACTTCCAGAACAAAAACACACACACACATAAAAAAACCCAAAATAAACCAAAACAAACAAACAAAAACCTCACAATTTTTCCTAACTCTGGGACTGTAAATTTTAAAGCTTACGTTCTATTTAGCTTTTTTTTTTTTTTTAAAATTAAATAGGATTACACCAAGCTTCACTCTTGGGGTCATCCTAACATAGATACAGGCACATTTTTATAAAGTCAGAGATTTCACAAGACAGAAAAAAAGCCATTTTGTGCTGAGCTTCAATAGCTCCAATTAACATCTATTCTTTCTTGTTGCTCCCTTCCCATTCTCTGCTTCTTGTTCTTCCTAATCAGTTCCTCCTTTCCTTCAATAGCAGAGTGGAAAAATGAAAGAAGGGAAAGAAATGGAAGGGAAAAAATCAGACACCAGCTAAACCAAAAGTTTTCAGGCAATTACGATATTTTTGGACAAAACATACCCTTTTTGTTGGATTAATTATTATTCAGGTGGCTTATTATTTTTATAAATATTCATAGGTAACTCTATTTCAAGGTAATGCCAAAACTGAATTTCTTTTTGGAATCTGTTTCTAGCTCAACCTGTCAAATATTTTCAGATACAACACAAAAGACTCAGGCTTTGGAGGTGAACGACTGATCCAGAACCACCACACTGCCTAATGCTTTATAAGCCTTGCAACTGCTCCACTAAGTGCCTTTTCCTATGGCAATACAGCACGCTTTGATCCAAAGACTGCATCTCTGCTGTCAGTCACGTAATGCTACACCACCTATTCGGATGGCCTAAGATTATACACTCCCTTCCAGATTAATCTCCATTTTCTAAAAATTCTGTTCATTCAACAATTAATACACACTCATGTGCTCTTGTTCAGTGTGTGCAGGTCTTGCTTTTCATTATGTTGAATAATAGAAGAATCAAAGACAAGGAATTGATCCTTTGTTCAACTGTGGACCTATAAATTGACCACGAGCAAATTTTTCATTTCTATATGCATGTTTCCCCTCTCGAGCTCTGTCTACTCTTATTATAACATCAGGGTGTGCCCCAAACAAACTCTTTAATAGTGTTTTTTGGACCCCAGTTTTAGATAAATCATCTACTTATATGATGTAGTAATATAAATATGTAATTAAAAAAATAATAATTTCTTCATTCTATCAAATCTAGAGGTCAACCACAGATAGGGGTTTTCACTCTCTTACACATTTTTACTCTTTTTACAGTAAGTTCTCATCTTCATGAATCCCTCACTTAGAAGAAAGCTGAGACTAAAATGCCTTAGCAAAACAGAATGAGAACAACGGAAGTTAAAGATTTGCATTGAGTCATATAGTCTACCCCTGCAGATGTAGGATTGTTCCCTACAGAGCATTTTTAGTTAAAATGGAAAACTGCAACTTTCCAATTGAGTCCAAAAGGGAAATGTTCAAGGGTTCTTAGAGAGGAGCTTGAGCTGCTTCGGTTTCCAACGGACATTACTTTATGTTCCAGGGAGGGTTATAAATAAAAACAAACTGCATTTCAAATATTGGGGGGAAAAAGTGCAGGCCCATCAGGTGAAGCAGCTGCAGTTGGGTGAGAGGGAGAGGAATGCTGAGGCAGCAGGGTGGGTTTTAAGCTGCTGATGGCTAAATAGGTAGCCCTGCATTGAAACCCCTTACTGCTACCTGTGTCATGGAAGGGAGGATGGGAACGTGGCTCCAACTCGTCCAACCCAAGGCAGGCAGCGATGGCTGGGCAGGAGGGCATTTTCCTCCTTAGCAAGGGGGTTCAAGACTTCTTCCTTTTCCATTCATAAAAGTCAATCTAGAAAATGATGATGAATGAAAACATCATTATAAATGGAGGCATTGGTTTAGGTTAATAAAAATTTCATCAGCTCATTTTGAAAACCAGTGCTTCCACTTTGAACTGATATCTCCATTATTATCAGTTTGCATGTCCAAAAGAAAAAAGTAATTTCAACCCTCCAATATTGATTATTTTGATTCAGAAACAGATACAAGTATACTTAAAAATACATGTTTTATCAGATGCTGTTTAAAACGAGCCTTTCTTTGTAAACAGTTAGATTTCAGTGAACTGCGTTTCCCGGGGAGAAAAATAAACTTTCCTTTGAAAGTCTCCTGAGCAGTTCTAGGGCCCGTCTCTGTCAACTCTCTGCTCTATGCACAGGGATGTAAGCACGATTGGGGAAATACTCTGATTCTCAGTTGGCGTTGTACCTATGCTGCCAGTGTAGGCAATACACGAGCGAAGGCAGATACACGAGCTGTGCACACACTGAGCCTAAGCATGGGCTCAGACACCGTCATTGCAAGCTCTCCAAAACATGCAGGGAGGTGGCTGTTCTGAGAGCTCCTTCTCTCAGGCATAGCCCGATAACCTTCACGGGGAAAGTCTGCTGGGAAGCGATCATAATGTTTACAGCAGGAGAGCGATACAGACATAGCCTTAGATGTTAAATCAATTGTGTTATGGTGGTGCACCCCCTAAGTTTCTTTAACTCCTGTTATTCTCAGGGCTTTAATTAGCCTTGAAGGAAGCAACAACCAGTTCCTGAAAGACTTCTTCCCTCTGCGTGCTGAGCACAAAGACAGGAAAAATCCAGTCATGATGTTTAAATAGGATACAGATAACATAAAAGACTAACAGAATACATAGAGTAAGATTAGGAATAAAAATAACATTGTGTCAATGGAAGGGGTTTTATTATTTATTCTCACTGTGGTAATGTCCAAAGTTCTTAATGAGAATCAGAGTTCTGCTCTATTAAGTGCTTTACAAACACAAAGAAGGACCTGGACCCAACTGTAAGATTTTACAGTTCAGTGAAAAACGTTCTCAAAGCCCAGCACTTCTCCTTCATGGTTGAAATTCGTGTACTTCGTAATACTTCCACATCAGAAAAGAATATATTCTTTTTCTTAAATCAAAATGAAAAGCATTAGAATTTTAATTAGCTTAAGGGCCAATGAGTTGATGTATACCCAAATAAAAGCTGAACTCCTAGAAAATAATCCTAAATAGTAGTTTCTTGAGCCACCTAAAACTATATTGCATGTATTTGACTTCACATAAGTTTCTTCCCCCACTATGTCAATCACTTGTTATTATTCTCTGATGCTTATCCTAGCTATTCCCTTTATCACTCTTGATTCTATCAGATAACAATTAATATTTTGTACATGATTGTACAATGTATTTGATGTATAAAATCACATATCACCAGAGTTTAATTATATAGCAGAAATGGTTTATATTTACCATTTCCGCATATGTACATAAAACATCTCCCTAAGGACTTGTATACCTATCACAATACCAGTTCTTCCCTTTGGGTAAAATGGGCATGTAAAATACTAAGTTAAAGAAGAAAACAGCCATCGTTTAGGAAGGATAGTTTTGCAACAGAAGCGCAAAATTTGGATTTAAGAGACGTAGCATCTCTGCCTGGTTGCAGAGAACTGCAGTGGGTTTTTCTGCATATTACCCTAACAGGAAATAAGATTGAAAGTTAAACAAATAATTCACTACAATAGTAAAATAAACTTTCAATATTTAATGAAAGCAACAAATAATAGATTGTAGCTGTCAACCTAAAACCTCACCAATTTGAAAGGCGGAATAATACTTATTCAAACACACTCAACTGTGCACACAGGCTAAGTGAGGGCTTTTTGGTTGTAAAATACACCAACAAAAAAATCTTCAGATTTTTGTTCCTCTGTTCTAGAGTCCACTGTAGGCAGATGAAACCTATCATGGTTATCATTATGTTCTGAACTGGTCTAATTTGAAAATCATTTTGAAGTCAAGGTCTTATGATACTTTATGACCTCCTTTTCTCTTTCTCTGAAATATTCTTGGATTGACTTAAAAGAGAACTACACATATGGTCTACTGGATTAAACAGGGAGGTAGGAAGGACAGATTATTACCAAAATAATTTATATTTCCTTTTGCATTGGCTGTATCTTACATGAGTTGTAAGCAAATGAGACTCTTCGAAATTTATAGTCAGCTATACTTTGGATTAAAGAACAGACTATGAAAAGAGATTTTAAATTAACCGGAGAATAGAACGTATGACCAAAAACTGTAGATGAGGGGACAGAGATTAGAAAGACCCTGACATGCAACTGGAATACAATTCTTCCTACAGCATATACTTCACCTATCGTACTTATTATTTAAGTTAGGATTTCAAACCCTGTAAATTTGAAATTTGTAATCACATTATCAATAAAAATAGATCTTTTTCTTTAGCCTCTCTCTTAAAATAGACTGCAGTGAAGATGCAGTATAACGACTCAGTGGTCATTATACTGTACTCCTGCACTTGAAGGCAATACTCCATTAAAGAGAAGTAAGGCTGTCCATTAGATGACATACTATTACCTCTTTGAAAAGTTTCTTGCTAAAATTTACTGGAAAGATCCTGTAACCTAGAACAGCCTATGATATACACAAGAAGCAGAACCATTTTAAAAGGTGCATGTTCTGCAATAATCCTAGCAAAGCTGATCTTTCAAAAACAACCTATGGAGAAAAAGGATGTCTTTACACAGGATTAAAAAAAAAAACCACCACCCAAAAAGAACAGAAAATTCTTCTGCATTCTTCAATCATCTCCAAGAAATGAGGATTAAGAACTAGTTCGTTATAGGCAGGCCATTCTATAATTACCTACTAAAGGACTTCTTGCACTTTTACCTCGTAATAGCCAGTTTTGTCTGGCTGGAGACAAGGTGCCAGTTTGATGCGCTATTTCAGCTTCTGTGTTTTGAGGAATATTATAAATTCATCCTAAGTAATCACCCCGATACATGTAAAGAAAAGCCACTGAAATTGGTGCAGGGAAGGGTTTTCTTTCCTCAGTAGAAAGAAAACTTCAGGAAGTGCTTTTGTCAATCCCAGTAAGACTTTGACAGTAACATGTAACCTCCATCCTTGACCCAGCAAGTCTGAACTGCATTTAATTGGTCTGTCTGCAAAGCTATGAAAAATTTCTCTTTGTGTACTGTAAAATAAAATGTATATATTTCATACAGCTGGGAAATAATATCTACTATTCAGAGCTGCTGGCAGCACAACAGAGCACTTTCCTTGTTAAACTCTCTGAAACCATCCCTTTTTTTCCAGCCCTGCTTTTAGGTGCACCGAAGAAGCCAAAAATATAAAAGTCAACAAGAGGAGAGCATAATCACTGGAAAACTCAAAGGATATAAATCATTCTTAGTAGAAGCACAACATTAGTAGGAATCCTGAGAACCTTTCAGATTTGTTGGGTTGGTTTGTGGAGCTGGGGAAGGACCTGTCAGAAAAAACACTGACCAGCCTCACTGAAATGAAATCCTCATGTATGTCCTGTCAGTTTTTTTTCCTTGACTTACAGATCTTCCTCAGTATCAAGCTACTCCCCATAAATCCACATGACTAACAGCATGTGGACTTTTATGAGATAAATCTCAGTATTAAGAACCCAGTTTATTTTTTAAAAAATAAGCTTTTTAATATATGATCAAATAAACATTTAAAGATGAGGAATTTACACAGGAAAAGACAGAAGCTTTCTAATCTATAATTCATATGTCTGTCAGTGTGAGTACTCATGACAGTTTTAACATGCTCTCAAAATGTGGCCATTATTACTGTTAGAAAATAGAACTGGTTAAGGCGTATCTACATTACAGAATAAGTTGGCCAACAAATCTATACCAGGACACTCCCTCGTTGAGAGACTACATGCTGGAATAGCTGCACCAGTCACATAAAGATATAAACAAAGGTAACAACAGGACTTATTTCACCACTGAGATGTAGCTACCCAAGGCATTTTGCTGGCAACAAGAACTTAGTAATGAGGAGGGGGGAGGACATGATCTTCCCAGTTTCCAGTTAATATACCTAAAACTAGCAAAAATTATAGCACAGGCTGAGCCTGAGCTGTGTAAAAACATAGTCACTGAAAACTTGGGAAAACATTGTCTGGTTAAAGGGAGGAAAATGATTATTTAAAGGATGTACATATTGATAATGAATGTAGACTTTTCATTGATCCCATACCGATCCAACAATAAAATGTCTGATGTTGTAAACATCACCCCCTTATAGGACTGAAAACAATAGCACTGATGTCTTGGCAGGTCTTCACCAATTGACATCGATAGGTACGGACCTACTCTCCCACAAACTGGCAATAAAACAAGCTTACGCCACAGAGCGTGCCAGGCAGCAGCAGCATGGCTTACCCACCACCACTTCTCTGCGGCACGTGCAGCGCTACAACCTTCAGGGCTCCTACGTTACTACATCTACTAACCGCATTCTGACAAGGCAGCCCCCTTTGGCCTTACCTTCCTCTTCAGCCTTCTTTGTTTTTCTTTTAATTAGGGATACTTTGAATAACTTGAGTCATAAAATCAAAGATGACAGGAAGAGGACAACAAGAAAGCATTATTTCTTTCTGACTCTGTGTGTCGCTTCTGAAGCATAAAAAACTGTTCCTAAACTGACCTCAGAATTTCCTCATTCCTTAATTCCAACTTCTTCTAGGCCTCGATCTGAAACCAAATGACAAATAAACAGGTAGGCTAGGGGTGTCCTGTGTAGAAAATACATTTAGAAGTTATTTACTTCATGCATAAATTAAATCTGTTTTTATTCCAAATATCTTTAGATGCAGTGATAACTAACTAGATAAAAAGGGAATTGAAAGTATGTGCATCTATGGTTGTAACAAGCACTTTGTTCTTGTGTTTTATCTTTCTTTTTCTGCTTTCTCTATAAACTCTCCAAGGCAATGGATCTCCCACTATGTGCCTGGAACAATTCACACACATCTGGGGAGCTGGTCTTGTGGTGCTATTGTAATGCAGAAAAAAATACAGAAATAGTAATAATATTAATGTTTAAATGTATCACAAGAACTCTTCACCTGTACAAAGGTGGTATAAATAATTTACCAAACACACCAGAAGCTTGTGTGTGGCTTGCAGAACCTCTTCTGAAAAAGTCATGGAGGAAGGTGATTAGTCACTAAGACTAGTCCAGAGAGTAGTCCTGCATGCAAGCACTGCCAAGATGTAAGACCATTTTGAATCTTTAAAATTGCTCACAAAGACGCTGGCAGTAGAAAGGGGGGGGGGGGGGGAAAGTAAGAGTCTCTTACTGCTCAGTGACCTAAACAACCTTCTGACACAGGTTTCCTTATTGTCTTTAACTTAAATACATAGAAATAAAATGGTAACAGTAATGATAAAACTACCAGGCTCATTTTTCTTTATTCCCAAGTAGAAAAAGAGCATTCCCTTAAGTATTGTTTTGGTAGGCATTGAACAGGTGCTAAAATCACACACACACACCCGTTTCTCCCTGGATGTTGTTTGGTGCTGCCCAGTGTTAAATGGTAAAGCACTAGTATTTATATGGTTTTATACCTGCAGGTATTGGTGTGAATTGAAGTCTTTTCTTTCAGACTTCTGTAACTGTATGATAGTTACACGACGCAGAAATACATGCTTCTTAACACTAATTAAAACCAAACCCTTAAAGTACATATTCCATTTGCTTTGGAGCATCAATTATAAAACCAGATGTTAGAGCCAGATGTCAAAGAATTATTTTTCATAAGCCACAGCTTATAGCCATGTAGCCTCCATTTATCATCTCAGACGGGAACACTTAATTTGACAGCAAACATTTTGGTTAATAGCCAGTTTCAACATTAGCACTTGTTTTTGAAATTTTACGTAAAGAGATGTGATAAAACTGTCTATAATGAAAATTCTGTTTTTTCAGTTCTGTACCTCAGCATTTACAAGTCATGTCTATCTGTGCATAAGCTGCAAATGTTTTATACACACGTGAACGTCTGTAGGAGTATGTCTCGCTTACACAGGCATACATCTTTATACATGCAAGCGTATACAAGATGTATCTACAGATGGATAGATGTTGCTGCCTAGAAGCAGTGCTCCTCTTGCAAGAAATTTATCGTAAGACAACTGAAAATAAAAGGTCTTTGGTCCTGTGTTTCTTGAGCATTACAAATGTTTATTGATTTCAGTGGATAGTTTTGGTAAAAAAAATGTTGCATCCTCTTACTTTTGCTACATGGCCTAAAGAGAAATTTAGACTTCGAACTCTCAGGACAGCCTATATTTAGCAACACAAATCCTTTCTTCATGTATGCTTCTTGCATTTCTAGGTAAAATCTATGCCAGATCTTCAGCTGCTGTTAAGCTGGCAGAGATCCATTGACTTCAACACTGTATTCAAGTTTCTTTTACACTTATGACAGGAAAAAAAAAATCTATCCGTTCTGGAGCCAGAAATAGTGAGGAAGGGGTTGATGCTGGCATACCTTACAAATCTCCCAATAGATATCAATCTGCCCTGATTTTAGCCCTGAAGGTGAACAGTCCCACTGCAAGACTTCCTTTGAGAAGAACTGGATAATCATATCAAATTATGTGACAAATTTGTGAAAAGAGCAAATTCATTTTCATTTTGACTAAAGCCAGGATTTGATTCTCCAGATAGTGAGAAGAGACAAGTACGCTATTTCGACTATGACATTTCAGGTTTGAATTATTTTATCCAGACAGCAAAACAGAGTTTTTGGCTGTGGATCACACATTTTCAAATCCAGAGGTTAATTTTAGAATAAAATCCTTAAGAAGAAAAATCAAGATGTTAATGTAGCCCTATCACAAACACATATTATATTGTGCTGTCTATACTTGTGAAAAATTAGGGAACGGGCATTTTGATTGTTCCTATTCACAAATCAAAGAATGTTACAAACTAATACATAAAGGGACTAAAGAGGAGCACACGGTATCATGTATCAAACAACTCCTACAAATGGGAAATGGAGATGAATCATAACACACCTGTAATTCTTCAATGGGAGGCATGGCCAGATCACAGACTGTAACTGCTAATAAGAAAACCAGAGTCTCTTAACTGCAGATTAACATAGGAATCATGGCCAACATCCTTCCTTTCATGCTGACACAGAAGAAATGTACATTTGCTGCTAAAAAGGGCTTCAGAACATTTCTAAATGAAAAGAAGCGCATCTGAAATTTTTCTTCCTAACCTTACCTACAGATAAGTATTCACAGTTTCACTATGAAAGAAGTTCTGAGTGGAAAAAATTACTTCTAAAAAACCTGGGATAATAAATAAAAAAAAAATAATAATGGGGGAATAGCAGCAGCCAGAAATAGGAATCCCTAAGCTTCTTTCAGGTTCACAGCTCTAAGTCAGCATCACCGCTTAGAGGACCCTGGAATCAAAGAGCCCAGGACTCTTGCGGTCCTCAACCTAGGACAGCTTTGCCATACAGACTGCCTTGATGCTGGTGGCATCAGGTCACGAAAAGTCACAGGTCACTGTAGAGAGTCCGAAGGCCATAAGCATCCTGACTGGGGTGATGAACATTTGTGTTAACTCTTCCACAAATTTCAGAGGCAGAAATGCAGAAGCCCTGGAGGTAACCATGCTCAAAGGGCCTTCCAGATTCTGCGCTGATGAAGATGGGAGCATTAAGACTTCGGCTGGAAAATAAATGTTTTCATTGTTTTTATGACTTCTTTTCCATGATTTTTTTTTCCTGTCTCGGAGACTGGAAATTCCACCTTTCAGAATTGGTGGAGCGTCAGTCTTACGAGTGCTGGGCAGTATGCAAGCAAAACAAAATCGAACATATTATTTGAGAAAGTTAGTAGATCAGAACTTACTCTTGACTTTTCTTTCCTGTTCTGGAAGAAAACCAATATTGAAACATCAGAGTTATTCATACCCCGAAAATTCTGATTTTTCAATATCCTGTAGTAGTTAAGTCAGCACAAGGCTTTTAGGCAAGGCTCAGTTCCTTTCTTGATTTTGGATGCTTGTATCCAAATACAATGTAAAGAGACTGAATTCAGTACTGAATTTTCGATACATACAAAATAAGGTTCTGACACAGGAAAATGCCTGTGTACAGTAAATGTAACTTTTGGCTTCAGTTGTTACAGTTTGGCAAAAGGCTTTCGGTGCTCTTATATCTGTTAATGTTATAGGAGCAGTGCGTTGCAATTTAATTAATATGTTAACTAATGCATACCGAATGTAGAGGCAATGAGAAAGTAATATTCTACCTTTTCATATATATATCGTGCATGTTGAACAGCTCTAACATTCAGATCATTAGCCACATGTTTTTCCAGTCACCGACATCCATGTTTTTACTTCAGCAGCCATAACACTCCTAATGTCTAAATGAGTTTGCTTTCCCAGAGTGTCTGGGAAATGGTTTTGCTAATCTCAGTCTACAAACTCATTACCAAACTGAATTCCAGCATCTTTTCTAGTGTCTAGCCAGAATATCAAGTTTCAGGCACCTTTCACTACTCCTTATTTATGTAATTCTTTATTAAACCTGCATTTTACAGCCATTTTTTACAACTTGGGCATATTAAGTTACAAGGTTCTGGATAATTGGAAAAGATTCAGCAACAGCTCCAGAGGTACCAAAGATTTGGGATGGAAGTGTAAAATAATTTACAGAGTAGTGATATACACAATGCTGGCAGCGGACCAATTTGATGTTGATGCAGTTCACGTGGCTGCTGCTGTGTGCTTTCCATTTTACACAGGAAGGTACGTTACATTCCTTCCCATCTCATGTTAGTCTAGGAATTTATTTCTAAAGAATAGCTGTTTCAAGAGTAATATCAAATTACCACAGCAAGATGACCGACAGGGCAGCTAAATAATCTGTATTTATGAAGTACTGCAGACATTTGAAACACTGTGCAGACATGAACTCACTAAACCTTCACCATCCTTTCCAAGGCAGGCAGGCAGAAGGGAATACAGTACACGTACAGTCACGTTGTGGCAGCCAAAGGAGTGCACCAGGTACAAGAAAACAGGGACAGACTCTTCTCAGGGGACAAGAAAGGACAAGAGAACAACGGACCCATTTCACAAGAGGGCAAAGGGGAAATTACTATGAGGTATCAGGGGAAAAAAACCACCTCTTACAGAAAGGGTGGTCATGCACTGGAACAAGTTGCCTTGCTATGAAATCTCCATCCTTGGAGATTCGCCTGGAAAAGGCCCCAGGCAACTGCAACGGGCTTCTAAGTTGCATTTAACTACAAAGTCAGCTCCACTTTGACTGAGCTTGGACCAGACAACTTCCTGTGGTCCCCTCCAGCCTAAATTATTCGATGATTTGATCTCACTTTCCATCTGACATTCAGGATTCCACAATGTGGACGCAGATAAGGGAAGTCTCCGCTGTGGAAAGTGGAGCCACCTTTTCTGTAGCAGGCAACAGAAGCAGGGCATCAGGCTGAGCAAGGCAGAAGTAGTTTCAGCAGCACAGCCAAAATTCTTTTTCCTTTTTAATGTTTGCTTTATCCTCTACGACCTTAAAGAAAGATAGCATGCGCTAAAATCACAAATATTATTACTCTAGTTTTGTCTCCTCAAACAATGTTTTTCTGGAAAATGCTATGACATGCTGAGCTTTTAATGGACTTCTGAAGGGCAATCCCCTCGCTGAAAACTGAAGAAAGTCTACAGCTGGAGGTATGCCTGATCCAGGAAGCCTGCCGTATTCTATCCTAAGTTCATCACAGCAGATATAGTATTAAGAAAAAGTTGCTAACTTTTGAAAATAGACTTTTGCCAATTAAATGTTTGTCCTGTGCAACAGCTTTAAGCTGGGGAGTTCTGCATTTTCTTTTTGCTCCTTCAAAATCTCATTTTGATATAGATTTTAAAAAATTTCAGATTACGTACTGAAAGACTAAAAAAGTGCAAGTATCCTAAAGAATACAATCTACAACAATGCATCTAATTTCGATTTTACTGCTGCGGTGAAGTTAACAATTCCAATCAAGCATTCTCCCTACAGTTCACAAGAAAGCTAAAATTGCATTTAAACTGGAAAAAAGTTTTAATCTTATCAACTAATCTTACTAAATTAATCTTACTAAACTAAGTAGTCAAGGTTTCTATCACACCAGTGTCTATTTAAGTCTCACAAAGAAGAAGAATTCCTAAATATTTAAAAATGGAAATAAACACATCACTTTTTTGTCATCCTTCCCAGCTTCTAGAAGAAATGGTACAATTAATTTCAAGATATTTCGGGGTGTTTCATTTTGGTTCTAACAGTGTTTCATGAGTTAGCCGTGCATTTGTTCAAGAGTAACTTAAAGAAAATTAAATCAAATACAGTAATGCAAACTGATAAGCTGTAGAGGGAAAAAAAAATAATTCCATAAATTCTCACTTGCACACAGAGATGGAATTCAGAAAATTATTACCACTTCTAATTATCATCAGCAAATAGCTGGCATGTAAAGTTGTTAGTAAATGACCAAAAATATGCACAGATGTGTTATTTAAATTTATTTCAGCCTGGAAATGGGCTCTTAGAATGAAGCAAGCACATAACTAATTGATTTATACACTCTAATTTGTTTATTTCAGTTAGAACTTACACATTTCATACCCTGCTGAAAGACCTGGCAGTGAAATTAACTGTGAAATGCCTGATGGTTCTTTCTTGAGTATTTTATCGTTGTTCTTTTTATTACTGTTTTTTTCTAGTAGATACATGAAATATGCAAAAGTTCCTGTTGTTGTAATACAGATATATAAACAGAGGAATTTGGCTTTTCCCTGACTCCATTACAAAGAAAAATAAAACAAAATTTCACCTATCATCAGAGTTATATCTGGCTGTATTTTTTCAAAACTACATTTACTACAGACTATGTATGTGAGGATTCAGGTCAAATAACATTCTGCTCATCCACTTTTCCTGCTGCCACACGGACTCCCTTTATTTTCTCCTGCCACCTTCCAAGCTTTCTTGACACTTGGAGCAGCATCACTAAGGAGCTGGAGGGAATATCCCAGCCTGAAACATGCTTTATCTCAACAATTAGCACTGATCTGAACATGACTTCATGAATAATTAAAAATATATAACCTGCAATTTTAAATAATCTGATTTCAAAAGCAAACATATTGAGCAGACTACTTAACATCAGATACTGGACGAAATACTTACTCAAACCATTAGTATTTTAGAGACAAAACCTTAGTAGAGGTATATTTGTGTATTGCATACATAATGTACAACAACCAGCTCCCCACATTATGTCAAAAAACAAGCTCACTGCCAATTATTTCCTAACATTTTAAGTTGAATTAAAAAAAAAACTTAATAGTTTCAGTTTCTTCACACTAGGAGGGTTCATTTTGCATTAATATCATTCTATTTAGTTATATTTTACTTCATTTTTACCGTGAAGATGCTTTTTTAAAAACACAAAAATTGTCAGCAATTTGCCTGTGCCATTTTTTTACTTCACAGTGGAAAAAAAAAATATGTATCTGATATAGACGTTTTCCAAAGCAACAGGAAGCCATATCCATCCTATGCAAAGCCAAATGAAATCAGCAGAGCGATACGAAGAATGACTGTCTCTCAGTGAGTGAAGTTTTGCTATGGCATATTATCCGTACCAAACTATTCACTTCAATGGAGTTAATCCCAATTCACGTCAATGTAACTGAGAACAGATAGTGGCTTGTCTGAGTTTCCCTGACTTTACAACTCCAGTCACCCTAATGGCATTACTTTGGGAGTTTTTTTAGATTGAAACTATTTATGGATTAATCTACTACTAAAACTCTACCACCTTTATTTGCTGTTCACTAGGTCACTGCTAACAAATTACCTGAAGCATTACAGTTTTAAAGGCTTTTTGTATCTTTTAGCTTCCTTAAAGTAAGTTTTCAAAATTCCACAGATTTAGGAGCAAAACCTTCAGATTTTTTTCTTTCATTCTTACCTTTGTAGGTTTGTGTGAATAAGAACTGCTTTATATGTAATCCCAAGTGTACTTCAGTCCTGCTTTCATTTTGCTAGCACTTGGAAAAACACGCCTACATTTTGAAGCTTATACAACAAAAAGTGATGGTATGCCAACATCATTCACAATCTAACCCTGCTTCAAGGCGGTCCTCACTGTCTAAAGACTAGAGAGCAAACAAACATTTTAAACTGCAATCCAACTGTAAATACAAGTTTTTCTTGGTGCAGCCTGCCAGAGTAGTTTGTGCCCTGCACGTGTGTATGTATGAACGTACATAAAACTCAAAAGGAAAAGCACTAGAAACAACACTCAGAAGTTTCAACAAGCCTAGAGAGAATGTCATAAATCTTTTTTTTAACACCTTCTAAGTTCAGAAGTCCTACAAAACTAGAAATTACCCCATTTGGTTTCTGCATAACCCTTGTTTTGGATTAATTTTAAAGTTAAGAGTCTAAATTAGAGTCTAATCATTAATCTGGATCTCTCAAGAAATAGTAAGGCCCCCTCAGGTTAGAAGATGCAGACCCTGGGATGAACTGCTCCAGCAGGTTCTCATATCCCTTTGTGGACTGCTGTGACTGAACACAAAAATCTAAGGTGGATTGCACCTATGCCACGGGCCAGAAGAGACAATGAAACCATCTAGTCTAACCTCCTTATACCACAGATCCTAATTTCCCCCCAAATACACAAATACTGAATTTAGTATCTTGTTACTAATAATAGGGAAGCTAGTGTGTTGTGTGCGATGCCGGATACTGCCAGCAAAAGAAGGAAGCTGATTACCTAGATAGGGAATGAAAAGCTTTATCTTTCAGGAAGAATACAATCCTGAATAAATACTTAAAATTGGTTTGGAAGCTTTGTTTGAGACGGTAGGTAACAATCTGATTTTCCTTTAAGGAGACTGACCCAAACAATATACCTGATTTACCACGGTACAACTCTCAACTTGATTTTTTTTAAAAAGAATAAATTAATCAATTAACTGAATTCTTAGAATTGGCTGAAGAATGTATTAGGACCGGTTAGTATGAGTTAACACTCAATTGTTTAATGATTTTAATAAATTGTATTAGAACTGTGCTTAAACTTTTAGATCTACAGGTTTTTGTTTTTCACAAGGTACAGAAAGAGCAAGTAAAATTCTGTCTTAACAAAATGCATATAAAACTCCCAAGCAGACGACCCGGCCTAGATGCCCCAGCCTTAAGAGATCGAAGGCAGAGCTCTCCCATCCTGAACGCTGCTGGTCCCACGACATTCACAATTCAGACATCCCAAAGAGGCAAAATGAGGCACTTGAAGCTGCCAGTAACCAGTCCTCTCCCAGCCTCCAACAATACCTTTTACAAATTGCAGCCTCGCATTATAATGGTTCTGAGCAGACACGTCATTAACCGCGACCTTTTCCAAAATTTCGGAGCAACCATAGAAAACTAGACCAATTTCTCCTTCAGCACTGGGCTTTCATCACATATCTGTGACCTGTTCTTGACTTCCCTACACAGTTCGGTTATGCCTCCCTGTACATTAAGGGACCCACACACTTTCTGTTGTGGTTGCATTTCAAATGCTGGCATGACGAGCATGCCGGGAGCTGCTGGCTGAGGAGCTTGGAAGCAAACACGGAGAGAGCTGGAGGAAGGGAGTTGGGCTCACGCATGACTTTTCCACACACTTTCGTAAAAGTTTCAGGCCAGCCCAGACAGTATGGGAACTCCCAAATGACAAATGATCCATTTTCATTACCCTCACATTTCCACTGCAAATATAAATCATACTGGACTTGTTGAAAAAAAGCACCACACAAAACCAAACAAGATGTAGCACATTTCAGAATACTCTTTTTTACAGCTCTAAATGACAAATGATCCATTTTCATTACCCTCACATTTCCACTGCAAATATAAATCATACTGGACTTGTTGAAAAAAAGCACCACACAAAACCAAACAAGATGTAGCACATTTCAGAATACTCTTCAGAATACTCTTTTTTACAGCTCTATTGTTATTCTAGGAGGAATTAATATAAAAAGTAGCCAGCATGACATCTGCATGAATACATACATGCAGCACCTATGGATTTACTCTTTAATTAAAGAAAGAACCTTTATGTCATTTGTATAGAGTGAGGTAAAGGACATTTTTCCTGCCTGTATAAGCTTTGGTACACCAGTTTCCTCCCTAAAGAGCACATAATAGCTACATTTAAGTAAATCAGGTCAACATGTCCTCCTTTATTTTATGTTAAGGTAAACTAGCCTTCCTGTCCCACTGCAGTCTAATTTTTCTTTATAGCTATTTAAAACCTATTATAGGTTAACATTAACATTCAGACTGCTTCCTGCACTGTCTGATTTTGCTAGATGATAAACTTAATAGCATTTAGTGACAGACAGCAACTGAGAAGTTGGGGGAAGGGGGAATTTCATCTCCAACAGCAGCCTACAACATTTATAGCGGTTTAATAATAACATCAATAAAAACGCAGATCTACTGTAAAATGCCTGTGGTGGCAATTACTCTAGTTTGTTTACTTTGGCTACAACCACCAGAAAGCAGGATCTATTCTGCTTACTAAGCACCACCTCTTCTTTTCCAGTCATTCATATCCCACGTCTGGACAGGGAGAAGGATAACTTGGGGTGGGGATCAGGAAAGTATAGAGGACAGATACCATACTGCACCTGGCACAGACCACATTTCTTTAGCACACAGACATTCATTCCGCTGTTGTGGCAGGATGCATTAGCATTAATATTCAATGATCTGCACACAAAATATAACCTTGGAAAAGACATTACCTCACAAGAAAAAAATCTTGCACTGTATTCATTTTTCAAGATTGAATTAAGCCTGTTTTAGTTAAATGTGAATATCAGTAGTTTTGAAACCCAAATCTGATGCATATGTCACTCTATACTGCCTCAGAGGTTCCATCAGTGGATGTTTAAAATCTTTCTGCCGGTAGCAGGTAGCAAAAGTCACTAGAGAGACTTACAATGATTTGCCAAGACGTTTCTGATTCCCAAAGTTGGTACGTTTTGTTCTCAGGAGTAGCGTGGCTTCTAGAGACAGCAACTCTGCAGTTGTGCTCTGGGTTGCTTTGGAAATATCTTCGTTACCCAGAGGCAATGTTTATATTATGAAAGACCATGTAAGCTACTTTTACAACACTCAATTTCTAAATACACTCACACTCAGCTGATACCCGACTCATGTTTCAGGAAAAAACAAAAAAGACATGGAAAGGGAAACCTTTCTGTTAACCATGATGACTGAAAAAATGGCTGTTTTCGGCTCTTGGGCTTTCCCTTTTGTAAGATGCGCTCCTTCAATCATGCAAAAAGAACACTGGGCTATTTGGACGCAGCCTAGAGGGACCAAGCTGGGTCTATGCAATGAATCATTTGTTACTAGGTGCAAAAGAACTTTAAACAATATTTCAGAGAACACCAGCCCAACCAAAAATCCCATTTAGGTGGGCTTGATCTATACCCAGGCTTCCCATGGTTTCATGCTTTGGGCCTTAATAACAGCAACAACAAAGTCTTGTTTTGCAAAATCTTGTCACATTTGTGATTGTGTTTCATCACTATGCAAGCCCAACTAGCTATGCCAGTATTTTTTCCACCACATATGCCTACTACATGTGTAAACCCAGTGTCCATGCTCCTGTCTGATGCTATGCTATATATGAACATATGACACTGATTTCAATAGCACCTGTACGGGACAGATGCTATGTTTAAGAAGGAATCCTTAAGTCATATGAAGATAGCAAGTTTAGAACTTTTCATGTAAATTGTTCTTTATTAAAAGTATTTTTTATAACAATGGCCAGAATATTTTGCATTCATGAAGTTTTGGTAAAATGCAACTTGTATTCTATATTGGAAATTCACAGCTGGTTAGCCCTGTTTCTCTTGGAAGGCTAGAAGCAGCTTGAGGATTACTTGATGGTGACAAGCAGTAAGTGAGCAAAAACTGGTTATTTGAAAGAGGGATGAATTTCATTTTATGTTTCTTTATGTTAGAGAGAGCTTTGGGAACATATGATATGATACAACTGAAGAATACAAATGGTGCTAAGATGATTCTAAGCTGGCTGTGGGCCTTCCTGTCCTCAGGTCTATTTGGTACAGGCTAAAATGCATGGAATAAAGTGAAGAAGCTTCAACACTATAAGAAATTATGGACTCTGGGATTTGCCCCGGCTGACAGTTTCTATATGGACAGGGAAAAACAGGAGAATTTAAAAAATGTCTGTGTGCCTCCTTGGCCAGATTTAGCTGCTTTGCTTGTGCATGTAGGGAAGTGACACAGAAGACGCTTCTATCTCCTTGCCAAAGAAGCCAGCCAGCCAGGTATCAATCTGTACTCACTAATGGAGCAGCACAAAGCAACCCAGTCCTCTCATATTTGATCATCCTCCTCCTAATTCAAACAGCTAACAAACAACTAGGTGTATAAGGTTTTCCTATGCCTTCCTGTGAAACAAACAAAAAAAGGTCCTGTAGCTGTTTTAAAGTTTCCAAAAAGATCTCCAGCAAAATAAATGCCCATCACAATTCCAGATATCTGTTTATCTTTGCAACATATCCTGA
Source organism: Aptenodytes forsteri (assembly GCF_000699145.1). Lineage (NCBI taxonomy): Eukaryota > Metazoa > Chordata > Aves > Sphenisciformes > Spheniscidae > Aptenodytes > Aptenodytes forsteri. Next base: position 1,770,445 of record NW_008794431.1, on the reverse strand, counting down.
ACATTTTTTCCATCCCAAAGTATGAGACCTCAGGATGAGCCCATGAGATGTGAAGGGAGGAAGCTGTGCAGCTCTGTGAAGACAGAGATGCTAGGCTGTATGTCTAGCAGAGCTCCTCTGAGTGCACAGCTAACTATACAGCTCGTCCAACTACAACGTATCTAGTTCATCTATGCCCCATGGACATGAGAGAAGAATTAAATGCACGCATAACGGCAGGAAAGGAGGCAGAAGTCAACTGTGCGAGTTTCGTTCTCAACATGTGAGACTCAAAAGGTCTGAATAAAGGGTTTACAAAGGATGTCAGGGAATACCAACAGCCTAAGGATCATGAAAATGTATGTAATCAGCAAAGACAGGTACCACATATGCCCCTCCCGCTTCCCACCCTCAACGCACACAACAGTTCCAGAATACAGTGGCATCCCAGAAGACTGCAGACACTCAGGAGTATGGCTGGGTCTCCTGCCTTTCTGGTAACCCCTTGCAAAAAGGTATGGCTTAGCATAAACTAGAGAAAACCTTAGTATCTAGTCTAAATCAGGATCTAGATAAGTCCCCAGCCAGCCCAAAAATATGGAGAGGCACAAATGTGCTGTAAAAGCACCTTTCCACTCCATCTCCCTTGAACTCAGCAAGAACTAAGTCCCAAACCTCACAGCTGGAGGAAAATATGGTTGGTTGGAAAAGGAAGACTTAAAGTCACGTCGCAAGCCAACCCTCGAACGCTGAGCCACAGCCGAGTGCAATACCTAAAGCACGCATGCAGGTGGCACGTAGAGAAACTATATAAAATGGCCACCAGGGCAGAAGCGCGCTACCTGCCAGCTAATGTGAGATGACTGAATGTTGGCTGAACACATAGCCACAGATGGTTTTACTGACTGCAACGGGCAGCCAGCATCAGCCGAGATAGTCTGGCAGGGGAAACCTGGATGGAGGACAAGGTAAAAAGGGGGCAAATATTCTACTCCTTCTCAAAATAAGTTGCTGTTTTCTTTTCAAAGTTTCAGACTCTTTGGACCTAATTAAATTTGAAGAAGGAAATGAGGAGTAAGCAAAATTCTTGGACAAAGGGCTAGTTTTTTCAGCTCTACTGGGACCGCAAGCAATGCATGAAAGGCAGTGTCAGGTGCTAAAGCAAAACAGTGTGTACTTTTAACAGCAACAAGAAAAGTACGAACAAGAGAGAGGAGATACCTATTTTAGGAATGTAATTGTTTTATAGAAAACACACCAACCCCAGTATTTTTCTAATCTTGTTCTTTAATACTCAGTGCTTGGCGCCATGTAAATTCCTCCAATCAGGGAAATCAAAGATTTCATCTGATAGTATAAATATTTGTTCCACATCAATTTTTGGAGTTCTTAACGTTTATATAAATATCACTTACTCAGCACTGGTCCTGTGAAGAATTAGGGAGCCGTGCCCTTAACTACCCCTGTGCAGGCCATCTGCAACACAGCTCACAGCAGCAGAGGAGCTTCTGGAAGCCACTAGTTAATTGCCAGCCTTGGCAGTAGCCTTCCAGGAGCTCACCACGGAGAGACCGACCGACTGTTACTGGTCCTTAACTGAAGAGACCAATTCATCCATAGAGTAAAATAAGCAGACCATTTTGCGTTTACAGAATCCATGCCCATCCAGGGAGAGACAGATATACAGCACCAGTTCCTCCAGGCAAACCTCTTAACTGACTGTTAGTCTGCAAGTTATTTAACAAATCACGAGAGCCAAAACAGCATCTTCCTTCAGAAATAAACTTAAAGATCTATAGTGCATGTCTTTCATAGTCATGTTAAACAGAAATAAAAAGATATTTTGCTACAGCCTTGTCATGGTTTCTGGCAAGAACTAATGCAAAATCATTAAAGACTTTTTCAAATTCCCCCTCAAAGCTTGCCTGGAATTAATTCTGCTTATCCATACATTCATTACACCACCCACTGCCATGCTCAAGTGCCATGCACAGACTTCAGTAACTTTTTACTGGCAATAACAACAGAAAGATGCCAGGCTAGATTCTTCTGTGAATAGTTCAAATGGCTTCCACCTACATCGTACCAAGCACGAACTGACAAATTCACCTCCCAAGAGGAGAACTGCGACCTGGAGTCTGCATTTTAACAACTGGAATGGAATGTGGAAAATTAGTAAAAGAGGTTGTGACACCCTGAAGCAGTGTCATTTCATTTGGAAAAAGATGTTATGTGAAAGACAAGACAGAGAGATGTACTTTGTAACCCGTAACATTTGATGCACCATCACACCCAGGACATGGTAACACTGAGACCTGAAACTAATTTTGATCCTCAGCAGTAGGTAAACTACTACGATGGGTCTGTCTTGTCAGAAACAAGTCTCTATATCTCAGTCTCGCCACGATGAGCTCCGAGTTTCCTGAGGAACACAGCTTTGAAAGGCCTCTACACATGAAGACTGACATAACAGTTTTTCCTGCAGTATTACCAAATATTGCTTGTGTATTCACGTGCCCAGGTACAAATGCTGAACCAAACGCAGACGTCACAAATGAGCCAGATCATCAGCCGTAACATATGCCTTATTACTGAATATAATTACATGTAATTTGGCAAAGTGTTTTCCAGGAACAGGTAAGATCTGCTGAAATGAATAAGTATCTGTGGGCAACAACATAGTATTTTTCAAACTTTTCAAGAAGCCATTAAAAAACCCCCAAAAAACCACACACACCCCCCAAAAAAACACCCTCACAAATAAAAAAACCACCACCAAAACCAAAACACAGCCTCACATAGCCTCATGGCCTTAGCAATGATAGTTTTATAAAAATCCTGGAGTATGCATTTCGAGAGTTTGATATTACATGCGCAAAACATAAAGATACAATCTTTCCTTTGCCTCATACTGCCTTCTTCAAGAGTCCTTCATGACAGTGAAGGGTCATAACATGCCTGCTGAGATAGGCTGGTGTGGGCCACCACTTAAAGTTGCTACTGTACCAAGTCTGTAAAAAGATCACTGTTCTACATCTGTATGTCTCATTTTTGCCATGGATTTTCATGTCTTGACCATCCATTGAGGATAAAGGATTCACTGTCTTCTGATACAAATGCTACTAGGCTTCCTCTAAAATCATAAACCACATTAGATCAATTATTCCTTTCGTACTTCTAGTTTCAGCTCTCTATTGGGAAAAGTGCCCTGCATCAGTTCTTTCTTGTGTCAAATCTTGAGTAAGACTATACTCTTACAAATACAGCATACTGTCTTGGTATCAACTCGTACTGGACCAAGTATGCTGACATTACAGCACAATAAACAACACAGCTCTCTAATTGATACCCATTGAAGCACAGCCTGAAAACGTGAAAGTCTCCTGTAACAGAGAATTCTCTGCTGAGTGCTCAAGCAAGAAATTCTTACACCTTCTCCTACACCGCACTTATGAACTAGGTAGAACCAGTTCTGAAGTCTAGGTATTCAATACACAAGCACTGTCGGAGAAAAAGAATGCACACACAAATTAAAAGAGCAGGTGCCTGTGTTAAACAGCTCAAAAATACATGATTATTAGCTGTGCCTTGATCATATATATAAACCGATCACAATTCCAAGAAGTAGAAGAGGATTACTCACTGGAAGAAAATAGAAATATTTTTAAAAGTAGTTTAGAAGGCAACTATTTTGTTTATCCACAAGACCAGCCATTATATTTACTTATTGATAGCTCAGAAGTAAAACTAGCGTGGTATTTGACAGTATAAGAATAGCTATATAATGTCAGATGGAAGTTCCCCCTCTAAACTCTTTGACAGCGGCCAACAGCAAACACATGGAAAAGAGAATGAGACAGAAGCAGAGAGTGGAACCTCCTTGATACCCTCCCAGCCCCAGCAATCCGCAATTCTCAGACTTCCTGAACTTCATGTAATTCTGTTTTTAATAACTCCGAGTGAGATTTTCTTTCATGGTTGCTTTATTGAAGCCATGTAAACTTCTGGCATCCATATCATCTTCTAACCAGAAGTTGCAGAGTTTAAATTTCTCACTGTGTGGAGAAATACCTAATTCAGTTTGTTTTAAATCTGCTGCCTGTTAACTTCATTTGATCTTGTAAAAGCCTGCCCGGGGAGAAGAACATCAATGGAATTTTTGTGGAACCTACATAAGAATCAGAGGAGATAACTGCACATTTTGGATGTAATAGGGGCTCCTGCAAATAAAATAACATGCAACTTTCTCGGGTTATTTAACTGGTTCAGAACTCTGTCTCAGCTGATAATGGTTTAAGAATTTTATTTTCTAATGTCATTTAGTGGCCCATGCAAAAAAAACTTCTGTCCTTTTCCAAGTTTAAATTGTTAATCTACAGATTAAAAAAATTACCAAAAGTGTAATTGTCACTTTCATTGACCTCCTCAATAGAAAAACCTACAGCTGTGTGGATCTAGGGAATCAGTTATCCTTTAAAATTCTTCAGTTAGAATCAATACACAATTTTGGAAAGTCCCTGATAGTGACTTCAATAGTCCTCTGATAATAGAAGGGAAAATGTAATGTCTCACAGGATAAATGATTCAAACAGCTGTTCTTAGCTCAGCTTTAAGACAAAGAAAGCAGCATTCAAAATCGGAGTTCAGAAAGAGCCCTGAAATGAGGCTAGATGTAATATGTCAATAAATCCCCTCTTTCTATTCAGCTGATTTTATTTACTAGCTTTCTGTATCTCTAGCTGTTTAGATGATCTCTGTTACTGTGGCCACTTACAAATCTTAATAAAAGCCGGTTAGATTTTTTTTTCTAAGGGGGACTCCTGTTTGTTTGCAAGCAAGGAATGTTTGCAAGTGAGCTGAAATTAATGGCTGGGGCAGGGGGTCTTTACTGAATAGGGAGTGAAGGATGCCACCCTCTCCATAAGGACAGACTGCCAGAACAGGGGCCCTTGGGAGGCCATCTCTGGAGGCTGCCATGTCCCAGTGCTGCCCACTGACCCCTGGAGCCCGAGCTGCTGAGCAAAACCCAACAGCTAAGGACACGCTGTGGATGTGATGACAATTTCTGTATTTTGTTACAAAGTTAGCCATTTCTCCATGTTCACTTTGTGGGAAATGGTGGGGGAAATTTTTTAGTCCCAGTTCAACCAGAAATGCACACTGAATAAATTCTGAATGTTGGCCAGCTCTAATTTTTATTTAATATATTCCAGTAGCCTCCTCCCCTTTCCTGGTGTGAGATGAGAGCGGATTGGTATCAGATGGCCTTTCAGGCACACAGTTATTTACCCCGGGACAAACCGGGAGATCTGAACATGCTCTCCCCAAGTGCCAGAACAGTCCACTTACTATAGGACCATTTTGCCTGTCTGCTATAAGCCATTTAGGATATCGCAGTTTGGTTAAAGGAGAATAGAGTATATTTCTAGAGCGGTAACATTTTCCTAGAAGGAGCAGACTTTTAAGAGCCACCCGCATCACAGGTGTGAAGCAGAATTAAGTGCCTTGCAGTAGTGAAAGGTCTCATCAGACTACACTCCCTTATTACTTGGACTTCATTCTCTGCTAGATCCTGCATAAGTATTTAAAGAATAGAAGGGACATAAATGCTTCCTCCTCCTTCAATAGGTTTTTTTGATCCCTGTCTCCCCTCAAAAAAAGTTAAGAGATCTAGCAATATTCTGCTGTAAGTACCTGTAGACTTTCTAGTTCTTATCACACGCCACCTTTCAAATGTGGTCTTGCCGTACAGGTATTTTAGTGTTGTTTTGCATATCCATCTGTTATAAATCACCTGAAATTGGAAAGGGATTTCAATGTGAAGTATGTCTACTTTTGGTGAGAGTAAATTGGATTTGCATGTGGTACAACAGGCATAGGTGAAAGCCAACATCAGTGTATTGCCGTGTTTAGTAGTCAAGCAGTGTTTCAATAATTCCATTAAAAATTGTTACTGACTGAGACTTGGCATAGGACTGAGTAAAAGTAATAACATTTTACTTACAAAACTGATTTAAGGTTTGAAGAATGTAAATATCGTAAAGATATAAACTGGTCAAAAAAAAAAAGCTCCAAAACACCACATAAAACTCAGCAAAGAACCTCAACAAAAATACAAATCAATCCGCGTTCCCATAAGAGCACAACGGAGACGTCTTCAGCTCTCCCATCATCTTGACTATTTCTAAAGAACGCAAGTGTAAAAATGAGATTATTACTGGATAATTTTAACACAATACTACTGCTCAGTGGAAGCCTCATTGATCACTTTCCAAAAGCAGTCTATGACTCGTCTCACATATTCACACAAATCCTGACACGGTGTCCATAACAAATCGCACATAAGCAGTGTTCACTTTGCAGTAAGCTCAGTCTACATACAAATTCCTGGTTTTCTGGAAGCAGCGCTGCCTAAATAATCCCTTCAAAATAGGGGCAACATAGCAGCGACTTTGGTTATTGCTACATTTCCTCTCAAGCAATTGTCAGGTAACTATGAAGACCTTGTCTGAAGACAACAAAAAGCAATATGCAACATCATATGTAACAGTGCCATCTGGTGACCACTACTAAAGAAGCGAACTTCCCCGTTTTCTGATTTAAAAAGTTCCAAAATTCTTCCCACGCCACTTTTGGTTTCTCCAGTCCCAGCTGCCTAAGCAGTTTCATCTTTCAGAAGTTGCAAACCCATCTATAAGGGACCCACCAGCGAAGCAGGAAAGAGAAACTGCAGCGATGGCTGGGTCAGCAGCTACAGTAATGGTTTCTCCTCACAGCCTTAGATTTCCAGTGGAAAAAGGACACTCAAATGGCACCAAGCAAAAAAGCACTCAGCTTAACTACAGCACTCAGGCTTTGCTTAGAGGATCATATTAAGAAAGCAGCAAAACACCATCTCAGTTATAATTTGCTCTTTTTTCAAGAGATGCTACAGAAAACATGCAGACTACACTTCAAAGTGCTTCTTAGATGAAAAATTACCCCTTTTTGGAGCACGCTTTAGATACTATGATGATGAATTTCATACCATATCATTTACTAGTCAAAACAAGGATTCATTATCAAGATTCCTGCACAATTACCTTAGCTTACGAATTTCAAGATGTTTTATGCTTTCATACAGCATCACTGACAACAGCCAGATAATAAAAACCATGTTCCAGCTCCCCAGTGACTGTTTTTTCATGTGAACCGTAAATAGAGAATATTAAATGGAAAGAAAACAACTGAAGATATAAACTTAGAGAAACCTGCAGAGTAATGGGGGCAATATCTATTGTTTTGACTACAAAATCTACTAAACTACACATTGTGTACAAACATGGAAACAGACATTAAATTAAATAAAAAATTAAATTTAAAATGTGTACAAACATGGAAACAGACATTAAATAAAAAATTAAATTTTAAAAAAAAATATGAGCTCAGTGTTGGTCTTCTTTTTCCAAAGAAAGTTTCACTTCACAAAACTGAGAAATGTGTGGTTTCTCATCCATTTCATAGGGCTAGCTTCGAGCTTTTCTATCAATTAGAAATTTTCTTTGCTTTCTGTAACTTTTCTATAACTTTCTCATCAAAAGATGAGTTAGTTCCCTGAAATAACGACTTAAACAAGTTTGCAACCACTCGATACACTCCACAGAAAGTACAGACATGGCTGTGTTGTCTAGCACTTCCATTTCTGCATGGCTCAGGCCCAGTTCAGAAAAAACGTACACTGAAGCCTGTCAAAGTTTAATCTGAGTTGAAGCATGATTGCATAGTCATCAAATATCTAAAGACATATTACAGTCACACAAGGTACACAGCTATTTTAAAAATCCTTAAATAATTATTACATTATTACGTGGAATATTTCTGATACATTCATTTGATCTTATTTTAAGATGATCAATTTAAGTGTAAGTTGCATGGAAATTTCAGTGCACAGATTGTATGATATAAAGTTTATCATTGAAAGTATTTCTGAAAAAACTCTGAAATACTGAGCATTTTATTTGATTTTAAAATAGTTTCACCAAAATGTACACTACATCCAGACTAACCTACTTAGCTAACCACAAAAGGCAAAAGGCATAAAGCAATGGAGAACTTTAATATCAACTGTGGGCCTGAGAAACAGAAATGCAGGACAGCATCTGGAACGATGGCAATCTTGAAATTATCTGAACCTGGGGTTTGGACAAACCCCTTATTGCAAGTGAAGGCAGATGAAAACCATGGATCTAAAACCCGTTCAATTCTGAACTTTTCCGAAATTGTGACATTCAGAGCTGTATTCCAGCCACATACACTTTTTAACTTCAATAATCTACCATAAAAAGATGATTTTACACTAAGATCTACTCTTCGTGACAAAAACACAAGTGTTTCATTGCTTAAATCATAGACATGTATCACCATATTCTTTGGCTATGGCTGCCCACCCTTTACCTCTCCTACTGTTTGTCCCCAGCCGACTTCCACAAACTTCCCTCCCATCATCACCACCACACACACATAGAGACAACCCAGTTGTCCCCTAGTAAATATATATGCATATATATTTAAACAACATCATGAGAGAGGCCAGTCCACATGGACTGCTTCAACAACTGGGGCTCTTGTTTCCCGTTTTCTCACTTCCATGTGAAGTTTAATATAATGATGGTTTCCATTTTTACAGAGCAATTTTCTGAACTACTATTCAGATCTGAATCATCTGTAAATAAAGATGCCTTTAGCTTGGCATCAGCTATTTTCTCTGCAACACTAGACTTTGTTCTTGCCCTAACGACTTTTCAGTCATAATTTTCCCCAGATTCTGATAATACCAAATTCAGATTACAACAGATATTTTTTTATTATATTCTCTGGCATCTTTGCACCACAACCATTGCCTTATATAAGCTGTACTGAGTGCCATTCCTTTATTCCCATAGCTGTTTTTCCAAGAGTGCTCTAACATGTAATTATGTGAGCTAATACATAGAAGAAAAATATTTTTCATATGCTCATATGTTTATAGCCATATTGTTAAATAGATTTTGCCTCCTTTCAATTACATATCTTTTTTGAAAAGTAACTGAAACCTGATCTTTTATTATTCATTTTCATACAAGGTTACAAACTTAAATAAAACAAATGTCTATTTAAACTGGAAAATCAGAAAAAACCCAAAATTATTTACAAGACTTTAAGCCAAAAGTCTAGAAATCTTAGGAACTTTAATAATGCAGGATCTTTAAAAATAAATGTAAACAGATATCAAGAAAACTTAGAACTCACCTGATAGTCTCTCCTCACAGTGACTGCAGTGAGAACTTAAATCTAATTTGTCAGAGGTAGGTAGTCTCAGGAGATGAGCAGACAGCCCAAGCCTTTTTACCCTGAAAAGATGAGAAATTGATTTAAAAGGTCCATCTTTTAAACATAGGAGATAGGAGGGAACGTTCATGTGCTGGCCAGGGTAGGAAATTACCATAAAGCTGGTAGATGGCTTCAACAAAATTAGGTGAACCTGAAACATTTAAATGATTAGCGAAACAAAATTAACAAACATTTAGATTTCCCTCCAGCTGTTCTACTGCAAGTTTTTTCTACTAAACTCCTCAACAGACACAAGGTGGACACAAGATCTATCCCACAGGTGCTGACACAAGGTTATGTGCCCTCTCCTGCTTCATACCCTGGTTGGGTTTCTTTTGCGCAGAACGGGCACTACGCACAGCAAGCTCCAGTCCTGTCCCAAATTGCATGAATGCAGAACCAATGTTCATGCACACACTACAGAAAGCACCTGCCTCACACATTAGACAAAGCTGAAATTGTATCAGCAGCATCTGGCCCTGTTTGCTTTTTTAATGATATATATGTGTAATATTTTTGCAATGCTATTGCTAGATTTTCCACACGCTCTTTTATTAGCAACATCAAAGCTGATTTCCTATATGTTTCCTATAAATGCTTTGTACAGTTCGTGTTCTTGGCTTTTTTCTTTATGTTTGTCTTGTGTGGTTCTCCTGACAGTAAGGCAAAGCAAAAATTATTTGAAGGGAGCAATAAAAATCTGGGTTTTTTTAAAGTCTGAGTATCTTGAAAATAAAATGAAATTAGAAAACTTCAGAAAACAAAAATACTCTCTGTGCAAATACAGTGACCTTCAAGAGTTTTGTCCTATGTTTTGCCCTGTATTAAATTGTTAATAAATTATCAAAAGCTTGACCAAAACGTTACTTCTATCTTCTACAATTAAGTCAGATGCAAAGAGCACTCAAGTCAAGGGTTCTTTTTAATATAATTGAGAAGGCTCTGAATTAGACTATAAGTAAATATCCTGCTTTGACTTGTTTTAGTTTTGTATTGTTTTGTACATTCAGGCTGTTCAGCAATAACAGTTCTTTGATAATGACAGTTGTACTTTTCCTCTTGTAGGAATGACTGGTTTTTAGTCTTTCGCTCTTAGCTTCTTTGTACTATGCCCCCAGCCAGTCCGCTTGCCTTATCTCCTTACTGTCAACAACGTCACTGATTTTACCAGTTAGTGTGACCCCTGACACAGGCTTATTTTATGGTCTGTTGGCCAATTTACTTTAGAAAACAGATGACATAGTATCTTCAGATTATTCATGGATCAATAATTCTATTTGCTACAAGCTGATCCTTCGCTCCTTAAAAACTCTCTTTTTTATTACAACTATCATCTCATTAACTGAACAGCTCTTTAAAAACGATCAGCTGCAAGACAGTTAACTTAGTTGAACTCCCAAACCACTCATAAACATTAACATTTAAACACCCTATTTCTGTCAGATCTCTGAGAAAAATGGTTTTAGTAACAATCGTAGTCTTCTTCAGTTCTAAAATAGGAAGAGTAGCACAAGGTAATACAATAAACAATCTATCTGAGTGGGAGAAGAAAAAAAAAAGCCAGAGCCCTCTCAAATTTTGCAATGGTTACATTTTGTGAATTTCGTGACAGAGCTCATCTCCGCTTATCTGCCCAAGATGTTGGCATCTAGACTAAACTAGCTGTGTGGGCAGCCCCTGCAGAGAGCAATGAAAGAACATCACCTTCAGATAGTGATTCGTTCCAACTCTGTACATACCTATGATGTTCTTGAAAGGTTATATTCAGGTAAGACGCATCCTCCTCTTTGTTGTGTTTTTGTAGCTGGCAGTCAATAATGTCACGTCTGGCACTGTAGAGTTATTCTTTGAAATCCAGCCTACAGTAGTAGAAGAAATCAATCATGTATCCCAGTGCAATAACCCATTCCTTGCCTGCAAAACATTTCCTTTTCTCTACAAACATGCCATAATCAGCATAATGGCTGCGCGTTCACCCCGTTTCTAAGTAAATGTTTTATTCCAGTAATTCTCAGCCCACAGAAACGCAAGTGTTTCAGAACACAACTCAATGCTTCATAGAAACAATAAATCTTTCTCTGTCTTTTCTTTTGCCAGTATTCTCCTCAGCATGTTTTTGATCAGACCTAACTCACAGCACTTTTATGATTTTTTTCCTGAACTGGTTTATTTCCGCTGTAATTAAGCTTTTTTCCTCTTTGAGGTTCTAAGACTCCCACCATTCAGTAAAATTGATGGTATCCACACTTCTTGAGACTGATATTGATCTCAAGGATTTCCAGTTATTTTCCAGATGTTTTTTACCAAATTGCTACCTAATCGGGCTGTTTTTATATTCAACTAAATATTTTCTTTAAAGGGAGCCACTTCAACAAGAAGCATTGGCAGGTATTTCACAATTTCTATTTTTGTCTGTAATCTGTGCTGTGTTAGTCAAAATAATAAAACAATGACTCCCTTATAGCAGCAGACCTGAGGTGTCTACAAAGGCAAAAGTTTAGACACATTCTCTTAGGAGTTTTCATTTCTTGGCAACCAGTACATTTCACACTCTGGGCCTGACTTATATGAGATTTCAAGACTCTCAGAAGGTTGCAGAAGGAGGTTATCATTTAATAGGTGTCCAAACAACATCCTCAAGATTTGCACATAAAAAACGTGATAAAATTTTATATCTTGGCCCCTCCTCAAGGTCTGTGGATCCATGCAGGGACTAGAGTCGTTCACAGACAAGCACATAGAAGGAATATTTTAGGATATTGGTAAAGGGACCCGGTGATTTTCCTAAGTCTCATTCCATAAACTTCTACTGCAGAAGAGGATGATTAGTCTAAGGATCATATCCTCTAAACAGACTGATCACTTTTAAAGGATAAATCAGCTGGGCCTGTGGTATAGGTGTAAGAACAAAGGCAACCTCACAAAAGCAAAAAGTGTATCTTTCCCTTCTGCTGAGTTCTGCTTTCCCCCCCTCACACCCCAAGAGCAATATTTATATCAAACACAGTTTTCTTCAGACAACATTTTCAATAAACAATGTACCTATGATTGAAATGAATACTTAACCCATCATATCTTCCATCATTCTAGGTTCCTCCTTTTGAAAGACCTGGTAGAGACCTCACTAGATCTCAATACAAATAAACCTGGTAGACGAACAACATGTTGTAAGGCCTTACTATGTGATTTGTAAGACTTCAGATGTCAGGACACATTCTCTGATGCTTTCAGCAGCTAAAGTTCTCAACTGGTGGCATTACAGCTAGCAAAACAATATTGAACAGAACAACCACTCCAGATAACTGATCAAAATCACATTTATTGCTGTACCTTTGTGTTCTAATGGTTAAAACCTGCTGTGATCACCAGTTACCAGTTTCTGAAATCAGACAGTTATCGGTTATCAGCAGCTCAGCATCGCTCATTCTGCACCTGCGTCCCTTCCTAAACATACTACAGTAAAAGGAATTACTTTTCAGCTTGGTCTAACCGGACAATTTATCTAAGATTCAGACTTCAAAAAACACTGAACCAACGTCAAATTCTGTTAAGATGGGAGGCTGAAGAACAAACAAAGGCTTCAGACTCACCAAGTCCTCCTGGGTCTTATGGGAGGGCGATCATCACTGATGACCTGCAAGACACAAGCCTACTTCAACCACATCAACCCTTCATTTTATTGCTGTCTATGGAGCTAAAACCTACTGGTGGATCCAATGAAGTAATTGCCCCTCCAAAGATTGTTTAAGCTTAGCTTTGACTACAGAAAGGTGAAGGATTACAACTCATCATCTGCAACTGTGTCATTTTCCAGTGCAGCACAAACCCCTGGGGCCAGGAGTTCTGCCTCAGATCCAATCTCTTCTCAAATTCCTGCCACCACTGCCCACCCCAGTTGTGACTCTTCCCCTGCTTCAGTGACTAGACATGACTGCTATCCTGCCCAAATCCTGCCACGTTCCCGTATCACTTTGCTTCTCATGCTCTCACTCATTTCTTTTTCCTTCAATACCTTTTGCCACGTTGCCTTTAGCCACACTGTTTTGGCCTTCAGGGAGCCCTTCAGTCAGAACAGAATTTACTGGTTTTGTGAGTATTAATCAGGGAAAAATTTGACCTTGGAATACTTGCACACAAAAGGATCTGCTCTGCAGCATTAAGGTTTAAGAGCTTTCTTCTGACTCCCGTAAAAATTGAAATCAAGATGCACAATCTTGTTTGTTACCAAACAACTATCTTTCTGGAATCCAGTATCTTAACCATGAACACACATGGGGAAAAGCCTAAATTCCAGTGTTATCCCAATTACTTGTGATTATTAATCACAGATCAGCTTTTGAGATTCAGCCTTGCCGAAAGCTACAGACAAGCCTTCATCTGAATCTGACTGAGCAGCTGAGAGTAGAGCTGGGTGGGAGGCAGCTAAAATGGCTGCTGCCTTGCTCATCTCTCAGCCTGAGAAAGTGGCACAGTCCTCTGATGCTTTCTGGCAAGTGTCATGTTGGACAGCTTAAAAACTCTACTTAAAAGCTTTATTTAGTTGTACTTTTACTACCTTAAAACTGGCATGACTTTTTATTAATCTGGTGTGATGTTTACAAGACTATTCTAGCAGGTTAGTTAACAGTGTGGAAGTATGTTACAGCAGTATTTTCCCACGTATTTCTTATTTTATACCTTAGGCTATAATTCTAGTTTTATTATTAAGAGCTATTCCCCTTCAAAATAAGAAAATCAAAATTTGTATATCGATGTTTAAGATGTTCCAACACTTAAACCACAGAGTTGAACTGAAATGTAATAGTAATAAAGCTGACTCCTTCACACAACGAAACAGGATCTACGGGACAACGTGAATTAGAAGCGATCCGTTGTGTGGGAAGAGATGTATTTTAAATGACGACTGCCCTCAAGTTTCTGCATCCAAAGCTTCTTTTAAATAGTGTGAACAGGAAGCTATTCTCTTGTTTGAACCACCTTCAGAGGCTTGAAACAGTTTTCTAATCCAACCAAGCTCTTTCAGGTGTTACACAAAAGCAGGACTCCCTGCTCTAATCAGAGCATGCAGGACATGGGCCCCGAGAGCACTGGCAGAGGGGCTCAGACCCACGCTCAAGCCCTCAGCCCCTCAGGTTATAAGAGAGTTCCCTAACTATGGGCCTATGGGCTTTTATAGCAGTTTCTTCTCCAGCTGCACTTCCACTTTTACATACCTAAGTAAATGATCAAGAACTCAAATCTGTGTCTACCAAATCCCAAAACTGGACTGTAGTGTCAGATTCTGGATTTGACCAGGAACTGTACCCTGGAGCCAAGAAACTTTTCCAGCTGTAAGTTTTGTTGAAACTGGTACACTTCCATCAAAAAGTTTAAGTTTTGAGAAATTGGCAGTTTTTGATATTAAAGTGACTTTCTCAGAAAAATTCCCAATAAGCTCGAGCTCTAATTCCGAATAATACAGCCAAGCTTTCCAAAAGACCACAAGGATTCTTCTGCTTAATCAACTGCTAATTGCTACTTAAAAGGAACAATACATGCTTAAAATCAAGAACTTGATGGAAATATTGGAACAGTGTAGATGATGCTGACATGCCTCAAAATTATGAGAACTTGACAATGTTCTCAACACAGGGATAAGAAAGACTAGAGTAAATCACTAGAAACTAAACTGGGACAAGAAAAAAATTGAAAGATAAACATTTTCAATGGCATGGACATCTGAATATTTTGTAGTTATGCCAATTCTCTGTGTCCACAAAAATTAAATTAAAAATGCATAATATATTGTTTTTAACTGTTTTCAGATATCTCAAGAGGAGAGAAAATGGCAAGGGTAATGTGACAAAGCTGCAGCCTAAAATAAATTTTCACGGCCTAGAGAGCCATGAAAGAGGGGCAAATACTAGATAATAATTTGGTTCACTGAAAGAGCTCATTATCTTTTCATTTTGCTAATCAAAGACTCCCCTATCTCTACTAAATTATAAGGGATAGCATATAAAATGCCTGTGCTATACCATACATGACTAATGGTAGATTCTTAAAGCAATCTTTAGGCACCCCAATGGGGCTTGATTTTTATGGGTACTGCACACCTCACATTAGTCGCCCTGTGAGGTGTAGGCTCTCAGCTACAGTAAACCCCTGTTCACGATTTTACCTACTGTATTTCCCAGGATCAAAACCTCATCTATGCAGACCTCAATACTCTCCCCCTAGTATGTCATCAAGAATGTGTTGTATTTTCCTCTGAAACACCTCAGGTGCCAAACACAACCTAAATTGTAGTTTGAGGAAGCTGTCTCAGAGGGGATGTTGAATGTGTGCAAACACGTGCTCTGTTTTTGTAAGGGCACCAGCCAGATCCCTGCTGATGCATCAAGTGCAAGAAAGTATTTGGCACCAGCCCCTAGCCCCAGAATTTATCCCCTTGTAAGTAGTGGAAAAATGTTCCATTTTTAGTTATTCAGTTATATTGGGCCTATACATAAATGAAGCATTCTGTCTGTCTTGTTGTGCAAAGACCAGTAAGTCTATCCACTTGGCTGGTGCTTCTAGGCATGGTGAGGCCCAGAAGCCTGCAACTTTCCTACTTATATTTTACCCACTATTAAAAATGGAGTGGTATTTGCCTATGAGAATGAATCTCAGGACAGGTGGGGGTGTCTGCATTTCAAGTGCGGGCCCCGATCATTGCTCTGTGAATAAACCCAGCCCGCTCTCTGCAGCTCCTCAGCAGTCTCCTACAGTTGCAGTGAGTTTCAACTGTAGGGGTGTTTTCAAGTGTCCATTCCGTAACTTAAGACTCATCTCCCATTTTACACTTAAAATCTTTTATTATTTGGGAATCACTCAGAGGCAAAGTACCTGACGAAAGTTTAGTTAACTAGTTTTATGCAACAGAGGCCTTACTACTAGAGAGTCATTTCCACTCCTTTAAATAACACTTTCTGCACTTTCTGAAAGGTACAGTTTGTCTCAAGGAGAAACCCAGTGACAACAGGCACTCAAACACCTTAATCTTAGTCCTTGGACCAAACAGCATGGACAACGTACTGGACTGTGCAGTGGCTCCCACAATGGAAACCGAAATGTAGGGGGGAAAAGATGGCGAATGCCTGAATTTTGTCTTGATATGGAAGCAGAATAAAGTCGTGGGAGCTGGGAAGCAAACTGGGTTTATTAACATAAAAGATGAGTAGGAAGAAGTTTGTTGTAATTGATTGGGGGGGGGGGGGGGGCGTCCCCCCAA
>NW_008794431.1:1751196-1753810 GCF_000699145.1 Aptenodytes forsteri | reverse complement strand
TTTTTTAAATTTGGGGGGGGGGGGGGGGTGTCAGTCCCCCCAGAAATGTGTAAAACTGAAGGATGAAGGAAGTAAAAAAACCAGGATCAAAGACAGCAGAGAGTACCACGAGGGAAATAATGAAGCCCTCAAGGCAGAAAAAGAAAGAAAAAGTACAGACTGAAAGAACGTGTTTCCTACAAAAGAGCGAGGCAAGAGCACAGTGCAGTCAAAGCTAACAGGAAAGACTAAGAGTTCTCAGACAGGACTGAGAGCCAGAGAGGTTAAAGGAAGAAATGTGCCATGGCCAGACCTCACTGTTCAATTCCAGCTTTAACACTCACGCTGGTATCTTTGGCAGCATTGTCAATTATATTTTAGTCATGCCTAGAGGCCCCAACCATCCTGAAGCCCTTTTGCATTCATCTAATACATTTTAGAAAAATGTTTATACATATATTTGTACTTTAAAACTGGAATCTAATTAGACTAAAATGTTTAACTAATTTCCAGTAAAAACAAAATATATATGTCTCAATACATTGGGGTTTTTCCTAAGTGCCGAGAATCTTCTCGCATTCAGACATCTCTATAATGAACTTTAAAAGATTAAAAGGCTACTTCGTAAATGCTTGGAACAAATATAAGCAGAGGGGAGACAATTTCCTTTTTATTTAAAACAACGCAGTAAAGCGTGAGGCCTTCCAAATAATAAAAGAATGTTTATGGCCTCCCTTCTTCTTCCCATAACAATCTTGATGTTAAGTAAGAAAAACTTTAGCGTGTCACAGGCACATTTCTCTTCAGTATCTCATGCCGAAGAGCCCCAGAAACATAGTACTGACAGTACAAGTACTGACATGTTAGGGGCCTTCTGACAGAAAGGTTGAAACAGCTGTTGTATTGGGCAACACAAAGAAGCAAGATTTAGGATATCTGGAAATATACTGTGATGTAAATAACAAAGTACATAAGAATTAGGAAACCAAAAATTTGACCTCGCTCAGCTCCCTCCAAGTCACGCTGAAGTGAGGAAGAACATGTTTTCACTCACAGAAAACAAGCTACTCCAGCAGACGCAACCCCGAGCAGGTTTCCATTGAAAACAATGACTTAATAGAAGATGAAAAAGCATGGAAAGTGGAAGCGTCTCCCCTCTTTCCAGACATCATCTAGATTTATTATGTGGAGTGGCCGTCACGGGTTCTTAGCACCAGAATAGCAGAAAGCTGCTGATTAAAGAGGAAAACTGAAAGAGGTACCTTTCCTTCACTTACCCACTACAGAGCAAAGAGGATCACATGCTCAAAATCTAGCTTTTCCCCATCTCCACAACATAATGCAGGTCACCTGTAGCATTCAAAGTAAAACAAATTAATTATGATGAACTAGGCCAGATGATAATAAAAAAGCAGGAATTAAATATCTCCTATCATCAATCTTAAATCTTCTTAAAAATTGAGACACATTAACAAGCAGGTCGTTATTTTGGCAAAATTATTCTAAATTATTATCCCATGCATATTAAGGGTAACTCTGGGCATGCCTGAACTACAGATAATGATTTAAGCTTTGCAGTCAGCTGAGTAGACCTTACCGCAGGCCTACACTAGAAAGACTAGAATAACTTACCTCTTCTGCTTAAGCACCCTTAACCTTTGTAGTGTAACTCTACCCAAAAAGTAGAATACATAGTGGTAAAATTATCTGCGATTCATTACTATGCTAGTTTTTAACCTTTGTAGTGTAACTCTACCCAAAAAGTAGAATATGTAGTGGTAAAATCTGCGATTCATTACTACGCTATGGTTTTCACTCCCGTTGCCCCATCAGCATTACACTTTTGCTCACAGGATGTGATCTGCATGTTCATTTTCACTGATAGAAATCAAGCTCTAACTGATGAGGAAATGAAGACAGTATGAGTGACCTTTTCATTAAGACACATTTTCATGAGTAAATGCATGGATCTATGGAAAAATGCAGCCTTCCTTCACAGTGGATGTGGCTAGTCAGCCGTACTGCAACTTTGATCACCTTTCTCTTACTTCATCTACCACCTTCCCTCCCCTCCCCCCCAGATTAAATTGCATCCAATGAAGTTTAAAAAAATCAGTTGCCAAACCACCCCTTTTCTCACTTTCATCTCTGTGTACAAGGTCTTATACCCATGTTCAAATGAAATTATTTGGTAGCAGTCTAACTGAGGAACAAACCATGGTAGTGTTTTCCCGTTTTCAGCTAGTGTAGCTAACAGCTTTATTAAGCAGTTTCTAATGTATTTTATAGATTAAAAAAAAATCAAAAAATACAACTGACATCAAGGAATGGAAATATCATATGGATAAGATTTGGCCTCTGTGATGTATTTGAGATTAAAAATCACCATGCATGTGTCATTTAAATGTGACTAGTACTCTTTAGGTTGGAAAGAAGTTTCCCTAGGAATAGCCAATGGGAGAAGGGAAAAAATGAACCCTGGCCAACAAAAAATTGGCTTTCTTAAGAAGTACTAATAAGAAATCTGATGAGATGGGCATTTCTCTGCCCAACTGGGTAAATATGAAGTATTTCCACCATTAATTTTTTCATACAGTAAATCACTAAAACATAAACCAGTATCAGAAAAATAGTC
>NW_008794431.1:1716807-1751160 GCF_000699145.1 Aptenodytes forsteri | reverse complement strand
ACAGTTGGTAAAAATAACTTAATAATTATACCTCTTACAAATATGTTTATGTTCTAGTTCAGAACTATTTTTAAAATGCTCCAGAAAGGCAAACAGCCATACAAACAATTTGTTGCATGAAGTGCCAACTGAAACAAGCATGTAATAACGTTGTGAAATTACATTATCTGACACATTTCAAAAGCTTATTCAGGTGCTTATTTAAGCCCATAAAACCTGTAGGGAAATAAAGACAGGATGACATTTCAGTCAGCTTACCATAACATTTTTCTAATGAAATTGCATAGCAACATATTAATGCTGAAAAAAAATGTCAGCAGTAAAAACAAATACCAGTAAGCTAAATGCTTCTGTGGAAAAAAAAAAAAATGCAGCTACTAATAAGGTAACATCAGCACATTACAAAGGCATGACAGTCTTAAAAGCAGTTTACAGCATCAAATACATGCAGTCAAAATATCATAAAGCATCTTAACTGCACTCTAAAATGAGGAAACAAGGCAGTTTATAGCACATGCTGTGTGGAATCTGCGTCTCAGATCGTTCTGCCAATACATACAATTTGGAGGAAACCACGAAACTTTTCATTATTCTATGAACAAGCAGACAACAAGAATATCTCAGTGTCAGAGCTTTTCATAGACTATATAAATATTCCTCAACACATCTTAACTTAGTCATCAATTCACACGCTGGAACGAGACACGCCATTCTGTCCAGCATGATTTCTGGTCTGAAAAACAAGCTAGAAAGCAAGAATTGGTTGCTAAAAAAGGTCTTGATCGTACCTAACTGAAATTCTTTCAGTGACAGAAATATCATGACAAAGTATCCCTTTCCCCATGACCCAATTCATCTGCAATTCAGATGAGACTACACATGGAAAGGGATGCTTGAGGCGAGATCAGCCGGGTGATCAGAGAGAGAAGCCTGTAGGAGTATGCTGTGTGAATTTAAATGAAAAAAATGTTATGATTCTTAAGATCACAAGGGGAATAGAAAAGACAATGCTATTCAAAATGCATAAAGTACCAAATCATGAAGTTTTAGTCATCTGTTTTCCATAGTTTAGTAAGTCATCCATATATTCTTTTCACACCCAAAAGTGCCACTGAAGTTACACCAAAAGGATTGTCAGATCAAGATCTAGATGCTAAATGATTCACAGTTGGAAAAATACGAGTACAATAAGCACTTAACCATCTGAAATTTTATTCTTCCATGCTCTTTCAAACATGCAACACACTTTTCCAAATCTACTTCCCAAACCATTCTTTACCCATTATACTATTTCCCAGGAGAAGCATCTGTTGCCTTGACTAAGGAAAAAAATAAGACTGCAAAGAAACCAGCGAGAGATGAAAGATAACCATCTTTGATGGTTACGTCCCTGGACACATATGAATAGCAATACGATCTCCTTGATGCAGTTGTTCTCTCCATGGTCTTCATAGTCACCTTTAGTTCATTTTTGTATCTCACTTGTATTACGTTTCAGCAGTGTCTGCTCCTTAAACTCAGCACACATGGATTAGCACCACTTATGTGGAGCTCACAGCAGTACTGACGTCTTAGGTTGCAGGTTGCCTAGCTCTAAAGGAAACTCTTTACCTGAAAAACGTAGGGCATTTCTGAATACATAATCATAATGTTTTCATCTACACTATTCCTTCAAGAGAGGCACGTGATACAACCATACTAGTGAAAAGCATTTTCATATATTCTTATAAACACCTGTTTGTTCTTGATCAAGAGTTTCAAATATTTTCCATTTAGAGCAAAAGAGTATTTTTACTTGTTAACAACAATGGAAACACAGTGTGTAGGAAGTATTTTATTTTCATTCTATTAATCAATTATCACAAGCAATGGTGTGTCAAGCACAAGACTAGAAGATGAATTCTGACTCTCGCAAACTGAGTATATTTGAGGAAAGAAATAGAAGAAACAAATTTTCCTCATTCTATTACATGCAGAAAAAGACAAACATGAGCTTCTCACTAGAGTTTAACAAGACTTTACAACAAAATCAGCTTCAGAAAGTCCTGCCCACATATGTTCATTCCCAGCCACACACTGCAGTTAGTTACCTCAGCTGTGCCTATTTAGACTGATGGAATCTGCCCTTAAACTAACATTTTGAATAAAGGGACAGAAGGCATATTTAACCTGGTTAACAGCTCAGGCCCACAGAGCAGATGAAGAGGCACATCCAACGAGATGGCAAACCGCTACACAGGAATGTACATGTGGCTGAGGGTAAAGGCAGGGAAGAGAAACTCTTAAACCAGCGTCACAAATAGTTACTGTCCTGTTATTTCACTGACAAACTGTAAGAACCACAGTGTCTAAAAACCCACTTTCATAAAGAATGGTCCTTCTTGCAGTGGATGAATTACAGAAGGGAAGTGCACACCCACCTCTGTCAAGGACTGTGTTATTGATTATTTAACAGTATGGTCACTCCGGACCTGCTGACTGAAGAAAGTCTACCCATGCTACTCTAAACCCTAAACAAACCGAAACACTAAAAAACAGAAGCTGAAGTCCATCTTTGCATGATTGTATTAACACAAGTCATGTACTAAATCACTCTCTCCAAGTGGCATTTGTTGAACGGCTTGAACAGGACACCATTCAGCAACAAACTAAAACAGCTAAGGCTTGAAGGCCCACAAGTCAGTTTGAATCCTATCTGGATCTAAATCTGTCCCCGTGGAAGGCAGTGGACGACAGACTGAATGAAGACAGTCTTCAGATCAAAACACAGGAGTCGGTGAGTCCCCATCCTACACTATTGTCTTGCCTTGGCCGTGATACAGTAGAGATTAATTGAGATAGGAATGAGGAGAACAGAGGAAAGAGGATATCTGAACAAAGAATAAAGGGAAAAAAAAAACCTTCCTGCTCTGGAGGCATATAGAGAAGGATTTGCATTTGGATATAAATGGTGATGACCAAATAGGTAACTGTGGTAGTTATGGTATTAGACAAAAACACAAATGTCTCATACAGATAGCAGAGCTAAGCCCCAAATGTTCTGTTTATAATACTTCTAAGGACCTAAAGGTCTTAATTACAATACACCTGAAATGATATGCAACCCCTAGAGAAAAAGTCACACCTCTTAATGGAAAAAAACGCTTTGCTTTCTGCCAGCCCTCATGACATCAGTGTTAAAGTGAACAAGTACCAGCCTGTGCCACCTCTCCTTGGCAGCCATTTGTGTTCTCACACTCCCTCGGATAGAAGTGATGACATGACAACTAAATCTGAGTTATGGGGCAATTCAGCAAGAATACCAGGTTCTTTGAAAAAAGCATGTAATGTGGCAAGTAGATCTTGATTTTTTCCAAGCCCCCATCTCAAGCTCACTAGCTTTGGTTAAGCTTAATTGCAATAAATAAAAACTCTGAAAATGGAGAAATTTAGTAAAGAGCTCCAAAGGATTCTCATTTAATATTATTTTTCTAAAGTGAACATTCAACATGTCTTCAGAAGGAAAACGGAGGATTTAAATGCTATACAAAAATCATACTTTGTGAAAACATTTAATGCTCATTAGAGCATTGCTTACTCTTGTACCTTTCAAAAGACATCAAGAATGAACGAATGTCATGATTTACCTTCTCAAAATCTGCTCTGACTACTAACAAATCTCTAAACGGCCATGACCATTCCCTATTCAAGGGAACTTTAGCAAACAGACTGTAGAATTCTATAAAAATTCAAATAAAATATTAATTGTAAATTCAGGAAGGTCCTTAGTTAAAAGAGAACAGATGTATAGCTAAATGGAATTACAGATGTAGTACTGCCAAAAATTCCTTACCTCTCATCCACTTCTCTACCCACACGAAAATGTATCATGTTTGCAGAGGAAAAAAAATTACAGATATTATCAGACCTCTTTTTTTTTACACTTGGAAGGAAGGCGTATGCAAGCCTGCATCTGTATTATTGTTTTGGCTTGCAGCAGTATCATGGTTTGCAAGTGAATCCCCTTATCATCCACACTTGCATACTTTGGTTCATTTTTTTAGAGCACTTTTGGTGAGCTTGAGCTAGCTTCCCTTCTAATGAAACCAAACTAGAAGCCCCACTGTGGAAGCAGTACCACACGCGTGCCCGACACGACTAGGGACACAAGGGTACAAACCAAAGACTTGTTCTTTGGGAAGCTTCAGACCACAAGAGGGTTAAGGAAACGTTTTCTTGGGGACAAAGCTAAACTCTCAAAATCACATGTCAGGTAAATGCAGAGGCCTCAGCATCAATTCTTTCAATGAACTTAACCACTCCTCTTGCACCAAATTACTTGCTAATGTAGACATGGCTGGACCCACCCATATCTGTGGAGAGCCAGCTAGGGTTTGAAGCTTCCCTACTTCTGACGGTAGGTCCCACGAACAACAAAAGAGTTGTCAGATCTGCTGTCTATTTATCAGAGCTTTTAATGGAGGATAAGAGGGAGCTAGCAAAGGAAGAGA
Organism: Aptenodytes forsteri; assembly: GCF_000699145.1. NCBI lineage: Eukaryota > Metazoa > Chordata > Aves > Sphenisciformes > Spheniscidae > Aptenodytes > Aptenodytes forsteri. The sequence goes on along the minus strand of NW_008794431.1, from coordinate 1,746,670 downwards.
AGAAAAAAAACCAAACCGTAAAATGATTGTACCATTTTAACAGAATGCATGATTAGATGTTGCAAATTAATGTTCTACTTCTATTTCAGGAAAGTGTCCAGTTAGGACACAGGAAGCACTAGAAAAAGATTGATTTCTATACGCTTACTGTTTCACACAGCTTCTTTGGGAAATGATTTAGCATAGTTTATAGATTGACTAAATCCCCACTGGAGTAGTAAGGCTGTTTCAAGGTGCAAATAACGTTTCTTTCCTAGCAAAGTGAAAATAAAGTATGTACATATGTATTCAACTTTCACATTATTTGGCTATCATATGGCTTCATGACAGTTGCAGACCACATGAACCATGTCCAGTCTCGGTCCTTTGCCGAATACATTGCAATGAAAGTGGAAACTTGTTTTCTTTTCTTCCGATCATAAAGCCAACATTTGTCTTCTTACAAAAGTAAACTTTTTTAATTGCTAAATACCATTTTCAAGAGTCATTTCAGTGCTTGAGAGTTTATGCGATAGCACTAATGACTTTAGTTAGAATTTCCCACGGGTGATTCAAACACAATTTACCCTTAGGAAACCAAAGGGGAAAAACAGTAATTAAATGTCAAGCACCAGAAATAAATATTTGCTGAAGTCAAGGAAAAGCAATTCCATGGTAACAAAATTTATTACATAAAAAGTCAATGAAGGCTTCAACGATACCCTTGTTTGAAAAAAACTTTTCTCCTAACATAAAGCCACCAGATTAAGTAGAATTCTCTCAGAGTAATTCATTGCTCAAACTACACCAGGATCAAAATCTGATAAAAGTAACACAGAAAATTACATTAAGTCTCAGTCCCACACTGGTGACACACAAAGCAGACACCTAATGACATACCTTTTCCTCAGTGATTTCAGTTCTACTCTTTCCCCAGAAGGATCACAATTCCAGCCGGAAGCTCTGTCTGAATCTATAATCGAGATTACGAGACTGTAGCTAAAAGCTGGAAATACAAAACTCATGGAAGTAATCTCTCAGAGGTTTTCTAAGAGCACACACCCAGTATGTTAATTATAAGAAACAATAAAAGGCAAAAACTGACATCTCCACTATCCTCTTATTCCCATAGCCTTGTTAAAGCATCTGAGGAGAACATGCCTATGTAAAGGTTTAAGCAATGGTAAAACTCCCAGTAAAATTCCCATTATTTTCTAGAACATGAGAGTATCCCATTTGTAGACTCCATTTTCTCATTTAACAAAATCATTTCCCTTCTGCAGATATCAAGACTATCTAGAACGAGCTTAGTTATAGCATTCCAGTGGTAGAGATATTAAAACATTCAAAACTTAAGCCACAAGCCAACTGGCAGAGAAACTTTAAATGATAACATTGACCTCACATCACAATCTGAAAAAAAGTAACGCAGTGCACTCTTTGAATCATTAGACCAAATCTACAGTAAACTGGGACTTAAGGAGATTTGTTCATAGCACGCTTATGTATAATGTCCTAATCTTATTTATTCCAGAACCTGGAACTTTCAGTAAAATACCCATTTTTTCCAGTTGTACTTTCTTTGGTTTTCTTCTGAAAATTCTTGCTGCTGCATATGTTTTTGCTGATACCATTCAGACATGAGCACATCATGATTTAAGGGTGATTCCCCCTCTAATTTTTTTTCCACCTACAATTTCAGGTTAAAGTTTTAGTTGTTTCACCCTCTTGCCACTGAGCGCACATTTACAGAGACCCTGATGCTTTAAAAACAACTGGACCATTTGTGCGTTAGCATAGAAACATACGAAACCAAAGCCAGCCTTCATGCTCTTTGAAAGGTATATTCTAAAATCCAGTGTTTTTAACAACAAAATTTATCACTCATAAAAAAACATGGAATAATATCACAGACATTTAAATTCCAATGTTGCTATGTAGAGGAAAGTTTCAGTGTTTTCCTATTATATTTCCAGTCATAGAAAACCTACATTTTAATTCCAAGCTGACTAAGAACCCAAAACAAACTCAGACTGGTAATAAGCCTTTTTCTCTTAGCCAATAATATCTTAACCAAACTTTCCATTTCCTTTGTTTACAAAGTTCCTTCTAACTCCCATGTTACATTCAGCACGGATTCTGAGAGCACCATTCATCTAGAAAATTACTGCTAAATGGGATAGGAAAATGTTATGATGTGCAACAGCACTGTCACTGACCACCGGTCCCCACGCTTTCTTCTCTGTTGTATGTACACAAGTGACAGAACTGATTCTGAAGAGATGTGGGTCTGCAAATCCACCTCATTTTGACCTTTTCTTTGTTGTTTTTCTCCGTAAACACCTAAATTTTGTCCTCCTTCAGGCATGCTGGAAAGCAGTCTTTAAAAAAACTAATACAAAATAACATGTGTTTGTGAAAAGTGCTAGAACAGTGAAAATGCCAAAAGACAACAAGAGTTTATCCCCAGAGAAGGTTCTGCAGTGAAGCCTCAACTGCCAATAAATCTCAGTCCTTATCTGAAGGAGCTGCCCTGGAGGCACAAGTGGATAGTTGTCTCCATGCCCATTCATTCCTTGTTAAAGCTGCCAATTTTGCCTCTTTACACAAAGGACCACAAATCTAGTATTTGCTAGGGTTTTTTAATTCAGCTATGCAACTCAGCTATGTAAAGCAGCAGAAAAATTCAATACACATTCCAGATTAAAAGCGCAAAACCAAAACCTAAATCCAAACCATTTTCTTTTTACAGAGTACAGGATATGTATGGCGCACTTTTATTCTTACCACTCCAAACAATACACACTGCAAGACACTCACCAGTGATCACTGGATGTAAAAGCTGTCTGTATCAAGTATTAGGACAATTACGGAGGCAAATCACGTAGCCTGGACCTGCTAGCCATGGCTTTTGCACAGATGTCAAATCTGCCTATTTATAATGGGCACAAACCATTAAAAAGTGAGACAAATTCCACAGAGCTATTTGGCTTCTTGTGCACTGCAACAGACATACCAGATTTCAAGTATAAAACTTGCTGTTTGGAAGATTTTTTTTTTTAACTGCCAAAACGCTACCATCTGTTCTAGGCTTACTGAGAAAGACGGGAAGGGCTGTTGCAGCCAGCAATACCAGTTTATTTGGGAAATCAGTGGGAAAATTTGAATTGTACATCTGAGACCTGTCCAACCTGCCCTAGCTTTGGTCCCCTGGTCCGTATGTCTGAACATTGGTGCCATGTCCAAAGATGACACTCCTTGTGAAACCCTGTCTCGAGTTTCCTCTCGGTGCAAGGAAGCACCACTTCTCACATGGCCTATAGGGCTTCTTGCAGGTTTGAAACCTACTGCAAGAAGTTTTGGTTTTGTTAGAAACTATTAGAAATTGAAAGCTGGAAGGAAAAAAGAATTGCCGCACGCCCCTGGCCTGGTCACACAACTAGGAGTCCTAAGAGCTTTAAAGAAAATCAAGGTCATGACTGTGATCCTTTTAGGAGAGACTGGCAGCACATCTTTTTTAGCTCACCACCAGCCTAAACTTAAAACACTCCAGCCAGCCCTGCAGAAAACAGAAGTGAAGTTAATCAACTTCATGTGAAAGAGAAACAGGAAAAGCCATGGGTGTCCCAGGGAGGCAGTGCCTCTTCAAGCTTAGAAACACTTCTTTGACACGTTCTGACCCGCTGTATCCTATTTTGGAGTTTTGGCACAAGGTACAATCTAACCCTGAGTGGCAGAAGGATAAATGTGGTTATAAAAATCAGACAGGATGAGACCTAAGCGAGGGGACAGGGTATGCCGCAGCTGAATAAAACCGAATTCTTGCACTTTGAATAGTTGAGGCTGGTAGCTGTCAAAAATGAGATACCGAACTAGATGGAATTAACCTGCCATCGTGGTAGTCCTGACTTTCTTATATTTCTGAAAGGAAAGGCATGTTGTATTTCTTTCTATAAATCCTAAATGCTATTTCAAATATTAGGCCTTTTCCTGTAGATAAGAGAGTAAGTGTTAAAAAGTGTAGCTGTCTCTAAATAAAAAGCTAAAAATTGAAGGAAATATCTTTGCCAAAATATAATAGCAACCTTTGAACTCTTTCTTTAATTTCATATCTGGCTTCTGTTTAATCAAAACAATCTCTTCCCTCCATTAAAAGCCACTTTGGCTTAGATCTCTAGAAAACGCAAAGCACGAGGCCAGAGCTGGAGCTGTTACTTGAAAAAAGTGCCATTTTATGAACATAGGGGCTACATTGTCACCACAGTATGGCATTCGTCATATTAAATTTCATTAATCTGTGAGGTAATAAAACCCTATATGCTGCCTTTTGCTCAGGAATTAAGAGTCTTCATGCCAAACCGTAGAGCTTTTTCTGTCTTTCAAAAAGTAGCAACCCAGCAGCATGATTACCTCTTTGAAATAAGCAACAAACTAATATGGCTTTATGGCACTAACTACAGCCTGTTTTGAAAGATTTTTCACAGAGGGCACAGATTTTTATAGAGGTATTGGTTAGTGATGCTTTAGAGGGGAATTAATGAGTAATCATTCACTTACCAAAAGCAGGACGTAAGGTGGTGTTTTAATTCCTTCCACACAGGCAATACTTGCACCCAGAGCAAGACTCTGTGGTTGTCAATGGGATCAGCTTGTTCCCATTTTTCACAAGTGTTTTGGGGGGCTGGAGGGGGAAACCTTTAAGGTGATCACAGGAAGAAAGAGGAAAGCATATACATAGTGCAGGGGTAGGCAGTGCCAACATCCAGAAACACTTCAGATTTCATTAGCACTGCTTGCTGTTCCTACGGTTTCAGGGCTTCACACCTGAGCTAAACAGAGAGACACGGAGTCCTCTAATGCCTAGAAAAAAGAAAAAGCATTACTATAGTATATAATTTTACCTTCAGAGAAATGCCAGATTTTCGTATCTTTTTCATACCACATTTTCACGCTTTTGTTTAGGGTTATGGTGAATAAACATTTCTGACTTTGGAGACATTTCACCCTGAACAAAGTTCACCATGTTTTTAAAGGATATCATTAAGAAACTTATCCTGGGATCTGCGCTATGCAAGCAAGGAGCTTCAGTTTAGCTTCACTAAAATTCAGAGGTTTTAGTGAAGTTCCCTGAAGCAGCTGCAATCTGCCCCCGCTTTGTAAGCTGAAGGACCTATAATTTATACTTGAAACATTTCACTTCTTATGGGTGCACTCACTCTAGAATGTCAAATGCATCTTTTTAATGAAAACTCCAACGGTGGAGCACTGAGCTGAGTTACATTGTGGTTTAAGGCTACAATAATCTTTTGCCTTGATAGGATCAGTAACCAGAACTAAATAATAAACACTGTGCATGAAAAATAAGTGTCCATTTCAGGAGTCATTTTTACAGCCCAAGGCAATATTTTGACATGTTTGTATTCTGCTCTAGAATTTCTTGTTCTGTTTCAGTTTTTCTTTCTTTTGTTCCGTTCTTGGAGCAAAATTCCATGTGGATGTACTCTGGTCTTTCTTGAGGGAAGCAAATATATTTTTAATTAATTTAGCAAATTATTCACGTTGCTGGGGCAGAAATAACCTCTGTACTAATACCAAGTTCAGTAGCCCTTTCACGGCAGCTGTTAACACCTCTTCTCACTGCCAGAAACTTCCGGATGGCAACTTGGAACAGACTCTTTCAATTTCACAGCGAGATAAGCATTCTAATTCTTTCTCTGTTGGAGCAAGATGACAGTATTTTAGCCCAGGGGAAAAAAAAGAAGAAGAAAAAAAAAAAGAAAAAAAGACAAATATCAAAATTATGAAGTGAAAAACTCTTAACTGAAAACCAATACATTCCTTTTCTAAAACCAAGGATGAAAATTAAGTTGAATGAGAGCCCACAGGGTAAAAGGAAACAGACAAAACCATGGGAGAAAATCAGGGTAGAGAAGGAGCAAGGGTGTGAGTAAGCACCAGGAGCTGAGGGAATCAATAAGAAGGTTATGATCCAGGGGGAGACATCTATACAAATCTATACAAATCATATGCCATAATTCAACTCCAGCTCCAGATGGACAGAAATGAAAGACAGGAGGATATCAAATTGGAAAGAGGAGGGGGAGAGAGAGAAAGAGAGAACCACAGAGATTATTTTACTTTAAACATCATATAGTTTATTAAAAAAACTAAATGATAGTCTGCAGCTAAAGAATTGTCAGCTGCAAAGTTCATCTGCTATGGATCAGCTTTGCCCTTGTGTATTTTAGCAATTTTAATTAAAATCTTACATAATTCTAAGTAATTTTTGCTAATATGTTTCTTTTCCAATTTCAGGCAATGAAACATAGTCTTACTCAGACCTCTAAAACAATCAGTAAGTTCCATAAAGCGTGTACTGTCAAAAGGCCAAAGCCATAAAACTCACGATTCTCTTATACAATGTGAACAGAGCATTAGAAAATATACTGTAGGGAATAATCCTGTGCTGGCAAGGAGATAGACAAGATGACTTAACGGGCCTTTTCTACCAATTTCTATGATGTTATCAGTGCTGTACTTGACCTTTTCTCATTAATCACGTCTGCTGCCACATGGGTAGTTTAAAGAGCTTTCAATGTTTTTAAATATCCAAGGAGGTAAAAGATGGCTGCATCATTAGACCATCTGACCTTACCCCTTGCTGCAGGACAAAAAGGTTCTCCTCCCACTCTTTCCATGCTTACAAAATTAAAAATAAAAATTAATTTGGGGATCATCTACATCTCCATGCTCAAGCCTATAGGACTTGACTCACTTCTAAAAAGGGCCACAAGAAGCTGGGTCAAAATCATTCCCCTGTCCCAACCAGCACGGGTTCCTTGAGCTGAGGAGCCACAGCAAACTAAGCTGGTTGTTGCTGTGCAAAAGAAAACAGAACATGTCGGTAGAACACGGCACACATAAGGGCTAGAGGATGCCTCTCCTCTCCAGTCCACTGAATTATTTCACACATTTATGCAAGCCAGAAGGATACTTTCTCAAGACTATTAGTCCTGTATAATTCTAACATCTACAAGCATTTTCTCATTTATAGTAATTGCTACATTCAGACTTTTCTGTGGATGTGTACCTCTGCTGTTGCCCAAACATCTGCAGGAAGTGAAAGATGAACAGTTGTACAGATACTTATGGGACAGCTCCCACCAAAGGGGCTCACATGCCTGTCTTGACTTCTCACTTGCTTCTGTCACACTGAATAAGCAGAAAATGTTACTTCCAGTGGGCATGAGCCACAGACCAGAAATACCAAATAGTGAACAGCTGAACTGATTTATTCCTGATGGAATTTGTTCAGGTGGAAACGTTTCACTGTTGAGATCACGTTCACCTGCCCGTAGCACATAGCTAGACTAAACCCAACAGAATGAAACAAACAAGTCTGTTCACTGGGATCATACAAATGGAGCAAAGAAGAAAATTTGTCAAATTATCGTGTTTGGTAGTTCACCTAGAGCCATAACCACTCACTTCTCCATTCTGTTTGGAATTGTCTCCTTCCATTAAGATAAATTTTCCCTAATAGCCTCTATCATGGAATTATTTTGCCCTCACACTCCATGATTCAATTCTCCCACATCCTGAAAGGAAAACAGCTGTCTACGCCCAAACTGCTTTACTGATCCAGCAGGACTACTGTAAGCAAGTCCGAAATTCTTGTTGTTGTTTTATTTGGAGACCTAGGGAAGATTATGGAGTGAAGCATCCTCAACTTGAGCCTCCAGAGGCACAATATTGATTCCTTCTAACCACAGCAAGTTACAAAACATCTGACGTGCAGTTCTTGGTGGATCAGCTGCTTTGCCAAGTAAGCAAAGAGGAGATTAAATTAAATAATAGAACTCAAAATATGAAATATCCTCTACTGTTCCAGGATCTTTTTCTTCACTGGTTGCAAGTGAAGGCAGAAAGATGATCCCTGCCACAGACTGCGCTTTGAGGGCTGGGTATGCAGCTGGCAGGTAATCAAGCCTATATTTAAAAGCATAGTGGGTGTGGGGGAGAGCTGAGATGAGGGGCAAATGGAGGGTTGCTGAGAAGGGTGGGCTATTTTGGGCCACAAAATGACTTTGTAATCTAGAAGGAGTGTTTTTTTTCCTGGGGAAATGGGAGGTGGGGGGAGAGGGATGGAGGAAGGGAAAGGTTTTTTTCCTTCAAAGTAGTTAAAAGAATTTAAAAAAAAACCAACAAACTTAAAATATGTGAAATCTAAAGACAAGAAATCTTTTCAAAACCTAAGTTCTGATAGTCTCTCCCTCAGCAATGCATGGACAAGCTCTGTCACTGCAAACATAAACACTAGGGGAACCGAAAGGACAGGAGTAAAATGGGTTTCCCCCTTGGAAAATATATCTGCTCAGTATGCATTTTGAGCATGTCCACCACAGATTTCTTGAGGGTCTACAAGTGGTCTGACAGTTAACTAATTAGAACAAAAATTATTCTACATAAAAGAGCATCCCTATCAGTCTTCTAAGACCTGACAAATCCCTAGCAAATATGTTAATTAAGAAGGACTAGGCCAAGTGAGAGTGAGGATGGTATTTCACTTCTCAATATATTGCTAGGGCAGGATTTTTTTTTTCTTTGTAACTGAAGTTCACTGTAGATGCCTTCTTACTTATGTGATATATTAAAAAACATACTTTATTTCCTGCCTTTATTAAAGATTATTCCTCTGACAATACCATTTTTTCACTTGTTTAACCTCCTTTTTGGAAAGTTACTTAAAGTGCATAAAGATTACTTAAAATATGCTTCAGTAGATATCTCTCTCATAACTGTTACTGTATTTCCCCAAGAGACAGATGAGGGGAATGTTAAACAATGTAGTACACTTTATGGCAAAATGAACAGCATAATAATTAAGAAAGCCTTTACATTGTAAGAGAATATTAAAAATGCCACAAAAGGGCTGGAAGAATGCCAGAAACCCTTCTAGTAAACAAGGTTGTCTTTAATAAAAAGTTGCCTAAAATTTGCCAAATTAGTCATAAGCCCATTCCTGCTTCTTTTAAACCAAATGAGAATTAAAAACTGAGAAAGAAAAATTACATTTAGGAGCAAAGAATCAGAACAGCTTTTAAGCATGAGAAATATGTTACAGTTACCTGATTGCCAGGCAGATCTGCATATACCAGTGGCCTTTATTCCCAACTGTAACGTCTTTCTGAACCATTTGCTTCACTTCCCTTCCTTTGATTTCTCATCTGTAAATACCACTGAATTATTTTACCTCCTTGACAGGGTGTTGTTAAGATTAATTAGTTAATGTCTGGAAAGTATTAGAAAGATAAAAAGCATCATAAAAGCACCAGCTAGCATCTGAGAGCTACAGAAAGGCGAGAGACCCTTGTTATCATCGATCCAAGAGTCAGAACAGTAATATTATAATAAACAACATGTTGGAATTTCAAAGAAAAGAATGAGCAAGAACAGAGGAGGGAAACCCTGCAAAGGATCGATTCTTAGTTTACAGAGTCTCTGGACATTGGCTTGCATTCTCATTAAAGCTAGAAGAATAAGAAGTTCTGCCAGATACATAATGTAATATAGAAAGTATTTTAAAATAGAAGCCTTCCTTTCCACAAAATGCATTTTCCAAACCTCTTATTGTGCTCTTCTCACTTACTCATTACGGCTCTCTGTCCTGCTTGCTTATAAAAATGTACTCTCACTGGTTTTCTTTCTACTTTTCTTCTTAGCACGGCCATCACAATTCATTCCTGTCTATCTCTTGTATTACTATGTCCCATATCAAGATTAAATCCAGATGAGATTTCCTGCCAAAACAGAAATAAATTCCTTCATGGATTGGACCCGTCTGCCCAGAGATGTAATGGGATTGAAAACAATAATCCTATAACTTCACTATTGCTCTAGAAGATACACTCCTTCCCTTCAAGAATTTTTTTTCATCTTCAAACTGGAGTTCAAAGGATGGGAATTTCACACTCTGCCTTTATTCACCAAAAACACAGCACTTGAAGGGGAGACAATCTCTGAGATAAAGACGACTGAGGGGCAGTTTCCCCTAGCAGTAAGTGGGAGGCCAAGTTTCAGTTGCAGGACAGGGGTGTGAAAAGGACTATGACAACACAATGGTAGGACTGATGCCCCAGGAGCTCTCTCTTTCAGTGATCCAATGGCAGCCATACCAGTACATGAACTTGCAAAAGTTACAGTGCTGTGTGCATGGCCAGTCTTGCAGCTTTTGACGTTTTCCTCAATTCTCCAAACTGCTGTTAAGTCACATGATTTTTATACCAGACAGTGAAATTTCTCACTCGTGCCAATATGAGTGATTTTGAAATGTGAATTCCAGCCAACCAGAAAGAGTAAAGGAACTAAGTTTAGTATCTTTAATGCAGTGTTTTTCCTGGTTATATGGCATACACAGATACGTATACACATGCGCAATCCTGCACATAACAAACCAGTCTCACACAGGCGAAGGAGATTTTTTTTTTTCTTTCTTTCCCCAAGTATGTCAGGACGAAAGAAGAGAACAGCCAAGAATCATCATCTTCCACTTTTTCACTGCAGCCTCAGTCTAATTTAATGAAACACAGAAATGTCTGATACTCTCAGATTGCATAACCTTTTAGTAATTAGTAGGCAGAAAGATGCATTTCAGGACAATGAAGAAAAGGAGAGCAAGAAGTCAATTTCAAAAATCAGCCCGTGTATTTGGATGTTTTGCCACCTCATCAAGGAAGAAGGGTTATGGGTATTTTTGTAAAGAAATTAAAAAGCAGTAGGAAAATTCTGGGAAATTTGCCCCAGAAATACTCTAAAAGAGGCATATTGTTTTGTTTTTTTCTTTTTTACTAACGCCATAGGGAGAAAACAGCCAGCTTTCATGGCTATATACTCAGATTTCCAACAGCAAATAGGCACTGGTAAATGAAAAGCATCTTTTGCACAACTTGATTGTTAAAAATTTTCAAGGGTTATCCTTTGATTTTTTCCACTAGTGTAAGAGTACAAGCAAAAATAAAGTGAGTACTCTTGTCTACACATATGTATGAATTTTACTCAAGCACACTTCAAATCCACTTAAAATATACAGCATTTATTGTACACTGGTGATTGATTAAACAAAATTTGGTGCATTACTAAATTCAGAACTTTATCAACATCTAAATATATTATTATAATAGGATACTTTTGCCAGCAAAATGTACAATCTGACAAAAATTAGATGACTTTAAAAAGATTTAGTTTCCTCGAGCTCATTGGTACCAGTTATGCTCCTATCCCTCCCCTTTTTTCTTTTTCTAAAAACACCCCACATTTCTTTGCCTGAGTTTACATGATGTGTATTTAACCAGGCTATGGTCAACCAAATCACCGTGTCTGCTTCCTTTAAATATCGATAAATACAATTTGTATAATTTCTGCAGACTTCTCTATGGTCCTAGATTTGTAACAAATATCCGCGTAGCAAAGGCTGGAAGAATTCAAAATGCCTTGCTAAGACACATGCCTGTGAGTTGCCCTTGAAAAGGCTGGACAGTACTATGGAATTTTACCAGCCTCTGCACTGGCATCAAATACACGCCTACATCGTGTTCTCAGTGGGAAGTGGCCCATTCAGGACCTTCCCAAATACAGAGCAGAAATTCACTGAATGTTTTTTGTTTTCATAACATCTAATGTTATTTGTCCCATTTAGTAGTCAGCCACTGCTATTTCTCCCTTGAATGAAAAAGACCTCACTGGATGCGATCTTTAGCCTGGGTTAATCAGCCCAGCTTCACTGAATTAAAACAGCGTATTTCAGAACGTAGCTCTTCTCTTTCAGAAAAGATGAGTAATTCCACCTCTTAAGCAAACCAATAGCACTCACTAGGAGTCTTTCAGCACAAGCTTTAAAGCAAATCAATGTACTGACAGTATAGCACAAAACAACATATTCTGGGGGAAATGTGTGCTCACTTGTACAGATAGATATACTAGATGTAGCTACTGGGATGTTTTGTTGTTTTCCCACCAGTATATCTGTGGTAGAAGTAAAGAAAGAGCTGTGATCTTCAAGGAGAAAGCAACAAACATGACCAAGCGACAGCCTTCTAGCATTCGCTCCAGAGGCACAATTATCCCAGAGGAGAAAAATCTGGAATTCATAAAAAGCATTAGCTACCAAATATGTGACCACAGAAATTGCCAACACCAACTATTTGACCACAGAATCCAGGATACTTAACCCCCAGCCGTTCCCAATTTAAAGCCAGAAATATTAATGTAATATATCTAAAATAGTCCAATATATCACATGGCAAATCCCAGCAAGGAAAGGACTGCTTCGCTTGCCTTCCCCCACCTGGGAGCGGGTGGGCCGGGTAAGGCGCTGGCTGCCAGTGCATTCCTGGGGACTGGCAGCACAGGCTGTCTCACTGGGGCTGAGCTCCGTCCAGCTGGCAGGAACTGCAGCCCACTTTCCGCTTCCCTCTCTTCTGAGTTCCTTTAGCTTTTTAGGAAATTATTCTGAAGTCCTTCCCCCCGGCCAGATTAGTCCTTGGCAGTCAGGAAAAAGAAAAAAAAAAAAAAAACCACCGTAAGGAATATAAAAGGACTGCTCTTATGACATGGCATTTTTAAACATTTACAGCAAGAAATTGAGAAATCTGCCTTCACGGAACGATCAGACATTAGATGTCAAAATCTATTTCATCTTATATAATGGTTGAGTTAATGGGACAAACCTATTCCCTTTTAAATTCCATACGGCAGCATATTTAGGCCAGTTATCTCATTGTTCTTAAACACATGCATTTTTTAATAAAATGGAAAAGAACCACCTGCATTGGGCCAGCCATCTTCAACTACAGGCAACTATGTAAGAGTCCAGAGAAGACTGATCATCTACTCACTCCCCACCTCCTCCTCTGGCTTCCTCCCCTCAGTACGCACTAGAGGCCAGAGGCAGGAGCACACAGCACGCACAACAGATGAAATATGTGAAATACCAACATCAAGCGTTGTGGGAAGATAGAAAACAATGAGGAACAGCAAGCACTCTAGGATTGGGCTAGTCTGGGTGTAAAATTCAGCTCTGTCTGGTGCTCCGTCAAAGGGCACCTGCTAGAGTTGCTGATCCATGTTATTAATCAGGGAATAACCCAAACCAAGGAATTGCCACCAGGCTGTCAGGACAGTCCCAGCACCCCTGTTCTCCCAAGGCCTTCGTGCTACCAGCTGGGGCATCACACTCCCAAACTTTTCTACTGAGCTCCAGCATTAGTATGCATCGGAGGAAGCAGACGAAACACGCAGTGAGCACTATCAGCATGGCCCAGCTTTAATCCCAGGTTAAGATGAATTAATTCTGGTGTATGAATCTTTATACTTTAGTACAGACAAAAATGGATATTTTTTTTTTTTTTTAGTAAAGCAAGTCTTTCTACATAGCAGCTGTAGATAAATTATTCCAGCTGAGAAAGTCCAAGAGGTGAGACAAGCTCTACTGATCACAGTTCAATACCTATGAATAATGCCAGCCTTGTCTCCACCACCTTGTGGCAATTTAATTTCCCGAAAATATCTATCTGCCCATGCAGTTTAACCGCATGTGTAAGGATATCTGCAAAAGCAACACTCACTGACTCCCAGTGCATTTGCAGGAGCCGCCTTTGACATTCTGCTATTTTCCAGCTATGCAGTGAATTAGTTGCTTTCATATTCCTGTCTTGACAGGCAAAACAGATTTCTTTTTAAGATGTGTTAGTTCAATTTAGTTAATATAAAATACCTGAAAAACACCATTAGGATGCTAACACACGAGTATCTCCCTTTACTGGCTGCCACCATTAAAATGAATGAACAAGTACCTGGTTTTTAATGCAGTCCTGTTGAAAACTGAAAGTAAAAAACACCATTAAAAGTGATTCTGTATGTCCACTGCAGGGATGAGATACATACTGATTCTTTAGCCCCATATCAGTAGTGAACAAGTAGTTTATTCATGTAATGTACATTACCATTTTCTCTTCAACGGCCGCTTGTCAGTGGCCTCATCTGAGAAGAGCATCACGAGAGACTGTCAGAAGGTGCCTGACAGTAGCGTATGTTGAAGCGCTTGAGATTTGGGGGAGGTTTTAGTTCATTCAGGCAGAGGAAGCTGACTGTGAAATGGCAACACAGGAATCTGAGGAGAAGTGCTCTCCATGCAAAAAAAAAGAAATGTAAAAGACATACGATTTTCAACAGAGTACAGTAAGAAGGCAACAACAGAACTGTGTGCTGCCAGTGTAAGCCTGCAGAGACAAGCACGTAACAACTGGCTCTAGTAACAGACCAGGCATCACAACTGGGATCAAAACACTCCGGTAGACACTGTTAAATGACCCAGAGCCAACACTTGACAAGGCACGTGGAACTTGCCATGCAAAGTAAGCTGGTTTCTGGAAGAGGGATGGTCCTCTGCCATTACAGACATTATTAAAAATCCAAAATGCTGTAAGAAAAATCAAACGAGGCAAAATGACAGACAGATTTCAAAGTCAGAATTACAAAAAATATGCTGTAGCCAACATCGTCAACTGCGAAAGTGCTCAGAATTTGGGGAAAAAGATGCAAGAACTATGAAGAGTTTCACCACTTGGTTACAAAGTTAGCGAGGGCCAGCTTAACATGCATGGAGTTGACAAATGTGACAATACCCATCATTATCTCAAAACAATTATTCAGAGAAGACAGGATCTCAGAGAAAGATTAATGAACTATCTGTTAGAAGACAATACAGGCCATTTTTCCTTTTTATACTGGAAACAAGTGTAGAAGCTAACATGATGGTATAAAAAAATGCTCTTAAGAAAAATCGCAGGCAGTAGAAGACAAATGGGTAAAGACTCAGGACTCCCATTAAGGAAGAGCATGTGTATCAATCAACAAGAAATTGCAAAGATGTAATGTGTAGCCACCTCAAAGACAGAAGTAGCAACTGCTGCACTGAAATGGGTGCTACCTCTTATCAACAGGACTAACTTACTGGAGAAGAGGGACAGCAAAGCAATTCAGGAAAAAGCTGGCTACTTTTGCAAGGACTCAGGAAATCCTTGGAGTGCAAAATACAGTTCAGAAAGTCTTCCCTGTTCATATCAGAGTGATCCTGATCTTAAGAAAAAGGTAGGCACATTATTCTGAGGATCCCATACTGAGCAGAGGTCTCAACAGAATGGATGTATTTGCAGGCCACTGTCACAGAACAACAGGCATTTTGTTTCTAAAAAGATACAGAAGAATCAAATAAAAATGTACAAGAATTTATGTTTCCCGACACGGAAGCATCTTCAAGATAAGGCTGATGCAGAATTATTTTATAAAATTAACATATCTGCAAGTATTTATTGCAAAAATCAAAACTTGTCATCGTGTCCTTAGGAGAACCTTTTTCCCAGACTGCCACTTGGGTTCTGTACAGCTTCCACATCGCTTCACCAGGAAATACAACAGTTGCAAAGGGAAATAATTTCTACACAGAACACATTTATGATTTGAGAGACAACTTTTACTTGTACCTTTGCATCGTTTTACCAACACTCTGAGTCCCTGCTTCTTCCAGCATCACCTTCCTTCGAGCTCCCCTACTTCTTCCTTACCACTGCAACACTTCTCCCTTATGGTTACAAACAATTTTGGGCTAAAGCGAAAAATCCCCATCACCAGGATTGCTCAAAAGTGAGTAATGAAAGTGAATGCAGCAAAGGGATTCAGGCTGGCAATAGCAAACCTGAGGAGATTACCAGTATACCTGCTCCAGACAGTCAAGGAAAAGATATATATGTTCCCTGAAGCAGCAAGCTACATAGGGACTTTTTTCTTCTAATCCAGATCTGAATCTAGCAAGAGTATCAGATTTGCAGTTTGGAGGAAAGGCTGGGTTCTGGTAGACTGTACTAGTACTAATCACACAGTAAAATTTTCTACAGTGCAAATAAAGGTATCACAGTTTATCTCTAAATTCTGCTCTTTTTAAATACTTGCAGCCAGAGAGCTGAGCATGCTTTCGCTTTCATGTTAGAAAAAATATATAGCTCAGCTGTTATAATAGAGGAGTTGGAGGAGGTGAAATTCTCTGGTACCTCTGAAACATAGCAGTTCTTCTAACTAACAAAGGTTAATAAATGCAAAATGCTTTTAAATATAAAAGCTTTAGATTTATTGTCTTCGTGCTGTGTGCCAGCTAACTTTATCATCCAGTCATGTAAGTATAAAATAACCATTTGCAGTTGCACCTTCTCAGATGATGAGGTAAAGGATCATGGCAAGGAACACGAGCAACTTTTGCCGAAAACAGTCTCTACCTAATTGGCAAAGGATGAGCAAAACCTTTATAATGGAGTCATCCAAACAAAAATTCTCAGCCTTTAAAACAATATGACAATATAATAGCTTTTCCTCTCACAGCATTCCTATTAAAAAAAAAAAAAACCCCAACAAAAACTTGATTACTGAATAATAATTAATCCCAGGATCCCACCTGATGAGAGCGCCAAAATTGCTTGAACTTTTCCTATCCAAAATTAACTGCAGAACAAGCAGTGCTGAAGTCCAGTTGTCCACGATTTTTTATTGTTAAAACATATTGTAAGTATTGTTTAATTCTCCCACTTTCTGAATAGCTGGCTAAGGCGATGGAAATCCCCCGTCATGTTTATCTATTCCTGGATCCCTGTTATTAGTCCTTGTAAATGCAAACCAGCATTATCACATTCTAAACACCTAAGCAAACTATCACTGTCCCAAGAAAGCAACGTATATGCTACAGCCTACTGTGAAGAAATG
Source organism: Aptenodytes forsteri (assembly GCF_000699145.1). Lineage (NCBI taxonomy): Eukaryota > Metazoa > Chordata > Aves > Sphenisciformes > Spheniscidae > Aptenodytes > Aptenodytes forsteri. Next base: position 1,729,885 of record NW_008794431.1, on the reverse strand, counting down.
ACCTTAATAGAAAAGGCATGAGTCTCTTTTTTTATTTATTTATTTCCAGCTATTCACTTTTAACAAACAGTCCTATGGAAAAGCCATTTTGGAATACAATTAGAAATTTTTTTATTTATTTATTTCCAGCTATTCACTTTTAACAAACAGTCCTATGGAAAAGCCATTTTGGAATATCAATTAGAAAAAAAAAAAAAGTAACATTGCTGAGATGATATTTGGTTTCTACGCAGCTGAAGAGAGGAAAACATTCACCTGTGCAGTGTCAAAAGATAAAGAGCATATGTGTTTCAGGTTTTTTATGTTTAGAAGAGGAGTTCAAGGAGAGGTGGGCTTAGAAAGGGAGTACATTTAAAGAACAAAAGCAAGGAAGAGCAGTGGGTTTGGAGTAGGAAAATTTCTCTTTTCTTAGAGACAATTCCCTATGACTGCATATTACACATACTCAGACTAAGAAGTGGATTCTGCAAGGTGTTAAGTGTTCTGGCTTGCTTGCAACAAACCACTTAATCACAGTCTTGTAGGACATCAATTAAGCTGATCCTAAAAAGACTACTTGAAAATGCTTGGAGTCACACGCTTGTAACTCCTGTTGGATTGGAGTGAATCAACAGCCTTTAAAGCCTCCTGTTATTTGACAGGTAAAAGCAAAAGCTGTTAGAGCTAGAGCTGAGGGAAACAATTTGAAAATGGTCTGCCGTCAAAACCAGATTTCATTAAAGTTTTGTATTTCTCATTAAGATTAAAAATTCCAAAACGTTGGTCCCCTCTGTTCTCCTGTTACTAAGCACAACAGGAAAAAATAATAGCTCCCACTCTCTCTTCCCCCCCTCCTCCTCCAATTCTCCATTTTCCTTTTTTTCTTTTTTTCATTCTATAATTTTGTTTTTTATTCCTCAGTTTTGAGGAATTACAAAGTGGCAAGAAGAAAGTGATGGGACAAAACTTTGTTAATTCTATGCTAGGAAAGAAGGAAAAAGAAAAAATGAGGAAGGCATTTAAAAGTCTACAAATTATATTTAAAGGTCTGAAATTAAAAAAAAAATATTTGTAGCCTAAATGAAATATTTTTGCTTTAGGTGTAAGCGTGTGTGAGATCGTAATTTTCTGATTTTTTGAAGCTGTTTTTGTACTCAAAGTTGGCACTAGTTTAAAATAAAATAGCACTCTGAAATACCAAATGTCCAAAATAAACATCAGTAGCACAAGAATTGCAAATGCAAGTGCAACAAGGGAGCCAAGCTTATCTGACTCTCAGCCCAGAGAATCCTGCTTCCCGCTAACCAGTGCCCCTTTCTCCTAAAACTGTGCTTTATAATCCTGCAAGACAGCTGCCACAGAAACCACCCCCTAAAAGTCGATATGCTGGCTCTTCAACCTTTCTTGCTACATCTAGATGAAGTAGGGGGGTCTGCATAGCTGTGATCCCACCACGCAGTCGGTGCACACACCATACCAGCCAATGCTCCGGGGGCAACAGAGTCCTCAGAATCTCCTAAACGTGTTCCCCACGCCAAGCAAAAGGTCTGCTGGGTCTATGGGTCAATTTTGAACTATGCGTTATTAACAATTCGGAGACTAACAAAAAGACAAAGAATGAGTAGAGTTGGAGGTCTGTTGGAGCTCAATAACTTAAGGGCTTTACCTATAGGAAGTAGAACAGGAGAAGAAAAATTTCTTTTCACTCCATTTTATTTCTCAGTTTCCACTCCCAGGTATTTCTCTTCCTCACGAGTTGTGTGCTATCAGCTGTTTTAATATGGGGCCATGCTATTTACTGTGCGCTACATTCTGGAGAATTCTGCGTGGCTTTTCCCCCTGCAAGCAGTGTCATGAATAAAACATCGCAACGACACAGAAAGTAACTGGACTCAGACCACAAATTACTTTCTAAATTACAATGAAAGGGGCAAATGTGCTTTTACAGTCACAAACTACTCTATATGGAAAGGTCTAGCAGAAGATGTTGTGTAACATTACAATCCCGATGTGGAATTTAACCTCCCTGAGAAGCCCAGCATTAGCCGCAGACACTGCCTGCTCCTGACGTCGGATATGGAAGACACAGGAGTCACTTCCCAGAACATGGAGCTGTCCTCTCCCAACCCCTCCCAGTATTTTTGTCAGTGTCAGCATTGCTTTGGGAATTTAGGGAGCCGCTGCACATCTGTGGTAAAAGCACTGGATTCAGCTTTATGCATAGCAAAAAAAAAAAAAATCCAGTCTGAATAATGTTATGTGGCTCTGGAGCACAACGCATAGACAGTATTTAATCAGAAAGGCATGAAAAAGCAAGACACTGCTTTAATGCAAACAGGCATGATTAACCTAAGCTAAAATAATTTTAGCACGACGCTAAATAGTGTAGCTTTCTACATTGGGGATAGTTGAGTCTTTTTCACCTAGACTTGGCTTCTTGGCATATACAACCAAATGTATAAACTTTTCTGAAGAAACAGAAAAACTTATAGTTGCTTCTTCCTAAGCTGCTTCCCTGAGCCACCTATTTCCAGGAGAAATTCTGCATCAGATGCAAAAGAAACAATGGTTTCAGGGTCCTGTGTAAAGCGAAAGCATTTTGTATCCACTATCAGCATATTGCCTGCAAATGTTTTCCAGTGGAAGCATCCTCTGTCAAGAAACCTTTTGAGTAGACAGACGCAGCCATGTAATATGACAGAAAATGTTTGAGAATTGAAGATAATTTAAGTTAAGTTTATGTACTTTCCACTATTTTGAAACCCTTTTTTTTTTTTAAACCTATTCTTAATCATAGCTGCACAATTTCCTCATACTGGTACCAAGTTTCAAGATGACAACCTCAAATTACTGAAAACCTCTGCTTCATTTTTTTGCTTATCTTTTTAATATCAACCCCTGATGTCAAATTATTACCTGTTCTTACTATTAAAAAAATTAATTAAAAATCCAACCTTCCTAATTGCAGATGAAAACTTAAAAATATAATGCAGCTGCCAACTAAAAGTGTTAAATCATGCTAGGGAAGACAAGGGAGACAAACTAGTAAGAAAAATAATCTAATTTTAGGCCAGCCCTCTGACTCCTGGGACAAAACTTTTTCTTTTTTTTCTATTTTTTCAAATATTGTATAGGATCAACAATTCTGAGCAATATCAATAGAGAAATTACAAAGGATAACAGAGAAATTACAAAGGATTGGGTGTAAAATTCTAGCATTACATTTACTGTCTTGCCAGCTCTTTTTAAATTGGTGATTACATAAAACCATTTATGTATTGGTGCAGTGCATCAAAGCACAAGAGAATGAAACAATCTTTCTTGTGTATTTTAAGTCTATGCTGATTTCTGATTTTCTATCAGCCAGCTATGAAGTTTGATTGTTTCCTCAAGTCCTACGTAACTTACTAAGCTTGTTCTTTGTATCGTTTTGTTTTCCTAAAATCTTCTCAATACTAATTTCAACACAGGCAGCTGATAAAGAACAGAGTTTCAGGGGCAAAAAAAGGCGGCTAATAAATAGCCTTGGCTATTTTCCACAACTACATTTGTACATGAATTCCTGCATCTGCACTGTACCACCTTATTTTCTGTTTGACTCAATTACCAAAACCATTCTGTGTGCAATTCAAAGTAGCTGGATTTTTTCTATCTGACAGATGGACCGTGCATTGGACTTTCAGTATTTGTCGCTATCACTTGCAAACCCCCCCAGCCACGAGGCACATTCACTTTAGCGACCACAGAAGTACGGAAGCTTTTCAGGAGTACCTTTCATCCATCCGTAAAGCCCCACACATTATCATCTCAGTGATGAAACGTTTTGATTGCAATGGTAAAAGCCAATAGTTGTTTCTTATTTATGACTATGTAAACCTCAGCCATTTCACAGTAGAAAGGTTAAATATCAGTGCAAAGATCTAGATCATCACACTGCTTTCTTTTTGACACCCATTTAGAAACGTCATCCCTTCTCTCACTGCTTCGTTGGTAATCAATGTTGAAAAATGCAAAAGCAAGGCTAGAGTATTTTCTGGAATATTGTCCCTTTTGTGAATTAGGTTACATCATTTACATGTTTAATCTCTTCCTGGCCAGAAGAGAGAGTTTATAGCTCTCTCAAACTATTAATATGCTACACCCCTGCAATGCTACCTGCTCATTAGCTCACTAAAACCAAGATCCTCAACCTGGGGAACATTCCCAGCAACAGACTGGAAGAACAAGACTTTGGAAGGAACAAGCCCCCTCATTCCCCAGCCTGTGGGCTGATCGCAATGCAGCATTGCAGCAGCCAGCACCGCAGTCCTGAGGGCTGCAGTACCCACTGCTTCCCACTGTGAGGGTTGTGGAGTAGCCAGAAAACACCCATTGTCAGGGGTCTGCTGGCACAATCCTGGCTCCTCCTTGACTGACACTACTCTGGCCCCCTGGCTGTCTTGAACAATTTAATATAGGTAGACCCTACAGAGAGATATATCGCTGCATGCAGAGGGTTACTGAACCTGTGTATGGAACAGGGAGCGACTCCTACATAACACTGTATAAGACAGGCTGCAGTCAAAGTCTTTCAAGCCTAAGTACATATATATGAACCCACACACGGAAAAAGTTTAAAAGGATGTATCCAGCAGCAAAACAGAAGCAACTACTGGACTTTCCCCTGTGCATTCCTATCCATCCAGACTATAGACATGTATTGAACTATCCACTGTCTTCTTTCAAATACTTTATACCTCCACAAGAAACATGAAGCTCGTACTCTTCTCTTCCACAAAGCTCATGCATTGTCTTTCTTGAACAATCCAGTTACGACAACCCTACCGTTTTTAGGATTCATTCCTTGTATTCATTTCTTGTTCTGTCAGATAGTTTTACCAGCTGACTACTTGACTTGGTTAAGTGATCCGTGCTTATTTAGGATGCAAAAGCCGCTCCTCTATCATAAATTAAAATGGCTGCCAAGATTATTTCTGACACTATCAGTTCTTCATCAGAACGTACAAATGGCCCTATTTAATTTCTTCCACTATGACAGAATGACGGTTTTGATAATGGTGCGTTGAGCAGTCAAACCCCCAGCTGTACGAGCTGCACCAAACACGTACCTGTCCACCTATACTTGCACGGGGAAGCAAGGCACAGCACTTCCAGCAAGCTCATTATCCAGGCTCAGGAGGCAAACATCAGTTCCAAATCCCAGACAACGTGCTAATAAAATATGACCCATACTGCAACAGTTTTCCAAGGACTCTTAAATCCACCCTCCTCCCCATAGCAGTCTGAGAAAGGCTAGTGCACAGCACAAATAAACATTAGTGAACTCTGGAATTACTGCCACAGAGCGCTCTGGATGGCTGGCATATTTTCTGTGTTGCTTGCAAAGCAGCAGGCATCTCCCTTTGTTGCCGATGCAGATTGTTTCCAACCTCTCAGCATGTCTTTCTCAGCCACTTGCTCCTGAAACTTAAAAGGAAAACAGTGCACACTTAATTTGAAAAATGCTTTGCAGATTTCGTAGCAGAAGGGGTTGGGTAGGTTGGAGGGGGTAAAAGAAACTGTTTCACAGTGTTATTGAGGCCATGTGTGACGGGCTAAACGAAACCTTCAGGCAATTGTGTCACAAGTTATTTTCACTTCTTACAATTTGCACAACCAAGTGGGTGGCCATATGTCTATCCCTTCTCCTTGTTTTTCAACAAATGAAACGAGGAGGATTTTAATTTTTTTAATAGTTTAGCTCATAGTAGTTATGCCTTTATTGTTTTCAGATTGACTATGTGCAACTGAACAAGTTTCCTCATTAAACTTAAACACAAAAGCAGATGATGATCATGCTGATGAGGCTCCTTGTAGTAGTGGATTACTTCTATGTATCAGGCTATATTTCATTCTGCTAAGGAAAAGGTCATGCACTGTCTTATATACATCATGGAACCAGAGTGTAAATGCAGAGCCAAAACACCAGCTTTTGTCTAAGATAGTCAAACAAAAATAAACAGAAGCTGAACAAAGTTGACAGTAAAAATAATAAGCAAGTCTCGTTCCTCTTTCCTTTTCACACTCAAGCAAAGGTCAAGATTGAGATAAACATAAATAGGGGTTTTTTTCCCCATACTTGAAGCATAGCACAGGACAAGGCTAGGGCTGTCTTCACAGTCTATACAGACTAAGTAGAAAGGTTACCCAACAAAAGTCTTGGTCTTGATGGCATATGCAGTGATGGGACTGTACTCCAAATAGGAGATTTGGGGAAAAGAGCCCCAGGGAGACATAAAAGAGCTTCACGTCTCCAGTCTGTCTCACAGCTCAATCTGTTAAAATGAGGTTTTCCTTTTGCCTGCTGGTTAACAGTATTATCTTTTTTGTTTCCGAGCACATTGAAGGTGCAGAAGCATGTATTGAACTCAGCAATCAAGCTGAGTCCCTGAGAAGCAGGAGTAGACCTTTATAATATTACAATTTCATTGCTTTACCCATCTTCTCTGATTTAAGCTACTCAGCATTTCTGAGTGAGTAGAGGACACCATTTTTTCTTCATTCCAAAGCAGCTAGCCTACACAGAAAAGCAGTTGTTTGGGAGTAAAGCAATAAATTCATATACATTTTTAGTATCTGCTATAAAGAATTTCCAACAATGGAAAGTGGAAAGGCAGTTTTTTCAAACTGTTCAGCATATCTATGAGATATTAAATTGGAGTTCTGGTAAAACAATCACTTATCCTATTCCCCATTTAACTAAAAGCTAGTCAAGCTGTACTCTGGGGTAAGTATTGAGAATACCATTCTTCAGAAAGGGGTCAACTCATGCAACGCAGTTCAGTCCCAGCATATTAGAAAGGTTTTGGATTGTAGTGTTACTCCCAGGGAGACTGCCTTCTGGAAATTGATATTCCAGCATGGCAATTGTTTTACTTCAAAAAGTGCAGTGTCTTTACTGAGTAAGCAATAAATATATATACACACATACGTCAGGGAACAAAGGAGGAAGTTGGGTTGTTTGCTTCTCTTTCTCTACCCTGGTTCTACATTTTCCATCCATTTATCCAAATTCCAGTCTCTTTTCATGCTTCTCAGTCCTCACCTCTTTTTAAGTTCTTTAACAAGGCAATGCCACTCTTATCTTCCCTCCAGAATATAACTCCCACTCCAAGTACCCATGCTGCACAGGATTCCTTTTTGTCTCCTAGTCTTGTTCCTTACCTTGACATAATGTCTTCAACTCCCTACACACCCTTCATTTAATTTTTATTTCCCAAATGCTAACCCGTTCTATCACCTCTACCTGCAACTGAATTTCCTAAACCATTCCAAGACAATAGTCCTTTGTAGTTCTTAAAATACTGTAACAACCTCTACCAGTGATTTTTTTTTTCCCAGTGCAGACCTCATTTTCCAAGATTTCCCACTATTTAAAATCGGTTATGCTCTTTTAAATCAGTGCATTACACTGAAAATGGATAGCTGTTCTCTGAAAGTCATTACCAGTTAAACCATCTTGAGACCGCGATGCAAAAATCAACAGTCACACAATTTTACCTGCTTTTGACTGCTCTCACATTCTCTCCATTTGCCATCAGGCTCTACAACATTCTTGATCTAATATTGCTGCCTCCATCGGAGAGAAGAAAACATATATATTTGCATACATTAATCGGTTATGCTCTTTTAAATCAGTGCATTACACTGAAAACGGATAGCTGTTCTCTGAAAGTCATTACCAGTTAAATCATCTTGAGAGCAAAAAGCAAAAATCAACAGTCACACAATTTTACCTGCTTTTGACTCATTCTCTCCATTTGCCATCAGGCTCTACAACATTCTTGATCTAATATTGCTGCCTCCATCGGAGAAGAAAACATTACAACATTCTTGATCTAATATTGCTGCCTCCATCGGAGAGAAGAAAACATATATATTTGCATACATTTGTATGGATATAATTACACATATATATATGTTCAAATATATAAAATAAAAAACAAATAAACTCAATGTTATCAATAATTCTTTCTAAAATTGAAGGTGCAAAAAATCAGTTTGTCATTCATTTCCAAGTCAAACTCCTGATCGACAATTTTGATTTGAGAGGTACTTAATTAGAAAAGCTGAGACCCAAGAGGTGGTTTCACTATACATCTATGTATCAGAGAAGAAAAACCAATTCATTTTCATAATCAGCTAGACAGTGATGAATAAAATACCCTCACTTTTTAATCCATAAACCTCAAGTTCTTGGATAATCAGGTAGTCCTTTGTGTTCAGTAAATATGTCTGATTGTGTTCTAATTGTTAGCAACACCAAAGTTAAACGGCAACACAGCAGTACCTCCGCTGTGTTTGACGAAACTCAAATCTGGTGTGAAAGGTGCAGGCCAGGGCTACCAGGACTATCAGGAGAACAGAGAGCTCTAGTCTTAATGCTGGGATAAAAAGAATTTAGTTTGTCTGGCCATTTCCAAAAAAGGCTGAGATAGCATGACGTACAAATACCGTCACAGAGTAAATATCAACAAGGGCAGAGAACTGCTGAAGCCAAAGATCAATGTTGATGTAAAAGCAAATACAGGCAGGCCATGAACACATTTGGCTGGAAAGGAGACTACACCATTTGAGAACAGCCTACGGACGGGGAAGTGCCTGTTACTGGCTGCATCACCTCCCCAAGGGCAAAACCTCTCAGAGCCTGCAGCCTGCTCCTCAGCCCCCATCCCTCCTTCACCCAGACTACACAAGCCCCTGGCATGCATCCCTGCTCCTCTTTGACCGTACAATGCAGTTTTTGTCCAAATAAAGGGGAGCACACGGCAATGTCTTGTCACAGCCTGCCCTCAGGGCACGGACAGAGCGCACACAGCAGGACCATCGGGCACACACTGCTCACTGCAGCTACCCAGAGTCAGGACAACAGAAGTGCTTTCAAATCAACTGCAGGGATTTCCCAAAGGGAGTCACGTGCTTCTCGTGTCATAGGGCTGGATCTGATGGGCCAAAAGGGTGTCTTCCCGTCCTCCAACTGCTCTGTGTTTTGTCAAATCTCTACCTCATTTTATCTTCCTTATCAAAATAAGAAAAAAACGCCAATATTCAGGAACACTCTCTGGTTCAAATACAACTTGGCAAGGCTCACAAAGGATGATGATTGATGTTTCTGAACAATCACCTTGAAATTTTACGAGCTCAGTTAGGATGTTAGTGAGACCAGGTGCGTTTCCTATTCTGAAATTTTAACTGGTTAAGTTTTACTACCACCAATAAAGTTAGAATTACCCTTATGTGAATCTCTAAGAACTAATACTTCTGATTTCAAAAACGTCCTCAGAATTTGTCCAACTCCTTGGCATAGCTGGAATCTATTAAATTTTTAAACTTGAAACCTCAGGTGATTTTATTTTATGAAGACTTCAGAAGATTGGTATTTGGTATAGCAAAACCCACAGTACTTCTGCCACTGCTTTCAGGAAGACCCAAATTGAGCCTTTATATTTCAACATAACCAGATGATGTCTACTTAACATGAAATGTAGTTACTAACCAAGATCTTTACATTCCAAGCAATTTCTTAGCATAATAAATTTTAAATCCATTGGTTTTAAGTGTTTGGAAATCATCTGCCAGTATATATAGCAAGTTCACTACATTCATATTTACATTATCTATATAGAGCTAAGGAATCCCATTTATGAAAGGCTCTATTCTAAAAGCTTGTTAAAAGTTAATATCCACCAAAACACTGTCTTTTTATTTCACTAGCTCTTTACAATCGTTTACCAAAGATAAGTACCAGGCTTTTTAAGAGAGATACACTTTCTTCCGTAAGACTCAATCTTGTTCCCTCTGAAACTCACACAGGTCTGAGTCACAACAAGAGACATAAACAGAAGTGAAATCAACAACAACAAAATGGATTTGCTTTAACCAAGTCTCCAGTTTCCACACTTTGGATTCATCTCATCCTAAAACAGGTGCCCAAAATGAGTGGAATGAACTTCCCTATGGAAACACTTATCAAAAGGAAGGGATGCAGAGCTAAGTTTTCAATGGGTAAGGTAAATGGAAATTACTTCCTCCTCAGAGACAGTTCACTACATCATTATTCATATTGTACAGGGCTTTGTATTAGAAGATGCATTGACAGAGTTGGATGCTACTCAAAGCAGGTATACCCCAGAGATCACAATTTGACCTGTAGTCTATTTTTTCTTCTTTCTTCAATGGGCAGCAAATTAATAAAACAATGACGTAGTATATAAAGTGGCAGCTTTTATTTAAACAGGTACCCAGAAAGACACAACTCAGGATTCACGGGAAGCCTACTTACCAGCAAATAAGTGCATATAAACCCCTTTCATCCTTAAGACTCCAGCCCTGCAACATACACTCAAGCCTACAAGAGACAAACTGCATGGTGTCATGGCTGTAAGTTTAGTCCAAAATCTGTAGAACTCATTCTGTATTTTATGTAGAAATTAATCTCCTGTTTGCCTTTTGTCCTCTACATGGAGCAATCTCCTGCCTCTTCCTTTCCTTAATGACCCCAAACCAACATAGCATAAGAGAAAGAAACAATTTCCTTAAGCTGATAGATCACAGATGAGTAATATGTCATTAAGACTTAGCTCCTCCCAGGAAATTAGCAAGCAGTAGATCATGATTGTAAGGATCTGGGTAACACCACCACCTTCTCAAGAGGTAAGTCCATTAAGCAAGTACATTGTTCATCACTTCCATTCTGCTTTGACTTAATGAACCAACTATTCCTGGCAAGGAGCAGGGAGAGGATCTAATTTAAATATTACTATCCTTTTACATTTTACTTGATCATTACATTAGAACAGGTATTTTACTTTTGTTTCACATTATCCCAGTGGACCATGGCACAAAGAAAAATGAAGTCAAATGAGAAATAAATAGTATAAACTCACATACCAACAAATCACGCTATATTTCAACAAACGTATGAGAGATTGGGGAGTTTCCTTCACCCTGAGCAGCTGTAACTCTAAAAGAGCAATGATGCAACATTCATTAATAAAACTTTTTTAGGAACCTCTTCTTATGGACAGATTCAGCACCTGCAAGAGACACTCATGACATATACATATTGCTGTGCTTCCCTTTTTCCATTCACATTTGATATATACTGAAAATATGTTATTGAATAGGCATGAATACAGCATGCTTCCAAACTCTCCTAAGTAAACCATACATATATGTATGCTATAAACAATCAAATATAATATAGTAAAGTATGGCATAGGTACCGCAGCAAAGGAAATTCATTATATTACATATCTCCTCTGGAGAACTCAGCTTAAAAGTAACTTGGGAAACAACAAATAATTGGCCAGGACTTTCAACAGTGATGTGAAGGAATTTCTCATTGCCCCATTTACAGTATCTGTGGCAAGAAATAGTAGTGGGTCCTCTTTAAGGACCCAACGTTTTAAGTGGTATTCTGTGTAGCATATAAATTTAAACTGAGCAATTTACAATGGGCAACAATTCATCTGGCCAGTTCACACTTCAGATAAATATCTGTAAAATCGAGACCAACATAATACGCCAAGGGGCAGTGAGATAGCCAAAAGCCAAGAAGTTAAAGAAAATTAGGAAGGGACACAGCGTTCCTCAGCCTGGCTAACCTAGATAACATCTTCCAGACATTAGCATGAAATTAAACAGAGAGAGGCTGAATTACTTCCAGTGTACAGATATTGCCCTGGTGAAATGTGACAAGTGACCTACAACATAAAAAATGCACTTAACTGTAAAAACTAGAAAGTGAAGCTAAAAATGAGAAAAATAAAAGCTGTTCTTGGATACGTAGTAAAAGACACACTGACATAATAAATGGGAGGAGAAGGAACAGAAAAGCACCCAGCCCATCCAAAAGCTGCACCATTAAGGTACAAAGAAATCAACTTTTTTTTTTAAGGGGACAAAAAAAGCCCAACAAACATGAATGAGCTCAATAACAATCAAAACAATATTATTTATTAGAAAATTATCTGCTGCAGTGCCTGAAGGAAAATTTTTGCAGTTTATTCCATCATTCCTCCAAACTCAGGGCCTTGACTACATTAGTGAGAACTTTTAAAAAATTACTTCCTTGCCTTACAGTCCTTCAGCTCCACCAACGCCAAAGTTTGCTGCCACAGTCAGTACATTAAGTACTGTGGTGTTACCATCCACTCCACGTAAGAAGAGAGCTCGAGATGATGAAGAAAGAGTTGTGGCAGTTGCCTGATGTCTGAGAATAGTGTTCTCAACTGAGTGAGTGGCACAAACTCTGCCTTGTTCAAACAGGAATGAAGAGGAAAATGCCAGAAATTAATTTTAATAATAGGGGATGACGAGGAGAAATGTTAGGCTGTGCACACATTCAATCCAAGCAACAGCAACTATAGGTGTGGTTTAAAATTTACACTTACTCTTTAATAAAGGGTATGCACTGTATTTATGGCTCTCAACAAATTCTGCGTCCAAAAGGGACACATTAGATGATTAAAAATTAGTTGGATTTTTTCCCTTCTCCTGTAGCAGTGCCAGTAGGAGAGGTAATAAAGGCAGTTCCCTAGCCTTCAGGCATTGCACAGAAGTGGGATACATACTCATGCAGTCAAGCTTCAGTTATTTAATTCAGGACCTGAGATATGAAGCTAGGCTGCTTTTAATAAAACATGGAGAGAGATGAGCTCTTAACATTAGTATTGGACTCCTCCCTCTTTCTACTGAGCACACAGACAGTCTGGACAACATGAACAACCTCCGTAATACAGCTTCAGGACTCGAGTATAAAAACCACACCAAGAAGTCATAGTACCAACTACCCTTCATTTTTTGCATCACGCCAGCAGGAATAAAAAGAAGTAAAGCCTCTTTCATTTATCATTATAGGTGAAAACCCCTATAAGTTGTCATGGTTTAACCCCAGACGGCAACTAAGCCCCACACAGCCGCTTGCTCACTCCCCCCTGGTGAGACGGGGGAGAGAATCAGAAGCGTAAAAGTGAGAAAACTTGTGGGTTGAGATAAAGACAGTTTAATAGGGAAAGCAAAAGCCACACACGCAAGCAAAGCAAAACAAGGAATTCAC